>NC_053390.1:637928944-638253725 GCF_905171765.1 Bufo bufo | reverse complement strand
CTCTTGATCCACAGGTAGGCTAGGATCCCTCTGCTAGCCCTCTGGTAACAACTAACAGCCTGGGCTGTCTAGCTGCATGTCAGGAGAAGGCCCACAGCTTATCACTAGCTGGTGCCTTACCACTTGTCTCTGCAGACTCCTGACTCTGAACCCCCAACTCCTGTCTGGGCCTGAATACTTATACCAGGGCTACTCTAGCTCCCTCTAGTGTCTAGGATGACTAACTACAGAGACTAGGCCTGATACTTCATAATACAGGGAAAAACATTACATGTAAAAAACAATACTTTACAATTTACATAAAATGCACAATAAGAGATAACATCCCTGTCCCTAGTGAGGAGAAGTAACGCACACCCCAATTGACCCTCGTGTGGTGCCCACGCTTAGCTAGTGGGGACACTACAACTGTATTCCACAAGAGATGAGGCCTGTATATCTTGAATAATCTATGATGTTTAAATAGTAAAATCATGAAAAATCCCTTTCAGACGCCAAGGCTTGCGGGCCCTACTTCCATCAGGATTTCCGCCACTACATTAGTGGCTGCAACCCCCCTTCTCCTCCTCCACTTCCATCTCTGAATTGTCATCTTGCAGCACCAGTCAGTTATCAGTCGGTAGCTGGAAGCAGTGTAGCACTGCAGTGGGGAAGCGGCAACAGGCCACGCTGAAACTAATATGTTTAGGTGACAAACAGCACAACGCCGCAGAGCTGTGGCTGGGGATAAGGGACCAGACTGAGCTGTGGCTCTCGCCACTCAACCTAGAACCAGGCATGGTTGTGTCTGATAATGGTCGTAACTTGGTGGGGACTTTGGAGCTCGGCAAGCTCACACACATACCATGCCTAGCCCACGTGTTCAACTTAGTGGTTCAGCGGTTTCTCAAAACCTTTCCCAATTTGCCTGAGCTACTGATAAAGGGGCGCCACGTGTGTGCCCATTTCCAAAAGTCATCTACAGCTATCGCCGGTCTGGCAACGCTGCAGCAGAGCTTGCAATTGCCAGCTCACTGACTGTTGTGCGACGGGAGCATGCGCTGGAAATCCATGTTCCACATGTTGGCCATGCTTTGTGAGCAGCAGAGGGCAATAGTGGAATACCAGCTGTAACATGGTCATCGCCTTTCCAGTCAGCTTCCCCTCTTCACAAGGGATGAGTGGGCATGGATGTCTGACCTTTGTGAGGTTTTACTCAATTTTGAGGAATCAACAGAGATGGTGAGTGGTAATGCCGCTATTATCAGCGTAACCATACCACTCCTGTGTATACTGAAAAGCTTGCTGCTCACAATGAAGGAGGATGCTTTGCACGTGGAAGAGGTGGAAATGGAGGAAGACAGTACACAGGGTGATAGCCAGACTATCCTCATTTCGTCTTCTCAGCGCGATTCGGATGATGATGAGGAGGAGCAGGAGACGGTTGCCTCCGCTACAGAGGGTAGTACCCATAGCGGGTTTATTCGATCTGTTCAGCGTGGATTGGTAGAAGAGGAGGAAGAGGATGAGGAGATTGAGAGTCGTCCTCCTGATGAGGACAGCGAAGTGTTGTCTGTTGGGACTCTGGCACACATGGCTGACTTTATGTTAGGGCTCTTTCACACTTGCGTTGTCCGGATCCGGCATGTACTCCACTTGCCGGAATTACACTCCGGATCCGGAAAAACGCAAGTGTACTGAAAGCATTTGAAGACGGAACCGTCTTCCAAATGCTTTCAGTGTTACTATGGCACCCAGGACGCTATTAATCTGCGATCACGTGATCCATGCGCTTGGGGCGCCCTGACGTCACTCTGGAGCGCCCGGGGAGCCGCACGGATGGTAAGTACACTGCTCCCCCGCTCCCCGCTACACTTACCATGGCTGTCAGGACTTTAGCGTCCCGGCAGCCATGGTAACCACTCTGAAAAAGCTAAATGTCGGCTCCGGCAATGCGCCGAAACGACGTTTAGCTTAAGGCCGGATCCGGATCAATGCCTTCCAATGGGCATTAATTCCGGATCCGGCCTTGCGGCAAGTGTTCCGGATTTTTGGCCGGAGCAAAAAGCGCAGCATGCTGCGGTATTTTCTCCGGCCAACAAACGTTCCGTACCGGAACTGAAGACATCCTGATGCATCCTGAACGGATTACTCTCCATTCAGAATGCATTAGGATAATCCTGATCAGGATTCTTCCGGCATAGAGCCCCGACGACGGAACTCTATGCCGGAAGACAATAACGCAGGTGTGAAAGAGCCCTTATGCTGCCTTTCCCATGACCCTCACGTTGTACGCATTTTGGCCAACACCGATTACTGGTTGTTCACCCTTCTCAAGAAAGAGAACTTCTCATCTCTCATTCCTGTGGTGGAGAGGACTAGAAAAATGGTGCAATACCTGAAGGTCTATGTGTAAAAATTGCTCCAAAAATTTCCAGCTGACAACGCTGGTGGCAGAGTACATAGTTCCTTGGGCTACCGAGGACTGGAGATGAGGGGAACACACAGCAGTTCCAACAGAGGTAGGGCAACACTCTCCAAGGCCTGGGACAGTTTCATGACACCTTGCCAGCACCCTCACCCTGATGCGTGGCCTACTGTCACAAGGAGGGAAAAATTTTATAAGATGGTGAAGGAGTACGTAGCAGAACGTGTCGGCATCCTCAATGATCCCTCTGTGCCTCGCAACTATTGGGTGTCCAAGCAAACCTGGCGCTCTATGCCTTGGAGGTGCTGGCCTGCCCTGCCGCCAGCATTTTGTCAGAGTGTGTATTTCGTGCTGTTGGGGGCATAATAAATGATAAGCTCATCCGACTGTCACCTGAAAATGCTGACAGGTTGACTCTTATCAAAATGAACAAGGCCTAGATTGCCCCTGACTTCTCTACTCCACAAGAGGAAAGCGACTGAACATAAAGGCACTTTAAATGTGGCTTTTATGGTGTATTAAATACACTGTATTCCTATGCACCCCTTCCACCCAAAAAAAAGGATATATAGTTCAATCTTCCTTTTCTCGTCCTCCTCCTCCTCCATCATATCAACATGCTTATTAGGCAGCCCTCGCTCCTAATGTTTTAGAGGGTCAGCTCAACAGCAGGCCCTCAACCATAATTTTTTCCATGGTCATATCAGCAGCAGGCCCTCGCCCCTAATGTTTTAGATGGTCAGCTCAGCAGCAGGCCCTCGCCCCCAATGTTTTAGAGGGTCACCAGCAGGCCCTTGCTCCTAATGTTTTTGAGTGTCGCAGCAGGCCATCAATCATAATTTTTCAAGGGTGTGTATGTTGCCCTCCTTTATGTGTAATAAAGGGTGTATTGGAGTGCCAGTTCCTTGTAATTTTTGGCAGCCCTTTCACTTAGTGCATAGGCTTTGAGTGTAGGAGTCCCACTACTTGAACAATTGTACCACAATGTGAATGAGGCCCTCCTTTATGTGATATACAGGTTGTATCGGAGTGCCTCTTCCTTGTAATTTTTGGCAGCACTTGCACTTTATATACAAGTAAATATACAGGAAAGAATGTTATTGTCAGTCTGTAAAATTGGCGTACTACTTGGACAACATCGTTCCCAGCAGCGACCTGGGAGTCCAAGATGCATCCAGACATCCTCCCTATGCTGTTCCCAAACCATTTCAGTGGCGTTTCCATCAATTTCTGACCTTTTCATGTGAACCAGACACCCTCCCCTCTTCAGAGCAGGGGGTGCCTGGTTTAATGCTCTCGGTCTCCCATTGACTTCCATTGTGCTCGGGTGCTCGGTAGCGCACCCGAGCATCCCGAGGTGTTCTACTCGGGCACCAGAGCACTTTAGTGCTTGATCAACACTAGGGACAACCCTTTTAAGTTTTCACTCATGGAGAATATAGATTGTGACCTCCAATATGGACGGGTGCCAGTGTGAATGATAACAATCTCTGTACAGTGCTGCTGAATATGTAAGCGATATATGAATAAAATAAAAAAGAAATACTGAAGGGCACATGTATTAAGACTGGAGTCATGAAGAGGCGTAGATCTCTAGCTGTCTTACATGTGGATCCTTTTTCTACAGCTAAAACACGTGTAAAAAATGGTAAATGAGATGTGCCTGCCGGTCTGTCCATGTCACGCCCACTTTTTTAGACCTGGCGTGAGCGTGGAGAAGTTGCAGCTTGCAGTGCAAAGGACCTTTGCGCCTCTCTCTGCATCAGAAATATGCCTAATTTAGGAGTATTTCTTTTTACTAAATGACCCCCTGAGTTTTTACAGTTTAACAGAGGACTAAGAAGATTAGCTTTAGTTCCTACGAGGACTGTTAACCCTTGAGAAATGAGGATATTTAATTCTGTGATTATTGGTAGAAGCTGTTCTGTACTGATGTGACATATATATATAATATATATATATATATATATATATATATATATATATATATATATATATATATATATATATGTTTTATGTGCTGCACTTTTAAAAATCTAATATTATGTGAATGAGGAATTTAGCTAGTTAGTGCTTCTGTGGTCCAGAATCAGAGGAGAAGAGATTTTTATCTGTGCCACAAGCGCCTAACGTCACCTACTGCATGGCTGCTGAAAATGTTGCCTTTGTAAAATAGGAAAGTAAAGATGAGATTACAATTTTTTTTAAATTTGAAAATAAATTTTACAGCACGGCACATTTCTGCTAAAGATGAACTAATAGCTGGAAAAAAGTGAGTCTTAGAATCCGAAAAGCTATTTAACAGCTGAAAGGGTACTGCTGGGATTGGACTATTTAAGGGATAGTGGTTTTATGACTGCTGTTCTGGAGTGAAGCAGCAGATAATGGGTCTGATGGCTGGCTGTGCTGTAAGGAGAATGGAAGCTCATACCGGCTGCCTTCTGACTACAGGTGACTGATTACCTCTTTCATTCTGAAAGCACAAAGCACAAACTGCCTTTTATGTGTAAATATTTTATCACTGTTCTGTATCTGCTGCGCTCCAACCAAACTTGTACATGACAGGATCTAGGCTTAACAAAATCATTCACCCTACATTTGCTTTTTGGGGAGTATACTGAGACAATAGCATGTTACAGTACATAATCTTACACTGCCGCAATGCTATTGTTATATAAGTTTGAATTTGCATACATAGTATCTTTTTCTGACACTCACTACAATTACGTGACAGAAGATCTGTGAGACTGGCAACACGTGCTTTGATCTGACAGGTTTCCTTGTGGATCAATAGACTTCTGTGTTTGTGATACTGACCACACCTCTAACCTCCAGGTGTTGCTATTGTAGTCATTTAACTTTCCTTATTTATAGTTGCTTCTCCCTCAATGCTGTACGGTTTATAGCTTCAGTGGTATCTGTGGTCTTCTGGTGTTTGGTTCTGAGGCTGAGTTCCTGTTGCTGCTATAGCTACTGGAAAGTTAAGTGTTTCCTTTTCCTTTTTGCATTTTTTGTTTTATCTGTGTGTTGTTTTTCCCCTGCCCTTTGTTGTAGGCCTGAGGGAGACTCCTGGTCGTCCTTCCTTCCTGGAGAAACAGGTAGTCTCAGTCCTGTCACTATCGCCAGGGTCTTATAGGGTGAGTTGGCACTCTAGGTACTCCTGCGTATGAACTCGCCTACCTTTGGGGTCTGTTCATACTGATAGTCAGTCAGGACTGTGACTAGGGATTTGACAAGGAGGTGTCCTTATTTCTTCCCTTGCTCTCAGGCCTTTTTCCTTGTTCTCTCTCCTTCTTCATCCGGTGTGGTGTCTCCCTCCCATACACGGACATGACAAGCACTCACATTAGCACAGCATGCACATCTCAATTTATGGGTAAATTTGTTTCTGTATTCAGTCTTCCCAAAAAAAGAGGTGTGTAGTAAGTACATGTATAAATCAGGCAAACATAGTTTTAACCTGAGCTTCAACGTCAATGTTGTAATCTGATTCTGTATACAAGGTGCTGTGAGGCAATGGTAATCTGATTCTGTATACAAGGTGCTGTGAGGCAGTGACATGCCTCATGGTTGTTAGGGGAGATATATGGCAGCATTTGCTGTGTCTTCCCCACAATCGCCAGGTCTGAAGCAAGACCAGGTGCAGTAGTCACCTGGGGATAAAGGAATCCTGAGTGAGAGGGGTGGTGTCTTGCACACAGAAGCCTGGAGTGGTTCTGTGTGGTCTGAGCCGGGAGGGCTGAGAGACCACAAGGCTGGGTTTAGCCTGAGGTTTGGGGGGGTCCAGCGACGCCTAAGGAAGAGGGTCCCACGGTCAGCATCAGGAAGACTTCTAGACCACTATCCCCCAAGAGACACTGGTGTGGGAGCAGCTTGGAGGCTGCTGGAGGTTGGGCTGGGAAAGCCGCATCTGATCACGGGTGTGAACTGTGTTACACAAGGTGTGACAGGCATAAGTTATTTGTGTAATAGGTAGTGCCTAGAAGGGCAGGTGTTTTGTTCTTTTGCTTTGTTTATGCTGGTGTGCCACAATAAAGCACTGTTTGGACATTAGAACCCTTGTCTGAGGAAGAAATCTGTGCTTGAAAACCCCTGAGAGAAAGCGATCCCTTACAGTGCACATAGGGGGAATTCATGAAGATTAGTATTTATAATATCAGATTTGATCCACTTAGCATTGGAGTGGGAGGCACACTTCTCTTCATTATTTTGGCATAACTGGAAAGGTCTACATGCCAGAATCTGATATCTACAGTAGACAAATGCAGTTACTTATCTTAAACATATCGGGCCACATAGCCATGACTCCTTACAAAGTGACAAGTGTGGCATAAAAAGACAAAAAGTTCCACAAAATGAGGCTGTCACGCTTCGGTGTGGGAGGGAAACACCACACCGAGCAAGAGGGAAGGGGGGAACAGGGAATCAGGCCTAAGAACAAGGGAAAGAAGATTTACACCTCCTAGTAAAACCGTAACCAAAATCCTGACTGACTATCAGTATGAACAGACCCCAGAGGTAGGTGTGTTCATATGCAGGAATACCTAGAGTCCTATCTAGCCCTATAGGACCCTGGTACTAATGGCAGGGACCAGACTACGTGTTCCTCCAAAGGGAAGGATGAACTGGAGTCTCCTTTAGGTCAATACAAACAATAGGGAAATGCAACACACAGAACCCAAACTAAATACAAGAAGGAAAAGGAAAGACTTCACTTCAAAGAGGCTATGAAAGCACCAGGAACTCCGCCGATATCTGCATCATCCCACTTGTATACGTGGGCACTGCAAATCTTTTTATGATGCATGCTGTATCATGTTGTATTGCACTTTCGTATAAAGATCCCTGTTAACAGGCTGTTGGGTGCACTACACAGATTCCACCACTAGATGGGGATAGCACCACAGTATATATAGCTCAGTTCAGGCCTAGTTTTGGTGGAGGAGGAGTAGGAGTTGAAGAAGTGAGAGTGCAGTAGCTAGCAGTGTTAGTGGAAGTCAGCTCAAGTGAGAAGAAGTGGATAAAGTTACAAAGGACCATAGCCATTTTACTAGACTTTAAGGACCTTTGGATTCAAGGTGAAGGGTTTATTAGCTTCTCGCAGCCTCACCATTAACAAGCTGGAGAACAAGGACCAGATTTGGGACTAAATATCTGTGAGTACACAACCTCCTACCATAGCCTGAGATATAGCCACATATTCAGCATGTTACCTGGATTGACCACATCCAATCTCCATGTTCATAAGAGGCTGTTTATATCTGGATGTAAATTGCTGTCAAGACCCTGTTTACAGTAAAGAGTTGGATTCAGACCCTGCCTCATTCTTCTATCTCCATACTACCACCACTCTCATCATTTTGCACCACCAAGGTGCTTGCGTCACAACATTACCTAATTCAGGGGACCAGCCGCACAAGCACCCAGAAAGCCAATCGCCATCAAGGGCACCTTGATCACCACCTGGCCTGTGTCCCCTGTAATAGAACATGCCCCGGAGAATTTGGTGCTATTCTCCCCTTTACTGCAGCCCGGCCCAGGGAGCGTCAAAACTGTGAGTAAAGAACTGACTGTTTATTATTCATCGGTACACCATCATCTCACAAGTTATTGCCCCTGCGGTCCGGCTCGCTGCAGATCCACACACCAACAATCCACAACTGAAACTGATGTGATAAACCGCACAGCATTGTGGGAGAAGCAACTATAAATAAGGAAGGTTTAATGACCACATTAGCAACACCAGAGACAACACAGACACCTATTGATCCACAGGGAAAACCTGTCAGATCAAACCACGTGTTGCCAGTCTCCCCGATCTCCTGTCACTGGACAGAGACTTATGCAAAAAATTGTTACTTTTTGGTGCTACTGTTCTCACACAGGGGCTTGATAACTCTTCTGTATAGTTCAGTTTTTGAGTACATTGCATCATTAGGTAAATTCCAAGTACTTGCAGAGTTTTTGTGGGCAAAATATCCCATTCACCTTTTTTTCTAAATTAATTTTGGCAACGTTCACAATGTGCATCATTTTGTGGGTGAATAATTTACCGGAACGCCTAGTCCCTGGCAACCTTATATACTAATGTAGCAGCTGAGATTACAAATGATATTATGTGGTAATAAAAGGCGTCTTAAACTTAACAGACATGTATCTAAGTGAAAGTTTACACATACTTCTTCCCACAATGGCAAATCCTGTCCAAATAGGGCGTCACAGACACGGGTGCCCCACGTGAGACCCTTTTTACAAGCCAGAGCAGAGAGCTGTTCTATAGCATCAGCTCCCTTTTTGGGAGGCTTGAGCATTGTATGGAAGGACGCCAACCACCAGCAGCCACTTACAGAAGGGAAATAGGTGGTTAGCCGTGACTTTCCTTAGCATAAGGTTTTATAAAACCTTTATTAAAGGATCGTGAGTACAGAGTGCACTTAAGGGGTGAGAGAGTCTCAAATACCAGTTTGTATTATAATATCAAAAAATATAGAAATCAAAGGAGAAAAGAGCAAAATATTTTGTAGTTGTGAGACATTATTCTTTGTATTCCTTCTACTGAGGATTTTCGGTTTCTAGTTATGGTAGAGCAAGCTCCTACTAGTACAGTATGTGCCCTATTAGGCTTGGGCTACACGACGGTCTTGGCTGAGACACTCATCATTCGACCAAAGATCGCTTTGTAGCCATTGAATTGAATGGAGCTGTAGCATGACTCACAAGTTGCCATGACCATAACCCCAGAATTGCAAAAAATTCAGTAGTGTTGGAATATTTTGTGATTCTGGGATCGCTTGTTTAATGTGTTGTGAAGTGGATATGCAGAAATCTTGCATTAACCTCTTAAAGGGAATGTGTCATCAGAAAATTGCCTTTTATTTAAATCACGTTTTTATGTTTATATTTTTGAAGAATTTTTGGTAATGGTATTTTTAATTTTCCAGGTCAATATCTATATTAAACAAAAAATCCTGCAGTATTCACATTGGCCTCTAAGGCTAATAGGCGCCACTTCTTGGTCTGTACCTATCACTTTACTGCAGTTATCTGCTTATCTATACACAGGTGTGATATCATTATAGGCAGAATAAGACTGACAGATAAGACAGGATCCTCCATTCACAATAGGTGATTGTCAGAGCTCATCTATTCTTTCCTTGTACAATGAAATCTGCAGAGGTCACCGAGCATCACTAGAAAATTCTCCCACAGAAGTCAATGAGGTCCCCTCCTGACCATTGTGTCTATGGCCCATGGGGCTGCTATAAAGCAAATTTTTTTTTAATGCTTTGTAAATACTGTTAAGAACAGCTCAGGCAAGATGGCCACCCCATAATCCTATTCAGGAAATAGAACAAAAAAATCTGCAATCAGAAAATAAAAACAGATTAGAATAAAATAATTTGTGTTGCTGTCTGGTTTTAACTGGCAGATAACATTTTTGGTGACACATTTCCTTTAACTTTTTAACCCTTAGTATACCAGATGTTTTTTTCACTTTTGCGTTTTCATTTTTCTTCCCTATTTTCTTTGAGCCATAACTTTTTTATATTTCCGGTCAGATAGCTGTATAAGGGCTTATTTTTTGCGAGACATGTTATACTTTCTAATGTCACCATTAATTATGGCATAAAATGTAGTGGGAAGTGGTAAATAAAACTCCAAATGGGGTGGAATTGGAAAAAAAACGCAATTCCTCCACCGTTTTGCAGGTTTTGTTCCCACGGCGTTTAGTTTACTGCAAAACTGACCCATGCCCTTCATTCTTTGGGTCCGTACGATTGCAACGATTCCCCATATGTATAGGCTATTTATGTCTAAATAGTGTAAAAATAAATTTTAAGTTTGCTGATTTTTTTATTTTTATTTTATTTTACATCACCATATTCTGACCCCCATAACTTTTTTATACGTCTATGTGTCTACTGAGCCATTTAGGAGCTCATTTTTTGCAGAACAATCTGTAGTTTTTATTCATCACATTTTGGAGTGTGCATGACTTTTTGATTACATTTTCTAAAAAAAAAATTGGGTAAGAGAAGCAATGAAAAATGACAAAATGGCAGTTTTGACCCTTTTTACCATTATGCCATTCGCCGTATTGGAATTTCTTTTTCTATTTTAATAGTATGGGCGTTTTTGGTCACGGTGATACCCATGCTGTTTATATTTATTGTTATTTAGGTATTTTTTTTTTATTATACAGAAAGGGGGGTGATTTAAGCTTTTATATTTTTCTTATTTTTTTACATATTACATTTTTTTTTAAATAAATTGTGATGATTTTGTGGCTCATATATGAGCCTATAAATTATGTTTTTTCATTTTTAATTTTGGTCTATCAGGGATTTTTAAAATGCCATTTAAACTAAATTTTGCTAATTTCTTATCCTGGCCTGCTATCTGGTGGCCAAAATAAGAATTGCAGCATGAACACTTTCAGCCTCATCAGCGAGGCTGAAAGTGTTCAGCGCAAGTACAGATGCCCCAATTGGCCACACGGGGCATCATTAGGAAGCCCGGATGAGCGAGCTTCCGGGTTTTTGTGCATTTAGAAGCCGTGACCTCACTTGGTCACGGCATCTAAAGCATTTAATTACTGTGTTAGGCATTATAGCCGCAGATCTCTGCTGTTTGAAACAGCAAGAGATCTGCCGGCCATGGCGCCCGCTGCACGTGCGAGTGGGCGCCATATTTACACATCGATCCAGCACCGTACATGTACGGCGCTGGTATCGAACGGGTTACTTCATGTTTGAAGTAAATATAGTCGGTGCACAACTTAAGTAAGGCTACTTTCACACTAGTGTTTTAGTTTTCTGGTATTGAGATCTATCATAGGATCTCAATACTGAAAAAAAAACTTCAGTTTTGTCTCCATTCATTGTCAATGCGGACAAAACTGAACTGAACGGAATGCTCCAAAATGCATTCTGTTCCATTCAGTTGCATTCCCATACCAGAGAGCAAACCGCAACATGTTGTAGCTTGCTTTCCGTCCTGGGATGCGGAGCAAGATGGATCCGACATGATCCCCAATGCAAGTAAATGGAGATGGATCAGTTTTCTCTGCCACAATCTGCCACAATAGAAAACAGATCCGTCCTCCATTGACTTTCAATGGAGTTCATGACGGATCCGTCTTGGCAATGTTAAAGATAATACAACCGGATCAGTTCATAACAGATGCATATGGTTGTATTATCAGTAACGGAAGCGTTTTTGCTGAACCCTGTCGGATCCAGTAAAAACGCCAGTGTGAAAGTAGCCTTACTGAAAGTGCCTTTTAACTCCTTTGTGACATAATTAATTTTACAGTTAACATCCCCCCCCATCCTTATTGTTCATAATTGTTTTAATTTTTTTCTTTAATTGAGTTATATGAGACCTTAAATTTTGTGGGACAAGTTACATATTTTTTTTGTTTTGTTTTTTAGGAACCATTTCAGATTTTATTTTTAGTGGGAAAGATAAAAACAATTATTAACATTAACTTGCTTTCAAACAAGGTCAGGCACATATCTCTAGCTACTACCAAGCCCGAGATATGAGGGGTTAAAGTAGCTCTTCCCCTCTCACTCTGTGGGCTGAACTGTTAAGTCCTGTTCTCAAAGTCTGGGAAGAGCTGGTTAAAAACTGTTAAGTGGTTAATGGGCATTCCCACATTTCTTTCAACATTCGTTTAGAGGTACCAGTTTAGAGTCAATTTTACTTTTATGTGAATGGGGCTTCACATCTGCAGACCTATCAGATTATCCATGCTGACCAAAGTCAGTTGCGAAAAGTGCGTACATTGGGTACGAACATAATCAGTAGTCTGGTCTGATGAATCATGTTTTCTTTCACATTGTCACAAAGTGGACAGCCTGGTACGTGTGTGTTGCTTTCCTGGGGAACAGATGGCACCAGGATGCACTATGGGAAGAAGCCAAGTCAGCTGAGACTGATACTCTTTAATATCTACAAATAGTGGAGTACAGTAGGGCCTCTTTCACATCACGTTTATTGTATTGGGCACGGAATCAATTTTAGAGAAACTAGATACTTTACATCACATTTATGCCTTCTTTTGAAAAAAAATCCAGTTTTATTATTTTTAACTGGAAACAAGGCAAGTGACCTGTGATTGGTTGAATTTTCTTTTTTAGTGTTTGCAAATCTGATAAATTGTTTACCTAGTGCAGGACCTAACACAAGGAATTCTGTTTGGTTTCCTTGGAATTCCTGTGTCATGCGCCTCTTTCTCCCACTGCCCCCTCCCCCCCATCAGACAGCTGGTTGTAGAGGTTACAATGCATCCTCTCCACCATTTCCCTGCACACTGTCTTCCCTGTAGCAGCGTTGTTACACCTGCCTCTCACGTTCACTTAAATGGGAGAGGAAGGTGTAATTACACTGCACCACCGCCACAAGGGAGATGATGTGCAGGGAACTGTTGGAGAGGATGCAGCGCTCACAGAAATGCGCAACCTCTTCAGCCACCTGATCAGAGGGGATGCTGGGAGTCAGACCCCCGCCAGTCTGACATTAAACAATACGGGCCACATTCTTTAAGACTGGCACCGGCCTCTTGATCCTCCACCACTTCTAAATGTAAAGCTGCTTCCTAGCGTATTTCAGCTTAATAAATGAGCCCCTATGTCTCTTTCTCATGGCACATTTCCCTTAAAGCATGTATAAAGTCCTGAGACCACATTCACAGTTCAGCTAGTCATCATCTCTTTTGCACAAAAAAACTAGAATTTTTCTAATGCTTAAATGCACTGTCAAAGACAGCACACAAACCAAGAGGGCATCTAATTCTGGCAATGGACACACCAGCTATGCAGTTCTAAGAACCGAGCAGAGTGGTGAGAGGAGGTAAGTCATTAAAAGCTCTGTGGCTTTTGTATCTTTGGCCACTTCCTCCAAAACTAACCAAGGGAAGCTATATATTATCATAAAATATACATCTTATACTTTTTTTTGCCAACTTTGAAGTGTGAAATTTAGCTCGTTGGTGTAATCATTTCCCAAAAAAAGATTTTTTAAAGTAAATGTCTAGTGTGAAAATAAACCCAAAACCAAGCATGTCATTAAGCTGAGGATGTTTTCCTCAATTGTATGTCAAGGTCAGTTCTATAATTAGTATTTCCCACCAACAAAAGCTGTGATCTCTGTAGATATCTGGACCCTTTGACACCCTTTATATGCATCTTACGCTTTAGAGTGGCATACTGGAACTAAGGAACAATTTCACTTGTCATTTTATCACCTTTTTTTTATACAATGCCCCAAATGATTTGAATCACTGTTGAGCGTCTTGGCATGCTGACTTTCATGTGGACTCGCTTTTAGAGATGGATATATATGTATATGGCAATAGCACGGCATTTTTTCATCTACGCACTTTCTATGGAATTCTATGGAATGTTGGTTTTAAGTTGTATGTTGCAAGCAATGACTTTAAATACACTTGAAACTAAAAGTGGCCCATGTCGCTGAGGTGTATGTGTTTTCTGCATGAAGGTTTGATTGCCTAATTGTACTTTTGGTTTTGATGAGCAATTAGACACCTGTCTGAAAATTATTGTTTTACAGCTTCATTCATGTGTCAAAATTCACAGTAACATATAATAACCAAAACAGAGATTAAATATTCAGAGGAGCTATGCTTTTGCTTCTAAATTTAGGGGAAAACCAAATACTAAAGTGGTTTTGAAATGCTCCTACAGAACTTTCCATATACGTTCATAAATCTTATACATTATTTAACTTCTGTATATGTGTGTATAATGTCATGTTCGTGCCTATGTCTGTGCCCTGTTGTATCACTACTTGACTGTTTGCTGCTGTTCTTGTGGCTTTAGGCCAAAGTATAAAGTCCAAGGCGGTGCACTGTTCACAATTGCCAAGTAGTTTCCTGAAAGCAATAATGGAGTTTTTTGTTTGTGTAGGTTTTTATGTGTCATACAGAGCTTGTATTGTGGGACACCCCCAAAAACAATGTTAAAGGAGTTGTCCAAATTGCTCATTTTTTTTATTTAAAGAAACTGCCAGGAACCTATTAAGATTAATCTCCGCAGCTCCTTTCTCTTCCCTGGGCTGCAGCAGGTGACACCATGTATACAGCTGCAGCCATTTTCAGGCCTCAGCAGCCTTGCGCCATACATTTCTCAGACCGGTGATTGGCTGCAGCAATATATGAGAGGTCACCACTGTAGCCACCACAGTATGTCACTGACTGAAGCCTGGAGAAAAGGAAGGAGAGGCAGCGCTGGGTTTGTGCATTACAGTGGAATTGTAAAGAGTCGCCCCGATCAGCTATTTCGCTATCTAAAAAATGGAGAATCTATAGAATTTAACATTGTCAGTCGACTGCAAGGTCCCAAAGCGGTAATGGTAACTGGTCCTGGCGTTGTCCCATTAAAGGCAAACAAGAATGCTGTGCAGTGTGTGAGGCATACTCATCCTACCAGATATCCAATATGGCTGCAATATTGTAGAGGACTACAATAGACAAACAAGGGGGAAGTGTAAGGAGAGCAAACATGTCTGTAGTATATACTGCAGCCTGTCCAATTATTTGTAAAACCTGTATTCCACTGTTTACTATGTCTGATATGTAATGGAGGTTGGTTTTAAGTCCTACATCTCTCTATGTAGAGTGGATATATTATTACACGTGACAACCTGAGTCAGACATTGTAGAAGGTGCTAGAAAAGAGGTGTGGCGCTTGGCACTGACAGGATGTAGGACTGTGAGGAACAGTTATGGAGAGTTATGGGAGAAGAGTCTGGAAAGATTGTGGAGAGATCCTTGAGAGGAGAGTTGTCAAGAAGAGCTGCATCTAGAGAGAGATGAGACTGAGACCAGAGTTGAGCCTAATGCAGACGTCCGTGGAACACGGTCCCCGAGATACTGGACTGGCATCATTGGTTGCTACGACGCCATGCGCTCCTGCAATGCCAGTCCGGTATCTCACGGACCGCGTTCCACGGATGTCTGCATGAGGGTTTAGAGACAACACAACAACATGAGAGCGACTGGGACTGTTACCACTGAGAGGGGCTGTGGAAAGCTGAGGGGAGACCGGTGTCAGTGGTTTGTGGAGATCTGCACAAACTGATCTTATGGCACTGCACAACCCAGACTTATATATTTTATTACTGGAGTAAAGTTGTGTAAAATCTGCCACCTGTCTGGTTCCTGTGCTAATATACTATTCTGCTTGGGCCACCCTTACATGCTGTGGAGAGAAAAGGTAAGCTCTCCATAACTATGGACCTGGGGCCAAGGCTTAGGTAGTGCGTCACAGGGGTCACGGCCTGGCATTGCGTCTCACTAAGACCGCAACTCCAGAGCGCATCACTGGAGCCCCCACAAGTAAATTGGTGACAATCATTGCAGATTTTCTGCATATAGATCTGTAGCTTTAGCCTTTATGAATTATGCTTGTGCTCCTCATAGTACTAGCATTATCTATAATCTATGTATGTACCAGGGCCCGGATTTCGTAAATAATACACTTTGATGATTGCTGGTGAGTGAAACTGTGTCAAGCTATTGCTGCTGTCATCAGAAGGGGAAAGTCTTTCTAATGACTTCTGCTGCAGCCAGCATAGCTATGCATACTCTAATGATCTAATTACGGCAGATGAGCTGTCTACACTCCTCTCTATTGCTGCTCTAAGTAAGAAGGTCTTTCATTTAAATGTAAGGTTAGGATAGTAAGTCAAAAGACACATCTGACTGAAGGTATGTTTCTCATATTCCTGAAGGATATCTCAGTTGTTGCTGACGTTCAGGTCTCCTGCCAGAAGTCCTGATGAAGGAGACAGAGGGAAATTAGAATTTCAGCATCTTTTGGAGATACCATTTAAGAACATTTTTGATCTTAAAGATGATCTGCCAGCTCTCGTGATATGCCTGTATTTGAGCATCTGAGAAAGTGGGTAAAGAAAATGAAAACACGCAGTTGTAAATGTATTGTTACATTTCCTTGCGGAAAATGCCCAATTAACTACAACAACTAGAAAATGTTTTCATGGGAAGACAACAACCCATGCCATAAATTATGATGTGAGAAATTGGCACCAAAACGTAAAACTTTTTTCTTTTGACAGATTTGAAATGAGAATAGAAATGTTGACGTGGTCTCCAAGGAGACGTACTTCAATTCACATTTATTAAGAAGAACGCCTCTAAATAGCAAAAATTTTGGCATAAATCTATGCCATGAGCAGGCATAGATTGCATTTTGTGACTGTTAGTTCCAGTTGCACTTTATTAAAAAACGTGCTACTTTTAATAAGAGTTGCACAAATCACTTAAAGGGTTTCACTATTAGGCCCCTTTCACACGAGCGAGTATTCCGCGCGGATGCGATGCGGGAGGTGAACGCATTGCACCCGCACTGAATACCGACCCATTCATTTCTATGGGGCTGTTCACATGAGCGGAGATTTTCACGCATCCCTTTTGCGTTGCGTGAAAATCGCAGCATGCTCCTCTTTGGGCGTTTTTCACGTAACGCAGGCCCCATAGAAATGAATGGGGTTGCGTGAAAATCGCAAGCACCCGCAAGCAAGTGCGGTGCGATTTTCACGCACGGTTGCTAGGAGACGATCGGGATGGAGACCCGATCATTATTATTTTCCCTTATAACATGGTTATAAGGGAAAATAATAGCATTCTGAATACAGAATGCATAGTAAAACAGCACTGGAGGGGTTAAAAAAAAATAAAAAATCATTTAACTCACCTTAATCCACTTGCTCGCGTAGCCGGCATCTCCGTCTGTCTTTTTTTTACTGTATAGGACCTGTGGTGAGCATTAATTATAGTTCAAGGACCTGGGATGACGTCACTCCGGTCATCACATGGTACGTCACATGATCTTGTACCATGGTGTATGATCATGTGACGTACCATGTGATGACCGGAGTGATGTCATCCCAGGTCCTTGAACTATAGTTAATGCTCACCACAGGTCCTATACAGTAAAAGAGACAGACTGAGATGACGGCTACGCGAGCAAGTGGATTAAGGTGAGTTAAATGATTTTTTATTTTTTTTTAACCCCTCCAGTGCTGTTTTACTATGCATTCTGTATTCAGAATGCTATTATTTTCCCTTATAACCATGTTATAAGGGAAAATAATACTATTTACAGAACACCGATCCCAAGCCCGAACTTCTGTGGAGAAGTTCGGGTTTGGGTACCAAACACGCGCGATTTTTCTCACGCGAGTGCAAAACGCATTACAATGTTTTGCACTCGCGCGGAAAAATCGCGGGTGTTCCCGCAACGCACCCGCACATTTTCCCGCAATTGCCCATGTGAAAGGGGCCTTAAACTGGCTGATAACGATGTCCTAATGTCAGCTGCGCCTAACTATGCTATTCTTGAGATTATTCATGCCTCCGTTACTGCAGAATTCTTAGGGTGGGCGTTGCGGGAAAAGATGTGGGTGCGTTGCAGGAAAATGCACAATTTTTCCCCACGAGTGCAAAGCGTTTTAATGCGTCTTGCACGCGCATGAGAAAAATCAGCATGTTTGGTACCCAGACAGAACCCGGACTTCTTGACAGAAGTTCGGGTTTGGGGTTAGTATTCTGTAAATTTTATTATTTTCCCTAATAACATGGTTATAAGAGAAAATAATAGCATTCTTTAATACAGAATGCTTAGTAGAAGGTCAATTGAGGGTTAAAAAATAAATAAAAATTAACTCGCCTCCTCAAATTGATCGCGTAGCTCTCCTGTTCTTTCTTCAGGACCTGTCAAAGGACCTGTGGTGACATTACTGTGCTTATCACATGATCCATCACCATGGTGATGGATCATGTGATGGACCATGTGATGAGCGCAGTGACATCACCACAGTTCCTTTTCCTCAAAGAAGAAGACAGAAGAGAAGCCGGGCTGCGCGAACAAGTGGATTAAGGTGAGTTAAATTATTTTTTAGCACTATTGTACTATGCATTCTGTATTCAGAATGCTATTATTTTCCCTTATAACCATGTTATAAGGGAAAATAATAAAGATTGGGTCCCCATCCCAATCGTCTTCTAGCAACTGTGCGTGAAAATCGCACCGCATCCGTGCTTGCTTGCGGATGCTTGCGATTTTCACGCAGCCCCATTCACTTCTATGGGGCCTGCGTTGCGTGAAAAATGCACAAAATAAAGCATGCTGCGATTTTCATGCAACGCACAAGTGATGCGTGTAAAGCACCGCTCATGTGCACAGCCCCATAGAAATGAATGGGTCAGAATTCAGTGCGGGTGCAATGCGTTCACCTCACGCATTGCACACGCGCGGAAATCTCGCCCGTGTGAAAGGGGCCTTACTTTTAAAATATGCAAATAAACCTCTAGGAGCAGTGGAGGGGGGTGTTGCTTCTGCTCCTAGAGGCTTCCTTCTCCCACCTCATTACATGCACTCCAAGTCTTTATTGACAGGGCTAGGCAGCGTTCGCATCCTCCTGTCGCCCCTGTGCGCTGGGGAAACCTCGCGCCGTTCAGTATTCGGCACAGACGTGGTGAGGAAGCTGACAGCCGGCGAGTGTCCTTCCCTCGACGCGCCTGCGCCGAATACTGCGCCGAATTTTCCTCAAAAAATTTGCTTAGATACGAATTTATTTGCGGCGAATTACTTTAAAAAAGGCTATTTCCTGTCTGCAGAGAGCCTTTATAGTGGTGTAGAACACTGTGCCTTGCAGTAATACGCATAGGGAGTCTGCTTTGATAGTGAAATAGTACTGTGAGACCGTATGACATGCAGATGACAGGCATCGCTCTTAGAATCACTGCACACTTCACTTATTTGGGCAGTCACTGGGCCAAAACTGACCAAAATAACTCGAGTATGAACTCAGCCTTACAGGTCGATTTAGCGTCAAGAAGAAGTGCACTCCTTTTACACAGACGTCGGCTAATGTTATCAGAACCTGTTCTGTTAAACTCTTATACAAGTAGAGCCCCCCGACAGAGTGGAGAGGGTGTCAGCAGTAAGTTTATGTCGACGTTACTGATAGTGTTCAGCGCGAATATTCGAAAAGTGAATTTTTATCTTGAATATCGCAACTTCGAGAATTCGCAAAAATTTCAAATATAGTGCTATATATTCGTTTTTCGAATATTCGTAATTTTTTTGCCATTTGAAGTCATGATTTCTCCATTCTTCTTGCTTGTGGGCCAATGAGTCATTGATGAATATTCTAAAAAACTAATACAGTGGGGTGCAAAAGTTTGGGCAACCTTGTTAATCGTCATGATTTTCCTGTATAATTCGTTGGTTGTTGCGATAAAAAGTCAGTTAAATATATCATATAGGAGACACACACAGTGATATTTGAGAAGTGAAATGAAGTTTATTGGATTTACAGAAAGTGTGCTATAATTGTTTAAACAAAATTCGGCAGGTGCAGACATTTGGGCACTGTTGTCATTTTATTGATTCCAAAACCTTTAGAACTAATTATTGGAACTCAAATTGGCTTGGCAAGCTCAGTGACCCCTGACCTACATACACAGGTGAATCCAATTATGAGAAGAGAGTATTTAAGGGGGTAAATTGTAAGTTTCCCTCCTCTTTTAATTTTCTCTGAAGAGTAGCAACATGGGGGTCTCAAAACAACTCTCAAATGACCTGAAGACAAAGATTGTTCACCATCATGGTTTAGGGGAAGGATACAGAAAGCTGTCTCAGAGATTTCAGCTGTCTGTTTCCACAGTTAGGAACATATTGAGGAAATGGAAGACCACAGGCTCAGTTCAAGTTAAGGCTCGAAGTGGCAGACCAAGAAAAATCTCGGATAGACAGAGGCGACGAATGGTGAGAACAGTCAGAGTCAACCCACAGACCAGCACCAAAGACCTACAACATCATCTTGCTGCAGATGGAGTCACTGTGCATCGTTCAACCATTCGGCGCACTTTACACAAGGAGATGCTGTATGCGAGAGTGATGCAGAGGAAGCCTTTTCTCCGACCCCCAGCACAAAAAGTGCCTCTTGAGGTGGACTAAAGCCCATTTGGACAAGCCAGCTTCATTTTGGAATAAGGTGCTGTGGACTGATTAAACTAAAATTGAGTTATTTGGCCATAACAATGGGCGTTGTGCATGGAGGAAAAAGAACACAGCATTTCAAGAAAAACACCTGCTACCTACAGTAAAATATGGTGGTGGTTCCATCATGCTGTGGGGCTGTGTGGCCACTGCAGGGACTGGGAATCTTGTCAAAGTTGAGGGACGCATGGATTCCACTCAGTATCAGCAGATTCTGGAGACCAATGTCCAGGAATCAGTGACAAAGCTGAAGCTGCGCCGGGGCTGGATCTTTCAACAAGACAACGACCCTAAACACTGCTCAAAATCCACTAAGGCATTTATGCAGAGGAACAAGTACAACGTTCTGGAATGGCCATCTCAGTCCCCAGACCTGAATATAATTGAAAATCTGTGGTGTGACTTAAAGAGAGCTGTCCATGCTCGGAAGCCATCAAACCTGAATGAACTAAAGATGTTTTCTAAAGAGGAATGGTCCAAAATACCTTCAACCAGAATCCAGACTCTCATTGGAACCTACAGGAAGCGTTTAGAGGCTGTAATTTCTGCAAAAGGAGGATCTACTAAATATTGATTTCATTTCTTTTTGTGGTGCCCAAATTTATGCACCTGCCTAATTTTGTTTAAACAATTATAGCACACTTTCTGTAAATCCAATAAACTTCATTTCACTTCTCAAATATCACTGTGTGTGTCTCCTATATGATATATTTAACTGACATTTTTTATCGTAACAACCAACGATTTATATAGGAAAATCATGACGATTAACAAGGTTGCCCAAACTTTCGCATCCCACTGTATATACAGTGGGATGCGAAAGTTTGGGCAACCTTGTTAATCGTCATGATTTTCCTGTATAAATCGTTGGTTGTTACGATAAAAAATGTCAGTTAAATATATCATATAGGAGACACACACAGTGATATTTGAGAAGTGAAATGAAGTTTATTGGATTTACAGAAAGTGTGCTATAATTGTTTAAACAAAATTAGGCAGGTGCATAAATTTGGGCACCACAAAAAGAAATGAAATCAATATTTAGTAGATCCTCCTTTTGCAGAAATTACAGCCTCTAAACGCTTCCTGTAGGTTCCAATGAGAGTCTGGATTCTGGTTGAAGGTATTTTGGACCATTCCTCTTTACAAAACATCTTTAGTTCATTCAGGTTTCATGGCATCCGAGCATGGACAGCTCTCTTTAAGTCACACCACAGATTTTCAATTATATTCAGGTCTGGGGACTGAGATGGCTATTCCAGAACGTTGTACTTGTTCCTCTGCATAAATGCCTTAGTGGATTTTGAGCAGTGTTTAGGGTCGTTGTCTTGTTGAAAGATCCAGCCCCGGCGCAGCTTCAGCTTTGTCACTGATTCCTGGACATTGGTCTCCAGAATCTGCTGATACTGAGTGGAATCCATGCGTCCCTCAACTTTGACAAGATTCCCAGTCCCTGCACTGGCCACACAGCCCCACAGCATGATGGAACCACCACCATATTTTACTGTAGGTAGCAGGTGTTTTTCTTGGAATGCT
This sequence comes from Bufo bufo, assembly GCF_905171765.1. Classification (NCBI taxonomy): domain Eukaryota; kingdom Metazoa; phylum Chordata; class Amphibia; order Anura; family Bufonidae; genus Bufo; species Bufo bufo. Next base: position 638,231,729 of record NC_053390.1, on the reverse strand, counting down.
GTGTTCTTTTTCCTCCATGCATAACGCCCCTTGTTATGGCCAAATAACTCTTTTAGTTTCATCAGTCCACAGCACCTTATTCCAAAATGAAGCTGGCTTGTCCAAATGTGCTTTAGCCCACCTCAAGCGGCACTTTTTGTGCTGTGGGCGGAGAAAAGGCTTCCTCTGCATCACTCTCGCATACAGCATCTCATTGTGTAAAGTGCGCCGAATGGTTCAACGATGCACAGTGACTCCATCTGCAGCAAGATGATGTTGTAGGTCTTTGGTGCTGGTCTGTGGGTTGACTCTGACTGTTCTCACCATTCGTCGCTTCTGTCTATCCGAGATTTTTCTTGGTCTGCCACTTCGAGCCTTAACTTGAACTGAGCCTGTGGTCTTCCATTTCCTCAATATGTTCCTAACTGTGGAAACAGACAGCTGAAATCTCTGAGACAGCTTTCTGTATCCTTCCCCTAAACCATGATGGTGAACAATCTTTGTCTTCAGGTCATTTGAGAGTTGTTTTGAGACCCCCATGTTGCTACTCTTCAGAGAAAATTAAAAGAGGAGGTAAACTTACAATTGACCCCCTTTAATACTCTTTCTCATAGTTGGATTCACCTGTGTATGTAGGTCAGGGGTCACTGAGCTTACCAAGCCAATTTGAGTTTCAATAATTAGTTCTAAAGGTTTTGGAATCAATAAAATGACAACAGTGCCCAAATTTATGCACCTGCCTTTATGCAGTGCCCAATTATAGCACACTTTCTGTAAATCCAATAAACTTCATTTCACTTCTCAAATATCACTGTGTGTGTCTCCTGTATGATATATTTTACTGACATTTTTTATCGTAAAAAACAACGATTTATACAGGAAAATCATGACGATTAACAAGGTTGCCCAAACTTTCGCATCCCACTGTAGCACTATATTGAATATAGTGCTATATATTCATTTTTTAGAATATTCATAATTTGTTTTCCATCTGAAGTCATGATTCCTCCCTGCTTAAATTGCTTTTGGGCCAATTATGTGTTCAGATGGAAAAAATGACGAATATTCAAAAAACTAATATATAGCACTATATTCTGTAGAGCTATATATTTGTTTTTGACCCACGCCTGTATTTATCACGCAATATTCGCATATTAGGGGATCATGACCTTGCCGATTTTCGAGTAAAAAAAAAGAATGTAGAATATAATGAATATTCGAATTCGCGAATATTTGATGAATATTCTACAAAACATTTGCGAAATATCATGAATTCGAATATTTCCCCTGCCGCTCATCACTAGTCACAGATTATTTTGCCCTTCCTCTGATCCGTCAGAAAAGTAACCCACAAAAATCGGATCCTGTCTACGGAGCATCTGCCTTCACTTGGTCCGCATTTGGTCAGTAATCCATCAGTATTGCTAATGCCAAAAAAAACAGGAGTGAATCCAAAACAGAGATGATACGTGAATGGAATATTTTTGAAGTCTTCTGTGTTTTGTATCCACGCCTGCTTTTGGCTACCAAATCACAAGCCAATTCTGATGGGGCCATACAGGCCTTACAGCTGCTACACAGACAGGATCCGTGGTGCGTCTCAATTTACCTTCCTTCTGACAGATCAGAGGAAGGGTCAAATAAATGATGTCAACCAATCTAAAAAGGCTAAATAGTGTCCCAGCCATGAAGTAGGGAGGGTGGGAACAGCATGATAAGTTCACAGAGTGGACCTATAACATATTGGTGAGGTGAAAGTAGCATGAGGAGACCACAGAGTGGCCCAATGACAGAGTCTGGAGGTGACGGCAGCATGAGAAGGCCACAGAGTGGCAAGGTGACATAGAGTAGTGGTAGGAGCAGCATGAGGAGACCACAGTGTGTCATTGTGGCAAGGTGTCCTAGTTTGGAAGTGGCAGCAGCATCAGGAGGCCACAGAGTGGCAAGGCGACATAGTTTGGAGGTGGGTGGCAATACCCGCTGAAGATGGTGGGTGAAAGAAGGAGCACTTGGCATCAGATGTGTGGCATCAGGTGGGTGGCAGCATCAGAAAAGTAGCTGAGGCAGGTAGCCAGAAGAAACCAGTCTCTTTTGTCAAAGTGTTGGTGTGGCATCATGGATGATCTAGTCTCATGCATCAGGAATTGGTGGGTGGAAATCCGGGCTGATCCACACCTGATTCATCTTGAAAAAGGTAAGTCTCTCCACATTTTTGGTGGACAGGCGAGTTCTTCTTGGCCCCCGCTGCACTAAACACCCGCTCTGATGCCACACTACTGGCCGGGCAGGAAAGCTTTTCCAGGGCAAACTCGACCAGTTGCGGCCACAAATCCAGTTTGGCTGGCCAATAGTCCATCGGATCTTCAAGGTCAGCTGGCAGGGTGCACTCCAAGTATGCCACCACCTGCTGGTTCAGGTTGTGCTCTAAGTCTAGCTTCTGGTGAGTAGTTTCTTCATTATGCGGGTGAAGAAAGCTGCTCATCAGCGAATGTAGACTCAGGCTGCTGCTGATGGAGCTGGTACTGGTCCTGCCCCCTCACCCCTCCCCAGCAGCCATGGCAGTGGAACTTAAGTACAGAGGGCCCCCCGGACAGACCTGTGAGAGGATAGATGATGGCGCAGATAGGCAGCGGTTAACTGACTACATAGGATGTCTCTATAGTAGTTCAGTTTGTCCTCCCTCTCAGCGGGTGTAAAAAAAAAAAAGGCCCCCATTTTGTACTGGTAGCGAGGGTCCAACAAGGTGGAGAGCCAGAAGTCATCCCTCTGCCGAATGGTGACAATTCGTCTGTCACTACCCAAGCAAGTGAGCATGCAGCAGGCCATTTGCGCAAGTTACTCGGAGGGACTCCCTGCCTCCATCTCCACTGCATACTGCCACTGTGTGTCTGGGTCCTCTGCCTCATCTTCCTCATCGCCCTGTAGCTCCTCTGGCTGCTCCTGCTGCTCCTCTCCTATCACCTGTGTAGCAAAACCACCCATTTCGCTAGACTTTGCTTGTGCTCCAATGTTGTCGTCCTCCTCCTCCCCCTCCAGTTTAGCCCCCACAGGGCTCATGTGGCTGTGAAATCTAGGCACCACGTCTCCAGTCCCCTGACCAGCCACATGTAGCAGCATCTGTTCCAGGACATGAAGCAGTGGAATGACGTCGTTCATCCCATAGTCCTGGTGACTGACAAATAATGTGGCATCCTCAAAGGGCCTGAGCAAATGGCAAGTGTCATGCATGAGCTGCCACTGGCTGACATCCAAGTTTCACAGGGGAGTACTCCTGTCCGTTTGGATCATCAGGAAATCGTTGATGGACTTTCTCTGTTCGTACAGTTTGCCCAAAGTATGGAGGGTGGAATTCCAACGGGTGGAAATGTCGCATATCAGCCTATGTTGGGGAATGCCGTTCTGCTGCTGCAGCTCAAGGAGGGTGTGCTTTGTGGTGTACAAGTGGTTGAAGTGCATGCAAAGTTTCCTGGCCATTTTTAGGATGTCTTTCAGATGGGCGGAAGACTTAAAGAACCACTTGACAACCAGATTGAACACGTGTGCCATGCAGGGTGCATGGCTCAGCCCTCCTTGATGCAGCGCCGACACAAAGTTCTTCCCATTGTTTGTCATCATGGTTCCGATTTTCAGTTGTTGCGGAGAAAGCCAGGATTTGATTTCTTGCTGAAGGACATGGAGAATTTCCTCCCCTGTGTGACATTGTTCGCCCAGGCAAACTAGGTGCAGAACAGCGTGACACCGCCATGCCCTGCACATGTGGTTTGCTGGAGGGGCACTGTGCATTGTTCCTGCAGTGGAGGCTGAGGACAGGGTGGAAGATGAGGAGGCAGAGGTGGACATTGTTGCTGGACCAACGGCGTGGCAACATGGAGGCAGAAGCAGTGTCACCTGGCCAAGTTGTTGGTGTGGCTGTGCAGGAACCACGTACACCCAGTGGCTGACCGTAGTTACAGCTCCACACGTCGGCGCTGCCTTGGACTTTGGCAGACAACGACAGGCTCAAGGACTGGCCCACCTTCTGTACTGCATGTGTGTACAGGGCTTGTACAGCCTTTTTGGCAAAGGAATGACTGCTTGGGACTCTCCACCTCGGCTTGGCACATGCCATCAGTTCTCTGAAAGGTGCAGAGTCCACCACTTGGAAAGGGAGGGACTGCAGCACCAGCAACTTGGACAGGAGCACGTTCAGCTTCTGCGCCGTTGAATGAGTGCACGCATACTGTTCTGTCTTGGCAATCGCTTCGGGGATCAATTTGCTGATGGAATGCATGACGAGGAGGGGGAGGAGCAGGAGCATCAGGATCGGCAGATGATAGGAAGGACAGATGGCTCTCTTCGGCTGAGGTGGTGGAGCCTTGACAGCCAGAAATCGGGTGCGTGCCAGTGGGTGATGCAGCGGTTACTGCGGCAGGCTGGACCACCACATCAGAGCCACGGTTGTCCCAGGCCACTTTATAGCGACGCTGCATATGTTGACGCAGGGCCGTAGTGCCAACATTGGCACTCTGGCCACGCTTCACCCTCTGCCCACATATTCTACATACGGGCACGTTCATCTCCGGCGGCTTAAAGAAAAACTGCCACACCGCCGAGTATGTGATTTTACCCCCAACAGTAAACACTGACTGACTGCTACCGCCGCTGCCTCCTTGAGCACCTGCAACACTACTTTCCGGGCAGGTAGGCTGCCGGCCTCCCACTGCTGCCACGCTGCTGACTTCCGGCCATGCTAGCTTTAATTTTTGTCACTAATACACGACAAAAAGGGCTGCAATTTTAGCACTTCACCACATAATGACTAATAAGCCCTTTTTTCCCACTAATAAAAGCCAAAAAATGCTTTAGAAAATACAGTATAACTGCACCACACTAGGGCAATTAAAACAGAAATATTTCCTTGTAATCAACCCTGTTAATGCCTGTATCAAACAGCACTTGCACCCTAATAGCTGTTTGCTGGAATTACTGAGCTGTATAATGGCAATTTGTATCGCCAGTCAGTGCAGTAAAGTGTAAACAGATTGTTCCTATTACCCAGGTTGTAACCCCCCCCGACTGAACCCTGTTCAACAGAAATGCTGTGGATTGATTCATCCCTATACTTTCCCTACACCTTGAATAATCTTTCCCTGCAATTGTAAATATTTTTTTTTTTTTACCACAATGACAATTTTTCTAGCATTGTCCCTAGCACCTGCAGACATGTCTCTCCCTGCACTAAGTACGCTGGTGAATGGCAGAATCTACGATGGCTGCTGTATTTATACAGCTGTGACATCACAGTTCTGGCTGGCTGCTGATTGGCTGCATGCATGTCAGTATGGGTGATTCCCGCCTTCCCAGACATCCTTTCTCCATGTCCTCACACGTGCAACCGCAATTTTAGGAAAAATGTGATTCGTTACTACGAAGCGTGAGGAAATTCTCATTCGGTGCATATCTGATTTTTCCTGAAATTCGTAACTAATTCCACTTCGTCAGCTTCGATTCGCTCATCTCTAGTGACCAACTGAGCTTGTGGTCGTCGGTTACTACTGCCAACACTCTGGCATGATATGACTGGACTGGTGAACTGTGGCATAGCAGAATTATGCTGTACATAACATACTGCTTGGAATTAAAAGGATTTCATGAGGACACAGGAACACTGAAAATTGGTATTTTCACATAAATCACTGCCTATTTTATGGAAATACATTGCACATGTGATCACTGTAATGGTCTGAAAATTGAGGTATAACTGCACTTAATATTATACATGAGTTACGCCCCTGTTTCCAGCAGTACAATATAACTGTGTCCCTGTCTCTGAAGCAAATGCCCTGGGTGTCCAGTGCTTGCAATACCACCAGACTTCAAATTTCCATCAGATTTAGCTTCAGACGATAAACAAGTTGTTTTATGGCAATCCATGTGTGCTGCTTCATAGAAAGAGTAAAGGCTGCCAAAGTACACTCTTGACTGAATTCTCCATTGCTACTCTACATTCGTTATCATGATCATAATAATGAGCATGGATTCCTTTTGCTGTCTTGAGTGGTCCCTCAAGATACAATGGCCTCGGGATACAATATTTTAAGCTTACAATGGTCTTTCCTGGGTAATTGTAAGCTGAAACCAGACTCAAATTACAATGCCTCAGACTAAGACCCAACCAATCAGTATGGCCATGTCTCTGTTACAGTGCAGTACTACATGTCCTGCACTGTCCTCTGTCTTTGCCAGGATGGGCTTTTTCTTTGGATGTCAGGTGAGGGAGGCTCCATTTTATTTTTCTGGAACACAGTGTGCTATATAGGACCCTACACTAATCATAAAAAGTGATTTATAGCTTCCAGCATTTATTACTGACTGTTATATGTAAGGTCTTCCTTATCTGTGTTGGTTACCTGTGTATTCTTCTTAAACCTTTTCACCTTTGGGAGCAATTCTTTTTATTATTGCATTGTACTCATTTTGAGCTAAAAATGAAATTGGTCTTTTATTAAATATTTTTAGCCTTTTTTTCTGCACAGGGCTGAGACGTTCTAGTAGCAGGATCTACATTTTCTCTCTGCTCCTTCAGCCAGTTCACCTGACGGACTCCTTATCTCTGATCTCTGACCTTTTAAATAGCTCTGTTCTTATCTTACTGATAAGAATGTGGCTTAAATACGTTTTTTATTACCTTTTAGTAATTTAGAGATAAGGTTTAGGTTTAGTGAAAGTTAGAAAAACTGTTAACCTTTTTGACACAAGTGCTCAATATTTTTAATAAAAGCTGTTTGATAAAAATATTCTTAACCCAAAATGAGTAAAATGCAATCATAAAAAAAATTGCCCCAAAATGTGTACATAGCCTTTGACTCTAAATATTCTTTTATCTTGGGATTACATTTTGGGGCTTTGAAACCAATAAACAGTTTGCCATAGAGTTATAACATTGTAAGTTGAGAGACCACTGTATACACTGTAATTGTTGGTTTACTTGAGGACAAGCTACACTTTAACCCTTTCAGGACCCTGCCATATTTCACCTTAAGTACCAGGCCGTATTTTGGAAATTTGACGTGTCACTTCATGTGGTAATATCTTTGGAACGCTTTTACTTATCCAAGCCAGTCTCAGATAGTTTTTTTAGGATACATTATTCTTCATATTAAAAAATCCCAAATTTGCCAAAACAAATGGGAAAAATTTGCAACTTGCCAAATTTCAAGTTCTCTGCTTTTAAAAAAGATAGTGATATCTCATATAATAGTTATTATTTTACATTTCTCATATGTCTACTTTATGTTTGTATCATTTTGTGAATGCTATTTTATTTTTTGGGGACGTTGGAGTAGTGCTACTACTGAGCCAAGTGAACAAACCTGGCCAAGCGAATTGAAGCAGCGGTGCTGGATCTGACAGGCAAGTACTGCTCATTTTTGGTTTTCTGGAACCAACATATTGATGAACTGTACGTTGGTAAGGTCACCAAACCGTGAACAGTGGTGGTCTAACCCCTTCCCCCACACCCCGCCCCACTGATCAGCTGTTAGAGGCAGCCACAGGTTACAGATGTAAGCAGTGTGGGTATTGGGAACACCTCAGGTCGATAAATTGTGTAGTATAGCCGGCTCTGCTATTACCATAAATCCACCTATCCTCAACCGGCACTTACTTTGGTTAATCCCATTTTGGCTGTGAAACTGTTAGATGTTTTCACTAATAAAACTGATCAAGTTTGATCTAAAAGTTGCAAGCCAGCAATGAGCTGCTATATGGTATGGATCACAGTGGTATTTGGAATAGTGTTCTACCTTCCTTCTAGAAGTAAAAATTGTTCCTCAACCTCTCTCATCTTCCAGTGTAGCTAAAACAGTCTTTCTATTCCTAGTAGTCTCAATAGTCCACCCCCTACTTTTTCAGTATTCAAAGCAGTTCTCCTACCGCTACAGTGAAAGGAATCACCACTGCCCCAGGCATACGTAGCAGCTACAAATTCCCCAACCAGTAGTCACAGCATTCTCATCCAGCAGTCAAAGCAGCGCCCCATTCTCAGTAGTCACAAAAAGCAAACAGTAACCTGTCAGGAGATTCATAGTGACCAAACTATGTTGATTCAAGAGCATGAATCTCCAGACAGGTTTCCTTTAATTTATTATGTGAGTACTAAAGTCTATAGCCACAGCGCTCCGAAGTGAATTAATGTAACATGCTATGAAATTGCTAATTAATGTTAAACTTCTAATAATCGCTTCTAATTCAATATGTCATTATATGAATATGCAGCGTCTCAAATATAGACAGTATAATTAAAATATAAAGGTCTACATTCAAGTGTTCAGGCAACATTGTAATCCTGGGGCCAATGATGGGGGCATTAATCACACTGGGGCACTATAGACATTATACATTCACAAGACATTTTTAAACCATTTTTGCATAAATTTTCTGGCCATTTGTCCATTTATTTATTTTTTATCCCATCCCCTGCAGTGCCCTCTGTATACATAATATCCCCTATAGTGCCCCAATGTGATTAACCCCTTCCCAACATATGATGTAATAGTATGTCATTACGGTAAGTGTCTTGTTGCATTTTTACGTACTATTATGTCATGGTGATAGGGCAGGCACCAGAGCGGTGCGCGCCCAATCACTGCAGGGGCCTGATAGCCGGGCCCCTGCTGTATCCACCGGCATCGCTGTAAAAGCCGATGCCGGCGGATTAACCCCTTCTATGCTACGGTCAGCGCTTACTGCGGCATATAAGGTGCATGCAGCGGGTGAGGGAGCCCATCAGCTCCCCACGCTGCTGTGGCGGGGACCCGATGGGTGACAAGGCAGCCCCCGTAGAAGGCCGGAACCTGCCTTCTACGGGGGCTGAGGAGATCCAGCCTCAGGCTGGGTCTCCTAGGCAACCTGTTAGTGTATTACTCAGTGTAATACACTAACAGGCAATGCATTACAATACAGATGTATTGTAATGCATTGCAGAGGGGATCAGACCCTCAAAAGTTGAAGTCCCAAAGTGGTACAGAAATAAAGTTTAAAAAAAGCAAAAAAAAGTTTCAAGTAAAAATAGAAAAAAATGCCCCTTTCCCCTGATTTTATAATAAAAACTTGAAAAAAAGGATAAAACACACATATTAGGTATCACCGCATCCGTAACAACCTGCTCTATAAAAATATCACATGACCTAACCCCTCAGGTGAACACTGTAAAACAAACAGTGCCAAAAAACCCAAGCAATCAAAAAGGTGTATGCCCCCCAACATAGTACCAATCAAACTGTCACCTCATCCTGCAAAAAATGAGACCATACATAAGAAATTAGCTCAAAAAATAAAAAAGCTTTGGCTCTCAGACTATGGAGACACTAAAACATCATTATTTTTTGTTTAAAAAATGCTATTATTGTGTAAAGCTTAAATAAATAATAAAATGTCACATGACCTAACACCTCAGATGAACGCTGTAAAAATAAATAAAACCTGTGCTACAACAACCAATTTTTTTGGTCATCTTGCCCCATAAAGTGTAATAATGAATGATCAAAAAATTATATGTACCCAAAAATGGTACCAATAAAAACGTCAAATCTTGCTGCAAAAAACTAGACCCTGCACAAGACAATTGGTAGAAACAAAATATATATATGGCGTTCAGAAAACGGTGACACAAAAACATACAGTATTTTTTGCCCCATAAGATGCATTTCCCCCCCCCCCCCCCCAAAAGTGTGGGAAAAATGCCCTTGCATTTTATGGGCCAAATACTAATGAGCCCTTCCATTATGGAAGCATTCATTAGTACCAGAGGACCAGGAAGCGGTGAAGGCTCTGTACTGACTGCTTCCTGGTCCTCGGCTGTCAGCTGTGCAGTGGCTGCGCACAGTTTGAGGGCGCTCGGTGAACTCACACTGTGCGCATTAGGTCACAGCACAGCCGGCGGCAGGAGGAAGCAGATCGTGGGTGGAGAGGAGCTGTGGCATCCAGGAACAGGAGAGGTACCGCAAGTGTATTTTTTTATTTATAAAACATGGCAATATGGGGCTGATGTGAGGCAATATAGGGCTGATCTTTGGCAATATGGGGCTGATGTGAGGCAATATGGGGCTGATGTGAGGCAATATGGGGCTGATTTGAGGCAATATGGAGCTGCTGGGGGCTGATCTGAGGCAATAGGGGCTAATATGAGAGGCAATGGGAGCTCTTATCTGAGGTCTGATTGGGGGTCATTCACATTGTGGTCTGAGCTGAGGTCTGATTAGTGGTCTGACCTGAGGTCTAATTAAAAAAATATTTTTCTTATTGTCTGTCTTATTCTTGTGGAACACCTAAAGGGTTAACATAGTTTGTAAAATCAGTTTTGAGTAACTTGAGGGGTGTAGTTTCTACAATGGGGTCATTTATGGGGGATTTCCATTATGTAAGCCCCACAAAGTGACTTCAGACCTGAATTGGTCCTTTTAAAAAGTGGATTTCGGAAATGTTCTTTGCTTCTAAAATTCTAAGCCTTCTAAAGTCCTAAAAAAATAAAATGACATTTACAAAATGATGCCAACATAAAGTAAACATGGGGAATGTTATGTGATAAATATTTTATGTGGTATCACTTTCTATTTTAAAAACAGAGAAATAGAAATTTAGAAAATTGCTAATTTTTCAAATTATTTTGGTAAATTGGGTATTTTTTTTATAAAGAAAGGTGAAATATATTGACTAAAATTTATGAAGTACAATGTGTCACGAGAAAACTATCTCAGAATGGCTTGAATAAGTAAAAGTGTTCCCAAGTTATTACCACATAGTGACACATTTCAGATTTGCAAAAAATAGCCTGGGCAGGAGTGCGAAAACTGGCCCGGGGTAGAAGGGGTTAATGCCCCCATTACTGGCCCCAGGATTGTTAATGTCCAATTAGTGCCCCCTTAGTATTAATAATTGCTCCATCAGTGGTCCTCAGTGTTAATAATGACTCCCTTAGTGGCCACCAGTATTAATAAAGCTTTCATTAGTGACCCCCAGTATTATTATTGCCCCCCAGTATTAATGCTTTTAAAAGTGGCCCCCAGCATTAATAATGACTTTGATAGTGGCCACTGGTATTAATAGAGCCTCCATTAGTGGCCCTCAGTATTATTAATGCTCCCACTAGTGCCCCCAGTCTGCTTGGGTGAAAATAAAAAAAAAACATTTTCCTTATACACTTGAATGCTGGGAGAGCAGTTATTTTCCTGCTACATCCAGTAAAGAGTAAGTGTCCCTGTTACTGGAGACAGCAGGACCTGCTCTCCCAGCATGATGACGTCATCACACTGGGAGGGCAGGTAATTTCCTGCTGCATGCAGTGAGGAGTGAGTGACTCTCTGCATTTAGGTGGATTAGTATTTTTTTCTTTTACTTTTTTTTATTTTAACCCATGAAAGGCCCTTTGTACCTGTTTTTACAGTCGTTAGATGGGTGCACTCCTTTACATCTACAAACATGATCCACGTGATCTAGATGGTTTTTCCAGAATAGCGCCGTTATGTAAATCTCTGTCACTGGGGCCTTTTGCCTGTAATACTATATTTCCATTTTAATGGAGAAATATACTGTACTTCTGTGATTGTTTTCTTGATTTCTTCAATAAAAAGAACATTGGAAAAAAAAAGATGGGTGTACTCCTGCCTATACGGCTGTTAAAAATGTTCCCATTGATTTTCAATGGGGTCCGTCTGGCCGTAAAAAAATGGCCATGTGAATAGCCCCATTGACTTCCATTGATTCTAAAATTAAACGGCCTTTACTATTACACACCTTATTAATTCCAGCTAGGTTAACCTTTCCATCCAACATACTAATTCATCTTCTCCATTCTGGCACTATAAGTCCTGCCTGTTAAATCCATATTGTGATTGAAAGTCATGTTTCTCATACACAAGCAGGGCCAGATTAAGCTTGGTAGATGTCTCTGAGCAAAAAGTCCGGCAGAGGTCCCTCATAATTTACATTTTTTGCATAGCTGGGGGAATAAGGGTGCCTCTGAGCTGCATGGCTGTCTGCTGCTTCCACACTCCTCAACATCCACATGCAGTTATCCAACTTGGCAGCAGGTCCACAGTCGAGTATAAATGTTATGGTCAGACAGTCCATAGACTAGTGTAAACTCTAGAGTCAGTCCATAGCCATAACGAGTGTTGAGCGAATCAAGCTTCGGATCACGGATCCAAAGTCGATAAAGTCAAACACTTTGATTTTAATGTTGTCTGTGTACAGCGTTAAAATACAATGGCTTTGTGGAGCCAAACTTCATTTCACTCGCACGAGACTTCAGTGAATTAATTCGGTATTCATTTCTGCATCTGTAAAAACATTTAAAATGAGGAATCCAAAGTCTGGTTTGGTATCAGCTGGTATCAAAATCAAAATATTCTTTGCATCACCATTTTCTGATAGCCATAACTTTTTTTATATTTCAGTTTACAGAACTGTATGAGGGCTTGTTTTTTGTGGGTCAAACTAGTCTTTATTTGTACCATTTTTTATTGAACTTTTTTGGGGGACAAGGTGACAAAAAAATAGCAAATTGCATGTTTTATTGTTTTTTTCCTGTTGCTGTGTTCACCGCGCAGACATTTTTAAAAAATATTTTAATAGTTCAGACATTTTCAATAATTAATTTTGTGTTGTTTATATATTTTTAGATGTATACAAAACTTTGAACTTTTTATATTTTCATGTTTTTGCATTTTGTTTTCAGACATTTTTTTACACATTAACGTTTAGCCCCCTTATGGGGCTAGAACACTTTTGATCCCTTGTCCCATTCACTATAATTGAGATCTATTATAGTAAATGGGATTCTGTCACTTTGCCTGCTGAGCAGGCAGGCTGATTACCATGCCAGGCCAGGAGGACTTAGTCTTCTTCAACCAATGTTTCAGCAGGGTGTCTGAACTTTAAGTTACCTAGCTTGCTAGTTAACAGTGAAGGTGTGCTGCTCTGTTTGTCTGCACATATACTGACTTTTACCTGTTTACTAACTCACCATAGCTTGTTTACAGTATTGACCTTTTGCTGCCTGCTTTGATCTTGGACCTGTTTCACGGATTCACACGTTCTCTGCCTGCCCTAACCTTGACTGGTTTCCTGACTACAAGTACTGCCTGACCCCTTGGTGTATTACACCAGCGTCTCTAGTCCCAGTAGACATTACTTGACAGGATTCTGTGGGGTACGGTGATGCAACCTGGCAGGGCTCGGTGGGGAAAGTAGGACAGATGAACAGATGATCTAAATGGCACAGACCAGGCAGCAGAGGCAGTGCAGAGGACTGACATTATTTTTTAGGGTCTCCGGGAGTTTCAGTTTAATATGCAAACCATTTCATTTAAGGCTGTTCACAACCAGTCCCCTCCTAAAATCTTGCTTTCCCAATACATCCCCAAAAGCAATCTGCGATCCTCACAGGACCTCCTTCTCTGTTCTGTTTTCACACAATTGACTACAATTCCCCCTACCTACTCTGGAATGCACTAGCTTGGTACATCAGACTCTCCCTCAACATCCAAACCTTCAAAAGTAACCTGAAAGACTACCATCGGCAAAGAGCATGCTGCCACTTCAAAGCCAGATGTGCACCTTTCACCCTTACCTACTGTATTCTTCCCCCTTCCCTTGTAGATTTTAAGCTCTCATGGAAAGAGTTCACTCCTCTCCCCCATTTGTGTAACCCCCCTTGATGTACAGCGTCATCTAATTATTGGTGCTTTCAAATAAATAATAATAATAATAATGTTGTGGCCATGCTGTGTGAGAGGTGTAGGAGGGACATATCGTATCTTGGGGGGATGGACAGATGGAAGGGAAATGCAAGACATAGCTTACCAGGTTCTATGTGGGAGGAGGGTGCAAAGAGAAGACACTATTGGGGGATAGGAGCTCTTGAGGGGAGTAGAGGGACACATGTAAAAAATACCTGTACTAAACATAGGCAGGCAGCAGCCTCATCAGTACCTCCACCTCCCTCTCAGTTACTCACCAAAAATTAGAAACATATACATGACCCTCATGCATCCACTTCTGGTTGTAGGGAGCAATGAAAGAATGCTGCAGACATCCGCTCATACTGTGGTCTCGCTTCCTGTAATATTCTAATGCCAGTAGAAGGCAGCATTGCTGTGTATGCAGCAGTATGTTTTCTACTGGCCACAATAATTATCTCTCCTCTAAGATTTTAGTTGATTTTATTTATCTCATCTTTTTGTACATTGTTATTTTTTGTCAGTTTTTGTATGTAGAATGGTTTATTACCACAGTCATCATTATAAATAAATTTGAAACGTGATTGATTTATGCCTAGAGTGCCTCATCCTCTTTTCTATTTGATAAATGTGTCTAACAATATTTATGCCAAAATTACGTCACAAAAGCAATGCAACTCCAATAATAAGTGTGGGTCAGTGTCTCAGTTATGGTTTATGGCACTGGTGTCCTTTCAGTATATGGACACTGGTCAGAGTATGACTAACCCTGATTTTCTTTCATGGATTTCATTTTTATTTTTGTTAGGTATGCAATAAAAGACAGGTTTTTTTTAAGGCTGGGTTTCCAAGTTCAGGTTTTCTGATACTGTTTTGGAGCTAGCGGATTATTAAAAGACCTGGTATTAAATTCAAAAACTGTATCAAATACTCTAACCATGTAAACCCAGCCTGCATGAAAGACAGAGACCGTTGCATCTTATCTGACAGCAGGACTAGGTATATTCAGTTTTGCAGCTTCTCAATGCAAACCAGAGATTTCTCATTACTAGAGTTGAGCGAACACCTGGATGTTCGGGTTCGAGAAGTTCGGCCGAACTTCCCTGAAATGTTCGGGTTCGGGATCCGAACCCGACCCGAACTTCGTCCCGAACCCGAACCCCATTGAAGTCAATGGGGACCCGAACTTTTCGGCACTAAAAAGTCTGTAAAACAGCCCAGGAAAGGGCTAGAGGGCTGCAAAAGGCAGCAAAATATAGGTAAATCCCCTGCAAACAAATGTGGATAGGGAAATGAATAAAAATAAAATAAATAAAAATTAACCAATATCAATTGGAGAGAGGTCCCATAGCAGAGAATCAGGCTTCATGTCAGCAGAGAATCAGTCTTCATGTCATAGCAGAGAATCAGGCTTCACGTCAGCCAAAACAGGAACAGTCCATTGTCATATATTTAGGCCCCGGCACCCAGACAGAGGAGAGAGGTCCCATAGCAGAGAATCAGGCTTCATGTCATAGCAGAGAATCAGGCTTCACGTCACCAAAAACTGGAACAGTCCATTGTCATATATTTAGGCCCCGGCACCCAGAAAGAGGAGAGAGGTCCCATAGCAGAGATTCAGGCTTCATGTCATAGCAGAGAATCATGCTTCACGTCACCCAAAACTGGAACAGGCCACTGTCAGATATTTTTAGGCCCCAGCACCCAGACAGAGGAGAGGTTCATTCAACTTTGGGTTGCCCCGCAATATAATGGTAAAATGAAAATAAAAATAGGATTGAATGAGGAAGTGCCCTGGAGTACAATAATATATGGTTAAGGGGAGGTAGTTAATGTCTAATCTGCACAAGGGATGGACAGGTCCTGTGGGATCCATGCCTGGTTCATTTTTATGAACGTCAGCTTGCCCACATTGGCTGTAGACAGGCGGCAGCGTTTGTCTGTAACGACGCCCCCTGCCGTGCTGAATACACGTTCAGAAAAAAAAGCTGGCCGCCGGGCAGGCCAGCACCTCCAAGGCATAAAAGGCTAGCTCTGGCCACGTGGACAATTTGGAGACCCAGAAGTTGAATGGGGCCGAAACATCAGTCAGTACGTGGAGGGGTGTGCACACGTACTGTTCCACCATGTTAGTGAAATGTTGCCTCCTGCTAACACGTTCCGTATCAGATGGTGGTGCAGTTAGCTGTGGCGTGGTGACAAAACTTTTCCACATCTCTGCCATGCTAACCCTGCTGTCAGAGGAGCTGGCCGTGATACAGCTGCGTTGGCGACCTCTTGCTCCTCCTCTGCCTTCGCCTTGGGCTTCCACTGGTTCCCCTGTGACATTTGGGAATGCTCTCAGTAGCGCGTCTACCAATGTGTACTTGTACTCGCGCATCTTCCTATCACGCTCCAGTGCAGGAAGTAAGGTGGGCACATTGTCTTTGTACCGTGTATCCAGCAGGGTGGCAACCCAGTAGTCCGCACACGTTAAAATGTGGGCAACTCTGCTGTCGTTGCGCAGGCACTGCAGCATGTAGTCGTTCATGTGTGCCAGGCTGCTCAGAGGTAAGGACAAGCTGTCCTCTGTGGGAGGCGTATCGTCATCATCCTGCGTTTCCCCCCAGCCATGCACCAGTGATGGGCCCGAGCTGCGTTGGGTGCCACCCCGCTGTGAACATGCTTCATCCTCATCCTCGTCCTCCAGTAGTGGGCCCTGTCTGGCCACATTTGTACCTGGGCTCTGCTGTTGCAAAAAACCTCCCTCTGAGTCACTTCTAAGAGACTGGCCTGAAAGTGCTAAAAATGACCCCTCTTCCTCCTCCTCCTCCTGGGCCACCTCTTCTTCCATCATCGCCCTAAGTGTTTTCCCAAGGAGACATAGAAGTGGTATTGTAACGCTGATAACGGCTTCATCGCCACTGGCCATGTTGGTGGCGTACTCGAAACAGTGCAACAGGGCACACAGGTCTCGCATGGAGGCCCAGTCATTGGTGGTGAAGTGGTGCTGTACCGCAGTGCGACTGACCCGTGCGTGCTGCAGCTGAAACTCCACTATGGCCTGCTGCTGCTCGCACAGTCTGTCCAGCATGTGCAAGGTGGAGTTCCACCTGGTGGGCATGTCACATATGAGGCGGTGAGCGGGAAGGCCGAAGTTACGCTGTAGCGCAGACAGGCGAGCAGCGGCAGGATGTGAACGCCGGAAGCGCGCACAGACGGCCCTCACTTTATGCAGCAGCTCTGACATGTCGGGGTAGTTGTGAATGAACTTCTGCACCACCAAATTCAGCACATGCGCCAGGCAAGGGATGTGCGTCAAACCGGCTAGTCCCAGAGCTGCAACGAGATTTCGCCCATTATCGCACACCACCAGGCCGGGCTTGAGGCTCACCGGCAGCAACCACTCGTCGGTCTGTTGTTCTATACCCCGCCACAACTCCTGTGCAGTGTGGGGCCTGTCCCCCAAACATGAGTTTCAGAATGGCCTGCTGACGTTTACCCCGGGCTGTGCTGAAGTTGGTGGTGAAGGTGTGTGGCTGACTGGATGAGCAGGTGGAAGAAGAGGAGGAGGAAGCCGAGTAGGAGGAGGAGGCAACAGGAGGCAAAGAATGTTGCCCTGCGATCCTTGGCGGTGGAAGGACGTGCGTCAAACAGCTCTCCGCCTGGGGCCCAGCCGACACTACATTTACCCAATGTGCAGTTAGGGAGATATAGCGTCCCTGGCCGTGCTTACTAGTCCACGTATCTGTGGTTAGGTGGACCTTGCCACAGATGGCGTTGCGCAGTGCACACTTGATTTTATCGGATACTTGGTTGTGCAGGGAAGGCACGGCTCTCTTGGAGAAGTAGTGGCGGCTGGGAACAACATACTGTGGGACAGCAAGCGACATGAGCTGTTTGAAGCTGTCTGTGTCCACCAGCCTGAATGACAGCATTTCATAGGACAGTAGTTTAGAAATGCTGGCATTCAGGGCCAGGGATCGAGGGTGGCTAGGTGGGAATTTACGCTTTCTCTCAAATGTTTGTGAGATGGAGAGCTGAACGCTGCCGTGTGACATGGTTGAGATGCTTGGTGACGGAGGTGGTGGTGTTGGTGGTACATCCCCTGTTTGCTGGGCGGCAGGTGCCAACGTTCCTCCAGAGGCGGAGGAAGAGGCCGAGGCGGCAGCAGCAGAAGAGGTAGCAGGGGGAGCCTGAGTGACTTCCTTGTTTTTAAGGTGTTTATTCCACTGCAGTCCATGCTTTGCATGCAGGTGCCTGGTCAAGCAGGTTGTGCTAAGGTTCAGAACGTTAATGTCTCGCTTCAGGCTCTGATGGCACAGCGTGCAAACCACTCTGGTCTTGTCGTCAGCACATTGTTTGAAGAAGTGCCATGCCAGGGAACTTCTTGAAGCTGCCTTTGTGCTCGGTCCAAGATGGCGGCGGTCAGTAGCAGGCGGAGTCTTTTGGCGGTGGGTGTTCTGCTTTTACCCACTGCTCCCTCTTTTGCTACGCTGTTGGCTCGGTCTCACCACTGCCTCTTCCTCTGAACTGTGAAAGTCAGTGGCACGACCATCATTCCATGTGGGGTCTAGGACCTCATCGTCCCCTGCATCGTCTTCCACCCAGTCTTCCTCCCTGACCTCCTGTTCAGTCTGCACACTGCAGAAAGATGCAGCAGTTGGCACCTGTGTTTCGTCATCATCAGAGACGTGCCGAGGTGGTATTTCCATTTCCTCATCATCAGGAAACATAAGTGGTTGTGCGTCAGTGCATTCTATGTATTCCACCGCTGAGGAAGGGCTAGGTGGATGCCCTTGGGAAACCCTGCCAGCAGAGTCTTCAAACAGCATAAGAGACTGCTGCATAACTTGATGCTCAGACAGTTTCCCTGATATGCATGGGGGTGATGTGACAGACTGATGGGCTTGGTTTTCAGGCGCCATCTGTGCGCTTTCTGCAGAAGACTGGGTGGGAGATAATGTGAACGTGCTGGATCCACTGTCGGCCACCCAATTGACTAATGCCTTTACCTGCTCATGCCTTACCATCCTTAGAACGGCATTGGGCCCCACCAAATATTGCTGTAAATTCTGGCGGCTACTGGGACCTGAGTTAGTTGGTTTACTACGACATGTGGCTGTGGCAGAACGGCCACGTCCTCTCCCAGCACCAGAGGGTCCACTAACACCACCACGACCATGTCCGCGTCCCTTGCTAGATGTTTTCTTCATTGTTAGTGTTCACCACAATAAGAAAAAAAAAATTTTGGCCCAATGTATTGAATTCAAATTCAGGCCTTTTTTTACAGACACCTAACACTATCTGGCTATCTATTTTGGTACCGTATTACACTAATACAGGCACAGCAGTAACGACAGATTTAGCTGAATATAAATTGTAGGCCTAGTATTTAGGCCCTGGATGACAGGTATACATTTACGGACAAAATTAGACTTGGAAATGCACGGTAGCGTGTGAAGTTATTGAGAATGACCCTATCCGCACCTTCAATCTAATATACCCTTTTATGGATAGATTTAAAGTAGGCCTGATACAGCAGAAACCACTGATTTAGGGAATTGCTAAGTTGGGAATTGTATTTCAACCCAGAAGAAAAACTGTGCTTTGGCGGACACTAAATGAATTGACCAGCCTCAGCAATAAACACTGATTTAGCTGAATATAAATTTTAGGCCTATTATTTAGGCGCTGGGTGACAGGTTTACGTTTACGGACAGAATTAAACTTGGAAATGCACGGTAGCGTGTGAAGTTATTGAGGATGACACTATCCGCACCTTCAATCTAATATACCCTTTTATGGATCGATTTAAACTTGGCCTGATACAGCAGAAACCACTGATTTAGGGAATTGCTAAGTTGGGAATTGTATTTCAACCCAGAACAAAAACTGTGCTTTGGCTGACACTAAATGAATTAACCAGCCACAGCAGTAACAACAGATTTAGCTAAATATAAATTTTAGGCCTATTATTTAGGCGCTGGGTGACAGGTATACGTTTACGGACAGAATTAAACTTGGAAATGCATGGTAGCGTGTGAAGTTATTGAGGATGACACTATCCGCACCTTAAATCTAATATACCCTTTTATGGATCGATTTAAACTTGGCCTGATACAGCAGAAACCACTGATTTAGGGAATTGCTAACTTGGGAATTGTATTTCAACCCAGAACAAAAATATATCCTTTGCCAGACAGCAGACAGCATTACAATTGGCTAGCCACAGCTGAAACACCAGATTTAGGATACTGCTATTTTGGCATTTGTATTTCACCCCTCAATAAAATAGCAAGCACAGCCAAGCCCCTGATGTAGGATATAGCAAAAAAAATAACCACACAATTGATGGTTAAATGGACTTGGTGGCAGCTTGTGCTGGCGCACCACAAGACACAAAATGGCCGCCGATCACCCAAGAAAAAAGTGACATAAAAACGCTCTGGGCAGCCTAAAAACAGTGAGCAATTAAATAGCAGCAGTTCAATGATCCACAGCTGTAGATCGATCACTGAATTAAGTGTTTTTGCTGAGTTAATCACTGCCTAATCTCTCCCTAACAGCAGCTGCAACCTCTCCCTACACTGATCAGAGCAGAGTGATGTGCGGCGCTACGTGACTCCAGCTTAAATAGAGGCTGGGTCAAATGCTGCACTGGCCAATCACAGCCATGCCAATAGTAGGCATGGCTATGATGGCCTCCTGGGGCAAGTAGTATGACGCTTGTTGATTGACTGCTTTGCAGCCTTTCAAAAAGCGCCAAGAAAGCGACGAAAACCGAACCCGAACCCGGACTTTTACAAAAATGTTCGGGTCCGTGTCACGGACACCCCAAAATTTGGTACGAACCCGAACTATACAGTTCGGGTTCGCTCATCCCTACTCATTACTGATGGCAAACAAATATAATATAGCGATTAAGCTTTATTTACATAAAATCAAAAAACCTTAATGGACACTGCCCCCCTGTGGGAGCTCCTCAGTCAAGGAAGTGCACGTATGATTATTGCAACCAAGTGTTATTACTAGGGATGAGCGAATCGACTTCGGATGAAACATCCGAAGTCGATTTGCATAAAACTTTGTTTCAATTCTGTACGGAGCGAGCGCTCTGTGCAATATTAGCATGTGTTGGCTCCGATGAGCCGAAGCTATTACTTTGCGAAGTCTCGTGAGACTTTGCATAATAACTTCAGAGATTGATTTATACTGTAAAATACCATGTTCCGAACTCGGGTTTGGTTCCAAGGTACCACTTGGAACCGAATCTGAGTTCAGGAAATGTTTTTTTTACAGTATAAATCAATTTCTGAAGTTTATTATGCAAAGTCTCACGAGACTTCACGAAGTAATAACTTCAGCTCATCGGAGCCAACACATTGAAACAAAGTTTTATGCAAATCGACTTTGGATGCTTGCACTCAACCATGGTCTCAGCGAAACCTTTAATGCAGAGGTATGCCCTCCTCAATTCTTATTGTTCTTGTGCTTGTTGAGAATTATTTATAAATTTCTTGGTAGTTTTTATGTGTTTGGTCTACTGCATGAATCTATTTCCTGATTTTAAAAGATACACTTCCCTACATATTTTACAGATTTGTGTTTTATTGTGGACTGAAGTGGAAGCAATATTACCATTTAAATTGTTAATGTAATAAAGGTTATGGGAGTTCTCTGAGATGAATTAGCTCATTTGTATGAATATGCTATACTGGGCAGTTTATATAACTTCTTTTATTTGCAATAGAGTTTATACTTCAAGTTAATACCGACTTGAACTTCAAACCCTTTCCTTGGCTCATGCATAATTTAGTGTTTTCACAGTGTGCCATTTCACCCTTTTCTGAAATGCCAGGAACCCCTGTGTTGGCATTCTTCATATAACAGATTGCCTTTTTTTGTTTGTACTATACTTTTTGTCCTCATTTTAATGTCTGTTTTTATTTTTTTATTTTTATTGTAACACTCTGTCCTGAGAAATCAGGAAAGAGGAAACAGCAAAGATGTACAGGAAAAGCCATGTTTTCTAAATTTCCTCTTACACATGAAATACCACCCAGATCAGAGCTCTCTGATGGTTCTTATTAGCAGAATGTTTTATTATATGTGTTTTTGTGTGTTTAAATTGAGCCACCCAACATAGTATTGAATGCCTACTTCTTACATACTTGCAATTATGTGTTATGGCATGAAATGCAGCAGCCACCATCCTTTATAGGTTAGCTTCAGGATGAAGTTTTGAGATGGTATAGACCCTCCAAACATACGGTAGGTCCCTCAGCTTAGTGTCCCAATTCTATTATAAGCCTCAGAGGTACAGGGCAATATATTGAAACCGGAAGTTGATTGGAGGGGTGGGAGAATGGGGAAAAAGTTAAAGGAACATGATAAAAAATGTGTTACTTGCTCGTGGTTCTCCATATTCATGTCCTACATACCTGTATGTCATTGTTACAGAGTGCAGTTCACTCTGTTGCGCAAGTGTAATACATAGAAGAACAGTCACCCACAGCAATTCTTCTATTAAAACCAGTTCATTATTGTTCCTTCATTAAAAAGTAAAAAACAAATTCCCCTACTAGAGGAAACTCACCCTAAAATCTTAACTCTTATATACATTTTTAGTAACATTACGAATGGTTAAAATCACTAGATTTTCTCTAATAAATACGCATCTAATAAATATTATACAATATTTGTGCAGCGCAAGCGTGAATCTGATTCTCTCACCAAAGCTCGCTTAGGCACTCCAGGTTCTAACTCCAGTCAGGGATCACGTGTCCAATGTAAATTTAAATTAAAATACATTTCAACATTAAAGTTTAGCAGCAACTGTCTTTCGTACTGATGCTGAGGAAATTAAGATCTATCAGAGGGAGCATAGAAGCACTTTAAAAAATATATATAATTTTACCTTGACGCTTAGTTAGACTATACATCAAATATTATGTAAAGTCTCTGTGCATAGTGATCCAGCCATTTTAGAGACATCACAGATCTCTCCGGGGATTTAGAGATGAACAACTAAAGTAATTAAAAGTTGGCTAGATGATCAAGAAAGAGTTAAAAAATTGGGGTTGTTTAGCTTGAAGAAAAGTCTGCGCAGGATTGACCCAATAGTGTGTATAATTAGCAAAGCGTAATTAACTGGGGCACATCCACTACATCTCTCGTGTCACGGTAGGGTCTGGGGGAACCCCACACCATGCGGTGTCAAAAGGTAAAAGGGAATCAGCCTGACCACAAGGAGTAATAAGGGAGCAGGTCACCTCCTACAGCGTCCCTAATCCTCTCTCTGACTCCTCACCGTATGAGCAAACCCCAATGGTAGGACGACAAATACTCAGGATTCCTAGAGACCCTAAGGCTGCGTTCACACGGGCGAGATTTCCGCGCGGTGCAATGCGGTAGGTGAACATATTGCACCCGCACTGAATCCCGACCCATTCATTTCAATGGGGCTGTTCAGATGAGCGGTGATTTTCACGCATCACTTGTGCGTTGCGTGAAAATCGCAGCATGCTCTATATTCTGCGTTTTTTACGCAACGCAGGCCCCATAGAAGTGAATGGGGTTGCGTGAAAATCGCAAGCATCCGCAAGCAAGTGCGGATGCGGTGCGATTTTCACGCACGGTTGCTAGGAGACGATCGGGATGGAGGCCCGATGATTATTATTTTCCCTTATAACATGGTTATAAGGGAAAATAATAGCATTCTGAATACAGAATGCATAGTAAAACAGCGCTGGAGGGGTTAAAAAAAAAAGTAATAATTTAACTCACCTTAGTCTACTTCATCGCGCAGACCGGCATCTCCTTCTGTCTCCTTTGCTGAACAGGACCTGTTGTGAGCATTCATTACATGAACAGGACCTTTGGTGACGTCACTCTGATCATCACATGATCTTTTACCATGGTGATGGATCATGTGATGACCGGAGTGACGTCACCAAAGGTCCTGTTCATGTAATGAATGCTCACCACAGGTCCTGTTCAGCAAAGGAGACAGAAGGAGATGCCGGTCTGCGCGATCAAGTGGACTAAGGTGAGTTAAATAATTTTTATATATTTTTTAACCCCTCCAGCGCTGTTTTACTATGCATTCTGTATTCAGAATGCTATTATTTTCCCTTATAATCATGTTATAAGGGAAAATAATACAATCTACAGAACACTGATCCCAAACCCGAACTTCTGTGAAGAAGTTCGGGTTTGGGTACCAAACATGCGCGATTTTTCTCACGTGAGTGCAAAACGCGTTACAATGTTTTGCACTCGCGCGGAAAAATCACGGGTGTTCCCGTAACGCACCCGCACATTTTCCTGCAACGCCCGTTTGAACCCAGCCTAAGTCGCCCTGGTAATCCCTCACCAAGGAGCAGGGAAGAGACAACCTGTTCATCCCAGTAATGGAGGAACAGGAGTCTCTATCTGAGGCCAGGCTGCAAGGAGAGGGGAACACATACAGCATAAAGAGATGGTAGGTAAGCGAAACCAAAAACACCCTTACCTGCCACAGACACACTGACTGGAACCCGTGAACTAGTGCTGCTGTCCACACCAATATTAAAGGACACAGCACACACCACAAACCACACAGGAACCCAGGACAACCATAGCTGCAATAAACGAGAGATAGGGGAATGTCTAGTAAACATGCTGGACACCAAACACCACCAGACATGTAACACCAAACTAGACATACAAACACCCTGAACATAACCCACTTCATACAAATTGGGACAGGAAGGGAAGTTGACACCAGGATAACATTGATGACCACAAGGGTGGCCCTCACTGGACAGATGGAACACCCTGGACTGGAGCAGAGCTCCAGCACCAACCACAGCTGAAGTACAACAAACTCCAGCCAGGAAACCACAGAAGATATAAGCCAAGTGACCACACCCAGTCAGGGAGTTAACCCTTACAGCACCAGACAGAGGGAGGCTACAACTTTAAAGGGGAAGTGCACACACAGCATACTAAACCACATGTTACCACCGGCAACAGTATGCGTGGCAACCATGTCACGGCAATCACGCAAAAGGCCGAGAAACTGCCAGCGCATGCTCTCACAGCAACACGTTGCCGCGGGCAACCACAAGTGTGGCAACAGTGTCACAGCGCAAACCAAAGGCCGTGACACTCGGAGGCTTCATCGTCAGCATTACTAATAGTTGGAGATGTGATAGGCTATTGAACTCTCAAATGTAAGATGTAGCGGTGGTTTAGACTCTAGTATAAAATAATATACTGAACTATAAGCTATATGGTGATGTAGAAAAGCAATTGCCTCCTTTCTTATGTCTGTAGTTGTATATGTATAACACTAAACAATTAAACACTGGTGTTAAAATAACACAACACAAAGGAAACGTTTTTGACGAACTGTATTTAAAAGGGGTTGTGCGGTGCAAAGATATTGTTGACTTATCCAATTATCTTTGCATTACACAACCCCTTTAACCCCTTAGTGACTACCAATACACGGCAGTCACTATGGGGCCTTAGGCTGGCCGCTGTGTCTAAGCACTGCACTGGTCTCCTGTGCAGCGCAGAGCAGAGGCTCGGCTCTCATATGAGAACCTCACTCCTGCTGTAACAGCCCGGACTGGCAGGAGAGCCAATCTGAGCTTTTTAATGCCCACAATGGTGCCCACCACATGTAAGCAGCCCACCACATGATATTGCAGAGTGCCGATGCCTGTGTAGGTAGGCCAGGGCCTAGTGTAGGCCTTAAGCCTGTCTCCAGCATTTCCCAGCAGGCTGCACCTCTCTGACGCAGCCTGCTAGTGAATGTCAGTATAGCAGTGACATTAAAATGCATTGCACTATAGGAATAGTGCAGTGTATTTTAGAAGCGATTAAATGATCGCCTATTAGTGGAGATAAATGAGGTTTTGAAAAATTCGATTCAGCAACTTAGCCAAAGTTAGCCAAGAAATTTGATTTGTTACGAATTAATTTGTCAATGATCGCTAGAAATCAGGTACACCCAGGCCACTCTGCAGGTGCACATGGAGCGGCCGTGCTGCAGGTGGGTTGCGGCCATGATGCGGTGAAGAACTGTGTGCCCAATAAGCCCTCAGATGCCTTTCATGTAATAATGAAGACAGCACTGTGTAGCTGGTCTTCACTGTTAATGGCAGCGCGGCACAGGGGTGTTGCTGGTATGGGGTTTGGCTGGTTAGGTTGGGGGGACAATATGCTTATTATTGCTGTTTTTGCCTGCAATCTCCTGCAGGTTGACAGTAAACCCAGAATATTAATCAGCTCTGGCATACCCACTTCTCCAGCACCAGCACTCTCCTGTCCTACAGGTGGGAGCCCTTCTTCTGCCATCTTCTTTTCCTCCTTTTCCACATCATCTAATATCGATGAGAATCTGTAATCAGGAACATCCAGCTCCTCCTCTCTCTGCATCTTCCTGACTTTTCTAGGACGTGGAGATTTTGAAGGATGATTTTGAAGAAGTAAAGCCAGCAAAAGATGAGGATGGTCATCCATAAGACCTGGCGGTAAGTGCAGACTGGATCGTATTGGTTGGCACGCTGGCACTGGAATAATAAAGGCTTCCGTCTTATTGGTATTGAATTACATATCTTAGTTGACGGCTGATGTAGGAATAAGTAAATGTAGGAATAAATAAATACGGATGCAGCATAAGTCTCCCAGCACTCTCCCTCTCCAATATTCTTCTATTAATCATTTTCAGCAACACTGTCCCCAGTGGATGAGCGCTTACTATGTCTCTCCCTATGCTCAGCTCACAGAACAATGGTGGAGACTGTGCAGGATGAGGGTTTTTTAGGGCTGTGACATCACAGGTGATGGCTATCTGTGGATTGGCTGGCATTATGGGTGATCTCATGTTCCCAGGCTTCTTACTTTTACTTTGTAACATGTGCAGCTATCATTTTAGGAAAGACTGATTCATTTCTACTAGGGTTGTCCCGATACCACTTTTTTTAGGACCGAGTACAAGTACCGATACTTTTTTCAAGTAGTCACCGATACCGAATACCGATACTTTTTTTAAATGTCATGTGACCGTTTTGGGGGATCTGTGGATCTGTGGATGACGCACTGTCATGTGGGGGATCTGTGGATGGCACTGTTATGGGGGACCTGTGGATGGCACTGTTATGGGGGATCTGTGGATGGCACTGTTATGGGGATCTGTGGATGGCACTGTTATGGGGGATCTGTGGATGGCACTGTTATGGGGGATCTGTGGATGGCACTGTTATGGGGGATCTGTGGATGGCACTGTTATGGGGGATCTGTGGATGGCACTGTTATGGGGGATCTGTGGATGGCACTGTTATGGGGGATCTGTGGATGGCACTGTTATGGGGGATCTGTGGATGGCACTGTTATGGGGGATCTGTGGATGGCACTGTTATGGGGGATCTGTGGATGGCGCTGTTATGGGGGATATGTGGATGGTGCTGTTATGGGGGGATCTGTGGATGGCACTGTTATGGGGATCTGTGGATGGCACTGTTATGGGGATCTGTGGATGGCACTGTTATGGGGGATCTGTGGATGGCACTGTTATGGGGGATCTGTGGATGGCACTGTTATGGGGATCTGTGGATGGCGCTGTTATGGGGGATCTGTGGATGGCACTGTTATGGGGATCTGTGGATGGCGCTGTTATGGGGGATCTGTGGATGGCACTGTTATGGGGGATCTGTGGATGGCACTGTTATGGGGATCTGTGGATGGTACTGCTATGGGGTGGGATATCTGTGGATGGCATTGTTATGGGGTGGGGGGATCTGAGGATGGCATTGTTATTTGGTGGGGGATCTGTGGATGGTGCTGTTATAGGGGATCTGTGGATGGAACTGTTATGGGGAGGATCTGTGGATGACACTGCTATATGTCATCCACAGATCCCCCTCATAACAGTGTCCCCCAATACACCGGGCCCCGCCGCTCACCGAAGTATTTATAAACGTGAATCCTTATCCTGTTGTTAAGTTGAACTAACGCTGGCCCTCTCCCATGTTCCCCTGTATCCCCCTGTATCTCCACAGCACTTACTTAAGCTTCCATAGCAGGCAGAGCGGACGGCACCAGTAACGTCACTCACTGACGTCGCGCGCCTGCTCCGCCTGCTTCACTCATAAAGTGGGCGGAGCAGGCGCTCTACGTCAGTGAGTGACGTTACTGCTGCCGTCTGCTCTGCCTGCTATGGAAGCTTAAGTAAGTGCTGTGGGGATACAGGGGGGACATGGGAACATGGGAGAGGGCAGCGTTAGTTCAACTTAACAACAGGATAAGGATTCACGTTTATAAATACTTCGGTGAGCGCGGGGCCCGGTGTAAGAGTACAGTGACTGCACCGGGCCCCGCCCATAGTTACGCCCATAGTATTCTATTTATGTATCGGGGCGGGGTATCGGCGGCTGAGTACCGCCGAGAAAACTCGGAATCGGTCCCGATACCGATACTAGTATCGGTATCGGGACAACCCTAATTTCTACGAAGCGTGACAATTCAGATTACTGTAGTTTAGTTTCGAAAGTTTTAAAGTTTTTCTAAACGTCTGACCAAATTCGAATGCTTTGCTTCACTCAACACTACCTATTACACTTCCCTTTTTTCCCATTGAAAAAATGCTTTTCAATGGAGAGAAATAGCAAAAATAAAATCTCCACATGCTTGGTATTGCCACATCCGTAACTACCCACACTAATCAAATATTATGTAAATTATCTAGATGGTGAACACTATAAAAAAAAATGCCAGAATTGCTGCTTTTTAATTAGAAGTAGATATAACTGTATGCAAAAAATAAATGTATCACCTTTCCGACGAAGTTGGGCCTTTAACTCTGTGCATTATCACGTACGTGTATGTTAAAAAAATACAGTCTCTTGCCACATCCTCAAGTACATGCACGTGATCTCATCGGGCGGGTGCAGGAGCATGTGCCCGTCCAATCGGCAGCACGGGCCCAGCGGTTACTGACATCTGGGCTCCTGCTGCATCTGCCATCATCGATTGTATGCGGGGATGTCCACGGATTAACCCTTCACATGCCGCAGTCAGCACTGACCGTGCACATGCGGGCTTTACATTCCCTCTGACTCCATCGGCCCCTGCGCTGTGGTGACAGGGTGCCAATGGTTGCTATGGCAGCGATGGAAGCCTAGGAAATCCAGTCCCCAGGCTGAGTCTCCTAGGCAACTGTCAGCGTTTTACATTGTAAGACGCTGACAGTTTAATACAGTACAATACAGCATGTATTGTACTGTATTGAAACAGGGATCAAACCCTGAAAAGTCCCACAGTGGAACAAATATAAAAAGTAAAAAAAAAGTGTTTTTTAATAATAAAATAAGAGTTTCTAGTAAAGAAAAAACAAATCCCCTTCACCATAAAATTGTGTGCAATGAAAAAAAAAAATTCAAAAAATATACATTATTATTAGGTATCGCCATGTCCGTAACAACCAGCTCTACTAAAATGTCACATGATGTACCAAAAAAAAAACTATGAAAAAAGTTTTTTTTTATCACCTTACATCAGAAAAAGTGTAATGCCAAGCTGCCAAGCTATGTACGCCAAAATAGTCATCAAACTGTCATTTCTTTACACAAAAAATGAGCCCCTACATAAGACAATCACCCAAAAAATACATATTGGGTATCACCGCATTCATAAAAACAACCTGCTGTATAAAAATGTCACATGATAAGGTGCATTCCATTAAAAAAAAATTAAGCAAAACTGTGCTAAAATAACCAATTTTTTGGTTACTTTTCCCCATAGAGTAATATTAAATGATAAAAAAATCATACGTACTCAAAAATGGTACCTATAAAAACATCAACTCTTCCAGCAAAAAAAGAGCTACACAAGACTATCAGCAGAAAAATAAAAAAATGTAATAGCTTTCAGAAAATGGTGACAAAAAAAACATTTTTTCATATGATTTTATTGTATAAAACAAAATTTTTTATAAAAACTGTGCCAAAATAGCCATTTTTGTCACCTTGCCCCAAAATATTGAATGAAAATGGCAGAAAATTTAACCCCTTCACGCAACATCACGTACATGTACGTGGGGGAATGTGGTGCCTCACCCATCCCCACGTGCATGTACGTGATCGGCTTTCACTGTCAGCGCAGGGAGCGAAGCGCTGAAGCTTCAGTGAAGCCGGCGTGCTGGGGTTGCTAGGCAACCAGAGAAGCCGGCAGGAGCTGTATTGGAGCTCTGACCCGCCCACGATCGCTGTGATTGGTCCATTACTGCAGAGGGACCAATCGCAGCGCATCGGGGCAGGTAAGGGGGGGTTAGGGAAGGACTATGTGCTTCTCCTTCTCTGATCGCCCCAATTCCTGTCAGGGAAGCGATCAGAGAAGGAGAAAGTGTGAAAATCTTCCCGACCCATGACGAGTATACTCGTCATGGAGCACTGCTAATTAGCGCGCCATGATGAGTATACACGTCATGGCATAAACTGTCACCATGTCTGCAGACATGGTGACAGCGCTGAGATCCCGGCTGTCACACACAGCCGGGCACCTTAGGTCAATGCCGAGGGGGGTCCTGTGACCCCCCCCTATCGGCGATCGCTGCAAACCGCAGGTCAATTCAGACCTGCGGTTTGTAGCGCTTTCTGCGGTTTCACCGCGGGGATCAGAAACTTTAGTATGTCTAAAATAAAGATTTTTCACCCCCCCTGCACCCCTGAATGATGATATGTGGGCGGGTGGTGCAGGGGGGGGTGTCGCAGGCGGTGCGGGAGGCGGGCGGTGCGGCAGGCGGGATCGCGATCCCCCGCCCGCCTCCCTTTCAATGATCGTTGGTGGTAAGTGGGTATACCAGGGTGCCAGCACATTGCTGGCACCCTGGTATAAACGGCTGACATCTGCGATGTGCGATGTCAGCCGTTTAACCCTTTCCATACAGCGGTCCGTACGGACCGCTGTATGGAAAAGGTTAACAGCGCAGGGAGCTCCCTCCCTCTCCCATCGGGGGGCTGCTGTGCCTTTGCAGCCCCCCGATGGGAGAGGGAGAGAGCCCCCAGAGAGCCCCCCTCAGCCCTGTGCTTACCCTCCCCCGTCTGCGCAGATCTGAGCAGTACTGAGCAGACGGGGAAGGTTCCTATGGCAACAGGACGCCTCTCAGGCGTCCTGCTGTCCATGGTGCTGAAAAGATCTATGCTAAAAGGCATAGATCTGTTCAGACAAGTGTAAAATACAGTACAGTGCAATATATATTGTTCTGTACTGTATTATACAGACATCAGACCCATTGGATCTTCAAGAACCAAGTGGGTCTGGGTCAAAAAAAAGTAAAAAAAAAGTTAAAGTAAAGTTTCAAAAAAAACACATTTATCACTGAATAAAAATAAAAAAAAATAAAATACACTACACATATTAGGTATCGCCGCGTCCGTAACGACCTGCTCTATAAAACGGTCATGTTACTTTCCCTGCACGGTGAACGCCATAAAAATAAAAAAATTAAAACTATGAGGAAATTTAAATTTTGCCCACCTTACTTCCCAAAAAAGGTAATAAAAGTGATCAAAACAGTTGCATGTACGCCAAAAAAGTACCAATCAAACCGTCAACTCATCCCGCAAAAAATGAGCCCTTACATGAGACAATGGCCCAAAAAATAAAAAAGACTATGGGTCTCAGACTATGGAGATACTAAAACATGATTTTTTTTGTTTCAAAAATGATATTATTGTGTAAAACCCTGATAAATTATAAAAAGGTAGACATATTAGGTATTTCCATGTCCGTAAGAACCTGATCTATAAAATACCACATGACCTAACCCCTCAGTGAACACTGTAAAAAAAAATTAATAAAAACGGTGTCAAAAAAGCTATTTTTTGTTACATTACATCACAAAAAGTGTAATAGCAAGCGATCAAAAAGTCATATGCACCCCAAAATAGTACCAATCTAACCGTCATCTCATCCCGCAAAAATGATACCCAACCTGAGACAATCGCCAAAAAACTGAAAAAACTATGGCTCTCAGACAATGGAGACACTAAAACATGTTTTTTTTTGTGTCAAAAATGATATTATTGTGTAAAACCTAAATAAAAAAAAAAGTATACATATTAGGTATCGTCACGTCCGTAAGAACCTGCTCTATAAAAATAGCACATGATCTAACCTGTCAGATGAACGTTGTAAATAATAAAAAATAAAAACAGTGCCAAAACAGCTATTTTTTGGCAAATTTTCCATTTTAATTCATTTTTTTCCCATAACAAAGCAAGGGTTAACAGCCAAACAAAACTCAATATTTATTGCCCTGATTCTTTAGTTTATAGAAATGCCCCATATGTGGTCGTAAACTGCTGTATGGCCACACGGCAGGGCGCAGAAGGAAAGGAGCGCCATATGGTTTTTGGAAGGCAGTTTTTGCTGGACTGGTTTTTTTGACACCATGTCCCATTTGAAGCCCCCCCGATGCACCCCTAGAGTATAAACTCCAAAAAATGACCCATTTTGGAAACTACACCCATCAAGGTATTCAAAACTGATTTTACAAACTTTGTTAACCCTTTAAGTGTTCCACAAGAGTTAATGGCAAATGGAGATGAAATTTCTGAATTTCTATTTTTTGTTACTTTGCCTCACAAAAAGTGTAATATAGAGCAACCAAAAATCATATGTACCCTAAAATAGTAACAACAAAACTGCCACCTTATCCCGTAGTTTCCAAAATGGGGCCACTTTTTTGGAGTTTCTAACCTAGGGGTGCATCAGGGGGGCTTCAAATGGGACATGGTGTCTAAAAACAATCCAGCAAAATCTGCCTTCCAGAAACCATATGGCATTCCTTTCCTTCTGCGCCCTGCCGTGTGCCCTTACAGCAGTTAACGACCACATATGGGGTGTTTCTGTAAACTACAGAATCAGGGCCATAAATAAAGAGTTTTGTTTGGCTGTTAACCCTTGCTTTGTTACTGGAAAAAAAATATTAAAATGGAAAATCTGCCGAAAAAGTGAAATTTTGAAATTGAATCTCTATTTTTCCATTAATTCTTGTGGAACACCTAAAGGGTTAACAACTTTTGTAAAATCAGTTTTGAATACCTTGAGGGGTGTAGTTTCTTAGATGGGGTCACTTTTTTGGAGTTTCTACTCTAGGGGTGCATCAGGGGGCTTCAAATGGGACATGGTGTCAAAAAAAAACAGTCCAGCAAAATCTGCCTTCCAAAAAACCGTATGGCATTCCTTTCCTTCTGCGCCCTGCCGTGTGCCCGTACATCAGTTTACGGTCACATAATTGGGTGTCTTCTGTAAACTACAGAATCAGGGGCCATAAATAATGAGTTTTGTTTGGCTGTTAACCTTGCTTTGTAACTGGAAAAAAAATATTAAAATGGAAAATCTGCCAAAAATATGAAATTTTGAATTGTTGTCTCTATTTTCCATTAAATCTTGTGCACACCTAAAGGGTTAAGAAAGTTTGTAAAATCAGTTTTGAATACCTTGAGGGGTGTAGTTTCTTAGATGGGGTCACTTTTATGGAGTTTCTACTCTAGGGGTGCATCAGGGGGGCTTCAAATGGGACATGGTGTAAAAAAAAACAGTCCAGCAAAATTAGCCCTCCAAAAACCAAACGGCGCACCTTTCACTCTACGCCCCGCTGTGTGGCCGTACAGTAGTTTACGGCCACATATGGGGTGTTTCTGTAAACGGCAGAGTCAGGGCAATATAGATACAGTCTTGTTTGGCTGTTAACCCTTGCTTGTTAGTGGAAAAAATGGGTTAAAATTGAAAATTAGGCAAAAAAATGAAATTCTCAAATTTCATCTCATTTGCCAATAACTCTTGTGCAACACCTAAACGGTTAATGACGTATTAAAATCAGTTTTGAATACCTTGAGGGGTGTAGTTTCTTAGATGGGGTCACTTTTATGGAGTTTCTACTCTAGGGGGTGCATCAGGGGGCTTCAAATGGGACATGGTGTAAATAAAACAGTCCATAAAAATCGGCCTTTCCAAAAACCAAACGGCGCACCTTTCACTCTACGCCCCGCTGGTGTGGCCGTACAGTAGTTTTACGGCCACATATTGGGTGTTTCTGTAAACGGCAGAGTCAGGGTAATAAAGATACAGTCTTGTTTGGCTGTTAACCCTTGCTTTGTTAGTGGAAAAAATGGGTTAAAAGGAAAAATTAGACAAAAAAAATGAAATTCTCAATTTCCTCCCCATTTGCCAATAACTCTTGTGCAACACACCTAAAGGGTTAACAATGTATGCAAAATCAGTTTTGAATACTTGAGGGGTGTAGTTTTCTTAGATGGGGTCATTTTGGGTGGTTTCTATTATGTAAGCCTCGCAAAGTGACTTCAGACCTGAACTGGTCCTATAAATTGAGTTTTTGTAAATTTCGGAAAAATTTCAAGATTTGCTTCTAAACTTCTAAGCCTTATAACATCCCAAAAAATAAAATATCATTCCCATAATAATTCAAGCATGAGTAGACATATGGGGAATGTAAAGTCATCACAATTTTTTGGGGTATTACTATGTATTACAGAAGTAGAGAAACTGAAACTTTTAAATTTGCAAATTTTTTTCCAAATTTTTGGTAAATTAGGTATTTTTTGTGCAAAAAAAATTATTTTTTTGACTTCATTTTACCAGTGTCATGAAGTACAATATGTGACGAAAAAACAATCTCAGAATGGCTTGGATAAGTCAAAGCGTTTTAAAGTTATTAGCACTTAAAGTGACACTGGTCAGATTTCCAAAAAATGGCCTGGTCCTTAAGGTGAAAATGAGCCCGGTCCTGAAGGGGTTAAAGAAATGTAGCTTTTAGAAAATAGGCACAAAAACATTATTTTTGTTTTCAGAAATGCTTTATTATGTGAAACCTGAAACAAAAACAAAAAAAAATACACATATTTGGTATGGTCTTGTCAGTATCAACCTGCTCTATAAAAACATGATCTATCCTGTCAAGACAACTTCGTTAAAGCAAAAAAAAATTTAACTGTGCCACAGCAGCCATTTTTGGGTTACTTGACTTACAAAAAGCGTAATATCAAGCGATCAAAGATCATGTACAGTAAAATAGTACCAATAAAACTGTCATATCATTCCGTAGTTTACAAAATAGGGTCACTTTTTGGGAGTTTCTACTGTAGGGGTGCATCAGGGGGTCTTCAAATGCGACATGACAACTTAAAATTATCCCAGCAACATACAGTCAGGTCCATAAATATTGACATCGACACAATTCTAACATTTTTGGCTCTAATACACCACCACAATGGATTTGAAATGAAACGAACAAGATGTGCTTTAACTGCAGACTGTCAGCTTAATTTGAGGGTATTTACATCCAAATAAGGTGAACGGTGTAGGAATTACAACAGTTTGCATATCCCACAAAAAAATAAACCTTCATACTATTTGAATACAAAACGCAAAAAGTCTTGGAAGCAGGGAATAAGCTGTATTTGATTTAATTTATTTAAGTAGCTTAATTCCGTTTTTGGTGTAGTTTTGACGCAAAGCCAGGGCTGGATCCAACTACAGTAAGAAACTGAGATGAAAGTGCACTGGAGTTTAAGGGGCTTTTCTGAGGTATTGATATTGATGACCTATTCTCATACAGCCAACATGGTCCATTGTATTGAGGCTGTGCTTGGTATTGCAACTTGCCCCATTCTCTTGAATGGGACTGAGCTGCATTTAGGCCATGTGCCCCATGAACACAATTTCACTGGTCTAGGAAGAGACCTTGACCTCACAGCAGCCTCTTCAATCAACAGATCGGCAGGGGTCCCGGGAGTTGGGACCCCCGCCTATATGACATCGATGGACCTATCCTGAGGACAGGACATAAATAATCAAAATCCCAGAGAACTCTTTTAATTTCCAATCATGGCTACTGCTGTGACCTTACATTGACATTCCCCAAACACATGCAGGTTCATTTTGCCTGAGGGTACATTGTTTTCAAAGATGGAGAGGGGGAGTTAAGCAGTGACAGAAACATATTTTAGTCTCCTGTGAGAACATCAATTGGGGAATTGTGGAACTTAAAGTTGCCCAACTCTTCCTTTCTCCAACATCCTCTATCAGGTGAAAGTCGGAACACTGGCCATACAGGAACATAGCTGATTTATTAGGTATACTGTTTTCAAGTTTGTGTAAGAGGTTGATCTTTTTTAGAGTTTGTTGAAGTTCTGTGGTCCTGTTTTCATATTGTTTGTTTTATGTCCTCTTGTGTGCAGGATGAGCTTGGAAAGTAAGTCATCAGAGGCAAGTACGTGGTTATTTTGACTGGTGCGTGCCAAAGCTCCCCAAAAGCAGATGCTGTGAATCTTTTTCATTTATTTCTGCTTCTGGTACATTATGAACTAAATGAATAGCGGTTATATTGTGTAGACTTGTACAGAATTGGAAACTGTCGGCACTCTATATAGAAATGCCTGCAAGCTAGCTTAATAGTGTTTGCATCATTGGAAATCTCATTGCCAGTGATAACCAGGTTTTAAGCACCCACATGCAGAGAATCAAATTACTAAGCAGTGTATAATTTTCCTGTAGTGCTGCTAAATACAATCTGAGTGAGCAAATTCTGTTCTCAAATAAAATTCTTCTTAGTGTTGACATAGTAATTTGAACAAATTTGTCTTTCTTATGCAAACTGACTATGGCTTGACACTCTATAACTTTGCACAACTATTAAAACACTATGGAGGGAATTTATCATTGCCCCCACACCACTTTCCTGGGGTAAAAAAGTCACAAACCTTGTGTTTGAGACTTTTTTAAAACTACTTGCGACAAATGTTTGTCACAAGTGGTCTCTCTACCTACCTTCTCTCTTCCAAAAAGGGGTGGTGATGGGGCCAGTGGCCCCGGCACATTATCTTTATTTACATAGTAAACATAGTAACATAGTTTATAAGGCTGAAAAAAGACATCTGTCCATCCAGTTCAGCCTGTTATCCTGCAAGTTGATCCAGAGGAAGGCAAAAAAACACTATAAGGTAGAAGCCAATTTACTCACTTTAGGGGAAAAAATTACTTCCCGACTCCATTCAGGCAATCAGAATAACTCCCTGGATCAAAGACCCATCTCTAGTAGCTATAGCCTGTAATATTATTACACTCCAGAAACACATCCAGGCCCTCTTGAATTCCTTTATTGTACTCACCATCACCACCTCCTCAGGCAGAGAGTTCCATAGTCTCACTGCTCTTACCGTAAAGAATCCTTTTCTATGTTTGTGTACAAACCTTCTTTCCTCCAAACGCAGAGGATGTCCCCTCGTCACAGTCATAGTCCTGGGAATAAATAGATGATGGGAGAGATCTCTGTACGACTTCCTGATATATTTTATACATAGTAATTAGATCTCCCCTCAGTTGTCTTTTTTCTAAACTGAATAACAAAAATTTTGATAATCTTTCAGGGTACTGTAGTCCACCCATTCCAGTTATTACTTTAGTTGCCCTCCTCTGGACCCTCTCCAGCTCTGCTATGTCTGCCTTGTTTACAGGAGCCCAGAACTGTACACATTACTCCATGTGTGGTCTGACTAGTGATTTGTAAAGTGGTAGGACTATGTTCTCATCACGGGCGTCTATGCCCCTTTTGATGCAACCCATTATCTTATTGGCCTTGGCAGCAGCTGCCTGACACTGGTTTCTACAGCTTAGTTTGCTGTTCACTAAAATTCCTAGGTTCTTTTCCATGTGAGTATTACCCAGTGTTTTACCATTTAGTATGTACTGGTGACTTGCATTATTCCTTCCCATGTGCATAACCTTACATTTGTCAGTGTTTAACCTCATCTGCCACTTCTCTGCCCAAGCCTCCAATCTATCCAGATCCCTCTGTAGCTGTATACTGTCCTCTTCCGTGTTAATTACTTTACAGAGTTTAGTGTCATCTGAAAAAATTTATATTTTACTGTGAAAGCCTTCTACAAGATCATTAATAAATATATTGAAGAGAATAGGGCCCAATACTGACCCCTGTGGTACCCCACTTGTGACAGTGACCCAATCTGAGTGTGTACTGTTAATAACCACCCTCTGTTTTCTATCATTGAGCCAGTTACTTACCCACTTACAGACGTTTTCTCCCAGTCCGAGCATTCTCATTTTATATACTAACCTTTTATGTGGTACAGTGTCAAATGCTTTGGAGAAGTCGAGATATAAGACATCCATCGATTCTCTGTGGTAAAGTCTAGAACTTACCTCCTCAAAGAAACTGATAAAATTGATTCGACATGACCGATCCCTTATGAAGCCATGCTGATATGGCGTTATTTGCTTCTTTTCATTGAGGTACTCCGAGATAGCATCTCTTAGAAAACCTTCAAACAGTTTACCCACTACAGATGTTAAACTTAGGCTACTTTCCCACTCACGTTTGGTGCCGATCCGTCATGGATCTGCACAAATGCATCCGTTCAGATAATACAACCATCTGCATCCGTTCAGAACGGATCCGTTTGTATTATCTTTAACATAGCCAAAACTGATCCGTCTTGAACACCATTGAAAGTCAATGGGGAGGAGTGAGAAAAAGATAACTAGTTGGTGTAAGCTACCGCTCTCGGTTATAGGAAGAGCCAATCTAGTTAAAATGGTACTGATGCCACAGTTTCTTTACGTTTTGCATAATAGTCCAGTGTGGATACCTATTTCTATAAAATACAGGGATTATTTAGATCTCTGATTTGGGGTAAACAGTCTCCTGGAATCAGGTTAGAAACTTTACAAAGAGATATGGATAATGGAATATTGGTGATTCCTAACCAGTGGCTATACTTTCTGGCGGCACAGGCTCAGCAATGCAAGACATGGGGTGCACTAAGTAGTCCAGGTCCGGTGGGTCCGCTAATGTCTTATCTGATGGGTGGGAGACCACCAGAATACATTTTGGAGCTTGGTTCAGTTATTTGCCCCCCAGACAGTATCTCGAGCGTACATCTACTATGTAAAGTATGGCAAAAATTGAGAGACATTACAAAAATTTTGGGTTGCTGTGACCTTACGCCTCTCTGGAGCAATCATCATTTATTAGAAATAAAACAATTGGAAGGTTTTGGTAATTGGGAAAGCAAGGGAGTACATTGGCTGTCACAACTCTACATTAATGGGACACTCAAAAGCTTTGAGCAACTGAGGGAGGAGTTTGGCCTTCATAACAATCAGTTTTATCAGTATTTGCAGTTATGTCATGTACTGGCAGCGCAAGGAAAAGTTACTGACCTTAGGCCTCCTGCACACGACTGTATGGCTTTTTCAGTGTTTTGCGTCCGTTTTTCACGGATCCTTTGTTCCGTTTTTTTGTTTCCGTTTTCTGTTCCGTTTTTCCGTATGGCATATACAGTATACAGTAATTACATAGATAAAATTGGGCTGGTCATAACATTTTCAATAGATGGTTCCGCAAAAAATGGAACGGAAACGGAAGACATACGAATGCATTTCCGTATGTGTTCTGTTTTTTTGCGGACCCATTGACTTGAATGGAGCCACGGAACGTGATTTGCGGGCAATAATAGGACATGTTCTATCTTTAAACGGAACGGAAAAACGGAAATACGGAAACGGAATGCATACGGAGTACATTCCGTTTTTTTTTTTGGTGGAACCATTGAAATGAATGGTTCCGTATACGGAACGCAAAAAACGGCCAGTAAACGGGGGAAAAAAGCGGTCGTGTGCAGGAGGCCTTACTATACAAGCATCTATGATAGTGGAGCATATTAGAAAGGGAGGAGAGACTAGGGGATTGATATCTGCCTTTATAAGTTATTGCTGTCCTTTTATCAGGAACATTTTCCATTGAAGGTCAGGGAGAAGTGGTCTAGGGAAGTCGGTCCCATTACAGACGCAGAATGGTCAGAAATGTTATCTAAGGGCCCCATGTTATCACTGTGTGAGACACACAGACTTTCACAGTTATACCTCTTACATAGGGTGTACCGGACACCAGCGTTTCTTCATAGAATTGGTGTACGAGATACCTCTAACTGCCCTAAATGTGCTGTACGGGACGCTCATGTAATTCATATGTTCTGGGAATGCTCTGCCTTAGGACCTTTTTGGCGAGCAATTTTACATGTTATCTTTGAGGTCTATAAAATAGACTTCCAGCTGAACAATTAATATGTGTACTGGGCTTATTACAAGATGATTCCACAGAGGGGGTTAGTATTGGTATAAGCAGATCACTATATCAGGCTAGGAAGTTGATAGCCAAATACTGGATAAG
The DNA here is from genome assembly GCF_905171765.1 of Bufo bufo. Lineage (NCBI taxonomy): Eukaryota > Metazoa > Chordata > Amphibia > Anura > Bufonidae > Bufo > Bufo bufo. The sequence goes on along the minus strand of NC_053390.1, from coordinate 638,191,787 downwards.
TAAAAATGTACTCCACCAAGGAGGAATTCATTGCTCGCATGAACGAGATAATTTATTTAGATAGGGGAGTGTATTATAAGAGAGGTACTAATACGAATTTGAGTCTATTTGGGGCCGTAGCTTGCGACTCCGGGATTACCCTCTAGATGTCTGATATCTATGTTACCGGGGTATTCTGTTTAGTAATATAAAGACAAACACATTACTGGTTTGTTGGAACGTGAGACACACTAGAATTGAGAAGTATGTCATAACAAACGGGAAAGGGCAAGAAAAACAAAGTCATTACGGCATGGTAACGGGTTCAGGGAAGAAGGGGGGGGGGTTTAAGAATATTTATGTTCACTCTTTTATTATTGTTATATCCAAATTGGATATCTGTATGTTCATACAGGTGAATTGTACTAATTTCATATATGTACAAAACAGAATATTCTGATTTAATAAAAAAGATTTCATTTAAATGAAAGTCAATGGGGGGACGGATTTGTTTTCTATTGTGCCAGTGAAAATGGATCCGTCCCCATTGACTTACATTGTGTGTCGGGACAGATCCGTTTTGCTCAGTTTTCTCAGACGGACACCAAAATGCTGCAAGCATCGTTTTGGTGTCCGCCTTCTAAAGCGGAATGGAGGTGGAACGGAGCCAAACTGATGCATTCTGAGCGGATCCTTATCCATTCAGAATGCATTAGGGCAAAACTGATCAGTTTTGGACTGCTTGTGAGATCCCTGAACGGATCTCACAAACAGAAACCAAAACGCCAGTTTGAAATTAGCCTTACTGGGCCTATTGTTTCCAGGCTCCGTTTTTGGACCCTTTTTTAAATATTGGCACCACATTTGCTATGCGCCAATCCTGTGGAACACTCTCTGTCAGGATAGAGTCCTTAAATATAAGAAATAAGGGTCTGGGTATGACATTACTTAATTCTTAGGATACGGGGGGTGTATGCATCTGGTCCCGGGGATTTTGTCTATTTTAATCTTTTTAATACACTGCTGCAGTTCTTCCTGGGTCAGACAGGGCACTTTTAATGAGGAATTTACTTTTACATTCTGCATTTCATCTGACAGTTTATCTTCTTTATTTAATACAGTGGAGAAAATAATAGCCTTGCTTTGCTTTCTCCTCATCGCTCTCTGCAACTCCCCCCTCATTACTTTGTAAAGGGCCCATTTATACTTTTTACCATTATACAATTGAAGAACATTTAGTGTAAGTTTTACATTTTTTGGGCAATTAATCTCTTAGTCTCTAGTTTCCTTAGAGTTTTTCAATGCTTCCTCGCTAACCTTCTGTTTAGTGATTTAAATGCTTCTTTTGTCATTTATTGCTTTCTATTTATTCACATAGTTTTTTTCTTTTTCCTTAACCTTTTAATCCCCTAAGGTATGTACCTCTCACAATTAGATTTTAGGATGCTTTTAAAAATATCCCATTTTGTGGCTGTATTTTTATTTTTGAGGACTTGTCCGAGTTAGTTAGGCCTATGGCCTCTCTTAGTTGGCTAAATTTGGCTTTTTTGAAATTTGGTATTTTTTTTACTCCCTGAAGAAACACTCTTTTGAATGACAACTGAAAGGCTATTACTTTATCGTCACTATTTCCAAGGTGTCCCCCCAACCTGCACATCTGTTGTTCTGTCAGGTCTATTGGTTAATACTAAGTCTAGTATGGCTGTCCCTGTAGTTGGGTCCTGAACCAGTTGGGAAAGGTAATTGTCTTTGGTTATTGCCAAGAACCTGTTTCCTCTATGAGTTGTACAGGTTTCAGTTTCCCAGTCTATATCTGGTAGTTGAAGTCCCTCATAGTGACAACCTCATTATGATTTGCCACCATCGTCTATTTTGTTTAGAAGTAGATTTCTGTGGTATATTAGGTGGCTTATAATAAACTCCTATTAGGATTTTTTATTTATTTTTTTCCTCCATGTATTTCTACCCACAGTGACTCCACATGTTCATGTCCCTCACTTATATCTTCTTGGACTGTGGGATTTAGACAGGACTTTACATAAAGGCAGACCCCTCCCACTCTCCAGTTTTGACAATCCTTTCCAAAAAGACTCTAACCCTGTATGTTAACTGCCCAGTCATAGCTATCATCCAGCCATGTCTCAGTTATTCCCACTATGTCATAGTTCTCCTCACACATCACTTATTCCAGTTTACCAGTTTTATTAGTCAGGCTTCTGGAATTAGTATACATACAATTAAGAGGTTTATGTATATTTTTTACCCTATACTTTTCAATCTGAACTGTTCTAGTCCCCCCCCCCTTCCATTTCTCCCCCCTTTCCATTACCTTGCCCTAGGTCTCTATTTGAACTATCTCCCCTCCTATACCATAATTACCCTCCTCCAGTCCCTAGTTTAGACACTCCTCCAACCTTCTAGCCATTTTCTTCCTCAAAACAGTTGCCCCTTCCCATTGAGGTGCAGCCCATCCCTACAATAGAGCCTGCAGCCAGTAGAGCAATCGCCCAGTTCTCCAGGAACCCAAACCTCTCCTTCCTACACCAGTTCTTGAGCCACTTGTTAACCTCCCGAATTTCTCGCTGCCTTTGAGGTCCTTGCCCTAAGCTTGTGACCTAAATCCCTAAAATCATTTTTAAGGCGCTCCCCCTACCTCTAACTTTGTCATTTAGACAAGTTTTGTGGTGTAAGTGAAGACAGAAATTTATGACAACTCAGAGCTACCATAGATTTCAGTTGAGGTGCATAGACTGCTTGATGATGCCCCTAATTTATGACAACGCCTGACCTTGTCAAAAATTAGTCACATCCTCTGACAGCGCAGAGGGTATCAGACCAACATAAAAAGCCGGTCTGTGATAAAAATCCCCCCTTTGTCCCCCGTACGGGAAATTTAGCAAAACTGGTGTAAAGGAAAACTTTCTACGTTGCCCCTAGCAACCAATCAAATTCCACCTTTCATTTTCAGGGCTCCTTTGGAAAATGAAAAGTGGAATCTAATTGGATGCTATTGGAAGTAAGACAGTTTTCCTTTACACCATTTTTGATAAATCTGCCCCTGGTGTTTGCTTCATGGCATAGTGTTAATTTTGCCAATTTTACATAATCTTGATGCAATAATTGATTGCCCCAACAAGAGATTGCTTTTCATTTTCTGTAATGCTTTGATAATTCATTGCATTCTTTGTTCCAAACAAATAACAAAATTGCAACAAAGAGTAATATAGAACATACTCTTGGTAGTAACATTTGCTGTTGCCCTTTTGGTTAAGTAGCTTCCACATTCAGTACTGGTGTTACTGGTTCTGCTGTGTTAAAATTCCCTCCATGTTCAGGATGTTAGAGATTCTTATTACTATTATACACTAAATATAGTAGTACTAAAAAATGTGATCAGCTTGTGGCTCAGCGGTTAGCACTGTTGACTTGTAGCACTGGGGTCTTGGCTTTGAAGCACAAGATCTGAAGCTGTCTATGGTGATTGTACAGGGTTAGACGGAAGGAAATCACTCACCCTTGAGTTAAGGCCCGCGTTAGCTGCCTGCATTGCAAAACAGAAGTGGATTTAAGGATGGAATTATTGTGGCCCTGAACTCTGGAATGGAATATGCTTGATGCTACACTTAAAGCAGCAGCATTTGGTAACTGTACTAAATTCACATTTATTAACCAGTTCAAGACTGGGCCATTTACCCCCCTCCCTTTCGTGATCAGGGAAATGTTCTATTTTTTTAGAACATATATCTTTGAAAAATATAACTTTTATACCTTTGTTCGGTGATAAAAGTGGCTTTGTTTTATCATTTTTATTTTACTAATTTTTTGGTTTACATTCTTTGTACTTGGGAAAAATGTAAAAAAGAGGAGGATAATCTGAACAAAAATCTATTTTTTCAAATTTTTTATGTTTTTTTTTTTATATTGCAAACTGCAACTAAAATACTTTTTAATTGATGTGCCCTTTGTGTAATGGTCAATTTGATAGAAGTGGATATATACAGTAGCTTATGGTCGCCAGGGGAAGGGCCTGTATTGGCTTTTGTTTTTTAATTATGTCTGTCTATTTTTATTTTTTAATATAATATAAGACCATTAGGGAACATTTAACTTTTTTTTTTTTTATTGCTGATTCCTCCTGTAACTGAAGTAGACATATTGGCCCCATTTACAAGGGGGATACAGCCCCAAGAGGCTTTAACAAGGCTTTTTAGCCTCACTGCAGAACTGTTTTGGGTCTGCTAAGACCAAGAAGTTTGTGCAGATACCCAACCTCCAGCGATCACATGATCAGGACCAGAGCAGGGAGCAGCAATGCTGCTTCATGATCTGTATGCACAGTGCATATTAAAGAAGAACTCCTGTCAAAAATGTTACTCTCTGACATGTTAGAAAGGTGCATGATGTAATCTGTAGTGAATGTAATTTTCTAACCAGTTGCTGTATTTTGAGTTTTACCTCCGTTATGCTTCTCACCTGTGTCATGTGATCAGCAATCATACTCTCCAACTGACACAGCATCTTATGTGTGGACAGGAAGTCAGTTTCTCCATGTATTGGTATGGGAGCCTAACTCTCAGTCTCAAAGAAGAGTTGGTCACATGACCACTTTCTAGCAGGTCAGAGAATGACCATTTTGCCGGGAGTTCTACTATACTGTATATACTGTACAGTGATGGAGAAGGCAGGGATAGTTAAAAAAAACATCCCTACCTTCTTAATAGGGAGCCTTTTAGCCCCTGACAGTGGGCTTCCCTCTCTTGCAGCCACATGGTTAACTGTTAACTCTGCAATGGCTCTTAGAATGGCTCTGTCAGCAGGATCAATCCTATTAAACCAGACTTATTGCCTGGTAGGCTTGATCCTGCTGATTAAAACAATATCTGTCTTATAAAAATTGGTTGTGGCATTTTGGAGATGGACAAAGGGGTGGGGCCTAGCCCCTGGATGCACTTCAGCTCCTTAGTTTTGCACTGCAGGCCACTCCCCTTTGTGCACTGAATCTTTCATTTGAATAAAACATTTATTTTTTCTTGGGAGTGCCACAACTAACTTTCACAGGACAGGTATCCTTTTAATCAAAAGGATCAACCCTAGCAGTCAGGATGTCTGGTTTGATAGGGTTTATCCTGCTGACAGGTGCTCTTTAAGTGAGGACAACTTATAGTAAAAGTTTCTTAGAATTAGGAAACACTTGGCAGTGAAAATGGAAAAAAAAATAATTTCTAGAAAAAGTTGCTTTACACCCACATTTTTCTCTTTCACAAAAGGTAACAGGAAAAAATACACCCCACGTTTTGTTGCCCATTTCCTCCCGAATACGGCAAGACCCCATATGCGCTTATAAAATGATGTATGGGCGCACAGCAGGCTTGAGAGTGGAAGGAGCACCATATGGCTTTAGGAGAGCGGATTTAGCTGGAATAGTACTTGGGAGCTATGTCGCATATGAAGACACCCTGAAGTGGCCCTACAGTGGAAACCCCCAAAAAGTGACCCCATTTTGGAAACTACACCCTCAAGGAATTTTTCAAGGTGTGTAGTGAGCACTTTGACGTCAAAGGTGTTTCCTAGAATTGGGAAACACTTGGCTGTGAAAATGAAAAATAGCATTTTTTCACAAAAAAGTTGTTTTACACCATTTTTTACTTTCTCAAAGGGTAACAGTACAAAATGCACTGCTTATTTTGTTCCCCATTTCCCTCCGAATACGCAACACCCCATATGTGCTAAAAAAAAATGATGTATGGGCACACAGCAAGCTTCAGAGTAGAAGGAGCACCATATGGCTTTAGGAGAGCGGATTTAGCTGGAATTGTAAGTGGGAGCTATGTCGCATATGAAGACACCCTGAGGTGGCCCTACAGTGGAAACCCCCAAAAAGTGACCACATTTTAGAAATTACACCCCTCAAGGAATCTTTCAATGTGTGTAGTGAGCACTTTAACCTCAAAGGTGTTTCCTACAATTGGGAAACACTTGGCTGTGAAAATGAAAAATTGCATATTTTTTTCACAAAAAAGTTTTTTTACACCCACATTTTTAACTTTCACAAAGGGTAACAGGACGAAATACACCCCAAATTTTGTTCCGCAATCCCCCCCCCGAATACAGCAACTACCCATATGTGCTCAAAAAAATGATGTTTGGGCGCTCAGCAAGCTTCAGAGTAGAAGGAGCACCATATGGCTTTAGTAGAGCGGATACCCCATTTTGGAAAATACACCCCTCACGGAATCTTTCAAGGAATACTTCAAGTGAGTGAGCACTTTGACCTAAAAGGTGTTTCCTAGAATTAGGACACACTTGGCAGTGAAAATTAAAAATTAAATTTTTTTTCTAGAAAAAGTTGCTTTACACCCACATTTTTCACTTTCCCAAAGGATAGCAGGACAAAATGCACCCCACATTTTGTTCCCCATTTCCTTTTGAATACGGCAACACCCCATGTGTGCTCAAAAAATGATGTATGGGCGCACAGCAGGGCACTAGAGTTAAACAGCAAAATATGGATTTTGCTGACCTTAATTGGCAGATATTGATTTTAGGTGCCATGTCACATTTAAAAAATTCCTGAGGTCCCCAGAAATTAAAAACCCCAAGAAGTGACCCCATGTTGGAAAGAGCATCCCCGTACGAACATTTTAAGTCATGGAAAGGGTACTTTTCAGCAAACAGGTGTTTCACAGAAGGCAGAAACACTTGTTAAAGGATTTCAAAGCACACATTTGTGAAAATGAAAAATTACTATCAGACCCCAATTTTTCACTTTAGAAAGGGGTTTAAAGGAGAAAATGCATTGCAGTATGTGTTTCCCATTTCATCACCATTCAGGAAACACCGCATATTTGCTTGTAGCCTGGTATATGGGCGCACAGCAGGCAATCAGCAAAATGTGGATTTTGCTGGCAGGCCTGAATTGGCAGAAATGGATTTTAGATGCCATGTCGCATTTAATAGATTCCTGAGGTCTCCAAAAATTTAAAACCCCAAGAAGTGTTGGAAAGTGAACCCCCGTACGAACATTTTAAGGGGAGAAAAGTGCACTTTTGACATAACAGGTGTTTCACAGAAATGAATATGTATTGGTGGTGAAAAGTGGATCTGTAAGTAGTGATGGACGAACATCGGTCGGGACGATTCGCGAATGCGCGTTCGCGATTGGCCCCAATCACTTTATTGGCAGGGGAATCTGAAAAACCTTCAGGTCATATTTGCAGCCAGAAAACACTTACTAGAAGTACACAAATAGTCCCACAACATGGACAGTGATATACCAGAGGGGGATCATTGGCAAAAATTCCCACAAAAAATATGTATTTTAATCAGGGGCCATTTTTATGCGTCTTAATGGGAAACTCTCAAAAATGTGCCCTGCTGGAGCCTAGAGATTTTTTATTTCCTATCGGTTTGATGAATACAAATGTGTAGAACTCCACGTTTTTGTATACTGCAGAGTCCATCAAAAAAATGCATACGCTAACGTACATTTTTTTTCTACCATGGAACTGAATGGTGAACGGACGCCACTGTACAGCATCAGTCTGAGGCATCTGTTAACGCATACATTTTTGGTATGCATAAAATCTATGGCAAAAATAGAATGTGAACCCAGCCCTAGTTGTCACGGGGTTCCGAAGGTGCACTCGGTCCCTCATTTGCCCGCAAACTGTTGCTTAGCTTTTGGAATGAGGTTCTGTGTTTGACCTCATTCCAGGGCGGCTTTACCTAGCTGGATGGCTCTCTGCTCAAGTCTGCCTTGAGCGCCGAGCTGATCACTCGGTGCTCGACTGGTTGGTCTGTCGGTCATGTGACGCTGGCCACGTCACATGACCCTCACTCCCCACTATAAATACAGGCAGCCTGCTAGTCACAGGTTGCCTGTTAATTTCTAGGTTCCTGGCTATTTGTTGGACTGCTGAATACTTACCTGATCCTGTTCCCTGACCATCCTTTTGCCTGCTCCTCCTGTACTGCGCTTCCATCCTGGTATTGTGACCTCGGCTCCCACCTGACTACTCTCTTAGGACTCCTCTTGTACGTCTCTGCTCTCCTGGTATTTATGACCCCGGCTTCTCCTGTCAATTCTCTGCTTGCTCCATTTGTACTTTGCAGCTTTCCTGGTATTGACTCGGTCCGTCACGTCCTGTTTTGGTCTGTCTGTCATCCCTGCACTTACTCCAAGTAGAGATTGCCGTCCAGTTGTCCCCTGTCATTAGGACTCGCGAGGCAAGGTAGGCAGGGCCAGGGGTATAGGTCACTTCGCTCGCCTGTGTGTGTGTGTACGCGACCGTTACAGATTAACAGGCCCAATAACCACTGTATTATGAATCCTCTGGTGACCCTGACTGACCATGTCTCTAATCTGACGCAGAGGGTGCAGGAGTTAGGGGAAAAACTCAGTTCTTTTGAGTTAGGGCAAGTTCTTCCACTCCTCAGGCCTCCAGTCCGCATTTTGAGCCCAAGATTAACTCCCAGAACCCTTTTTCTGGAGACCGGAGGAAGTTTCTCTCTTTTAAGGAGAGTTGCAAACTTTACTTCCGTTTGCGCCCCGTGTCCTCTGGCCCCGAGAGTCAACGCGTGGGCATTATCATTTCCCGATTACAGGGTGATCCCAGGACTGGGCGTTCTCTTTAAACCTGCTGGCACCAGTTGTTTATATTCTGTGGAGGGGTTCTTTCAGGCCTTGGGTACCCTCTATGATGAATCAGGCAGGGCTCTAGTAGCCGAGACGGCTCTAAAGGCACAGGTTCAGGGCAATTTACCAGCGGAGGATTATTGCACCCAATTCAGAAGGTGGTGTGTCCCCTCAGGATGGAACGAACCAGCCCTGAAGAGTCTGGTCAGTTATCAACTTCCAGAGACCTTAGAGGAGATGATGACCCTTGTTGTCCGACTTGACCGACGGGTTAGAGAGAGACGACAGGAACAACAGTTCTCTTCCCAGATGGTGGTCCAGCCAGAGGCCTATCCAGAGACAATGCTGAGGTCTGCCACCGAGGACCCATGCAGGTTGGCATGACCCGAGGGAATCTTCGCCGCAAGACGTAGAGAATGCTTTTACTGTGGAGATCCTGACCATTGGATCAACCAGTGTCCTAAGAAGGTCCTCTCTGTCAAGTCTCCTAAGACAAGGCAACCTAAAGACCAGGTACACCCTGAATTTTCTAAATGTAAGCTTTCGGTACCCATTACGATTTCTCTGGGAGTAGATAAATGGCCGGGTAAGGCCTTTATTGATTCTGGCTCAGCGACTAGCTTTATTGACTCTAAGTATGCTGTAAGATTGGGTATTCCTATGTTTGCCTTACCAACTCCTATCCATGTCATGGCTATTGATGCTACTCCTCTTATTGTGGTACGGTGAGCTTATGTACCTCGGAGATTTCTCTAACCGTGGTGTGTGCCACTCAGAGAGATGTTCGCTTCTAGTCCTGGAGAACCTACCTGCTGAGGTGTACTAGGGGTTGCCTTGGCTCCGACTACATAACCCCACTATAGATTGGTCCAATGGGGAGTTGGTGAGATGGGGGGCCTAAGTTGTGACTCGTGCTTGTCCGTGGTACAGGCTGGGGTCTCAGTAAAGTCTGATACTTTACCCTCTGTTGTTAGAGAATATACTGATGTATTCTCATCACCAACCCCAGAGGTTCTACCCCCCCATAGACCTTATGATTGTACCATAGAGCTAGTAGAGGGGGCCAAGTTTCTGTCTCTCCTATGGGGGCGGGGTTTTTCTTCGTTAAGAAAAAAGATGGTGGTCTTAGGCCATGTATCGATTACCGGAGATTAAATAAAATCACAGTCCAGAATAGATACTCCCTCCCATTGATTCCGGATTATTTAACCAGTTTCTGGGGGCCAACCTGGTTTTCCAAAATTGACCTGAAAGGGGCATACAATCTAATCCGAAATCAAGGAGGGAGACGAATGGAAGACGGCGTTCATTACTCCGGTAGGACACTTTGAATATCAAGTGATGCCTTTTGGACTCAGCAATGCCCCAGCTGTGTTTCAAAACTTCATGAATGACATTCTTAGGGAGTACTTAGGTAAATTTGTTATTGTTCTATCTTGACGACATTTTGATATTCTCTCCTGAATTCGAATCCCATGTTGTCCTCATGTTAAACAAGTATTAGAGGTGTTGAGGGGAGAATCAGCTATCCGCTAAACAAGAGAAATGTGTCTTTGGTGTACAGGAGATTCTGTTTCTAGGGCATGTTCTGACTCCTCATGCCTTCAAGATGGATCCTGGTAAGGTACTAGCAATTAAGGAATGGGCAAGACCTTCATCCTTAAAGGCCTTACAACGTTCTTAGGTTTCGCCAATTACTATCGTAAATTTATTATGAATTTTTCCGTAATTGCTAACCGTTGACCGACCATACTAAGAAAGGGGCGGATTTGAGAATTGGTCTACTGAGGCCATTTCTTCATTTGAAAAATTAAAAAAGGCATTTAGTAGCGCTCCCATTCTGATCCAGCCTGATCAGGAGAAACCTTTATTGTGGAGGTGGATGCGTCCGAGGACGGCGTAGGAGCAGTCCTTTCACAAGGTCCTGCTAGCCTCACTAATCTGAGACCATGTGCCTTCTTCTCCAGGAAATTCTCTCCCACGGAGAGAAACTATGACATAGGGAATAGGGGAGCTTGCTGGCCATTAAATGGGCATTTGAGGAGTGGAGGCATTCCTGAGGGGCAAGACATTGTGTAACTGTTGTCACTGACCATAAAAACCTTATGTTTCTCGAGTCTGCTAAGAGGTTGAATCCCCGTCAAGCCAGATGGGGCTCTGTTTTTTACTAGTTTTGATTTTCCATCACGTTCAGGCCGGGAAGTAAAAAATGTGAATGCGGACGCATTATCTCGGAGCTTTCCAGGCTTTTCACCTACTGAGGTACCACCTGAATCCATCCTACCAGCAAAAATCTTCGTAGCAGCTCTTACCCAGGATATCTCGGCTCGCATTAGGTCTGAACAACATCTGGCACCCGGTGACCACACCAACAGATAAGTTTTTGTTCCCGTACAATTTCGTCTCCAGCTGTTGGTGAGTGTCACGATTCTGCCTTTGTGGACATCCGGGTGTGAGGGGCACTAAGGATCTGTTTTCTAGATCTTATTGTGGCCCACTCTAACTAGAGATGTCAAGTCCTACGTGTCAGCCTGTGAGGTTTGTGCCAGGTCCAAGACACCTAGGACTCGCCCTGCTGGTAACCTACGACCCCTACCCATTCCCAGTAGACCCTGGTCCCATATCTCGATGGACTTTTATACTGACCTACCGCTGGTGGAGGGTAAGACTGTGGTTTGGGGTAGTGGTCGATAGGTTTAGCAAGATGGTTCATTTCATTCCCCTGTCTAAACTTCCGAATGCTAAAACCCTGCGTCTATTTTTGTGAGAGAGATTGTTCGTTTACATGGCAATCCCAGAAAATATTGTTTCTGACAGGGGTGTGCAGTTTGTGTCCAAATTCTGGAGGGCCTTCTGTCAAAGATGTAAAATTTCATTGACTTTTCTTCCGCCTACCATCCTGAGAGTAATGGGCAGACTGAACGCCTTAATCAGTCTATGGAACAATTCTTGAGTTGTATGTTGCTGATGACCAGCAATTATGGGTCAAATTCCTTCCGTTGGCTGAATTTGCTTTGAATAACCGTGTCAATTCTTCTGCTGGTGGTCTCCCCTTTCTTTTGTAACCATGGTTTTTTCATCCCCGTTTTCATTCTGGGTTGTCCGTCTCCTCCTCTAACCCTGAAGCGGATAAACTCTCCTCCGAACTGTGCACAGTTTGGGCCCGGGTTCAATCGAACCTAGAAAAGGCTCAATGTTCTCAAAAACTCAAGGCCGATAGGGAGACGTTCAAGGGGGGTAAACTTTCAGGTTGGGGATAATGAATGGGTTGTCCTCCAAGAATCTATCTCTCAAGGTAACTTCTAAAAAATATTGCTCCTCGATTTATGGCCCATATAAGATCACGGAAGTGATTAACCCTGTAACTTTTTAGGATGGAGCTGCCTGAGTCATTCCACATTCATAATGTTGATCCATAAAATCTCTGCTTAAAAAATATTTTGAACCGGTAGTACCATCAAAAGCCTCGCCTCCGCCGGTTTCTTGTTAATGATGCTGTCGAGTATGTTGGTGTCTAAAATAGTGGATGTCAGGGAAGGTGCGTAATTCCTTGCAGTACCTGATTCACTGGAAGGGGTATGGACCTGAAGAGAGATCTTTGGGTACCTGCCAGGGAGGTTCATGCTCCTAGACTTGTTCGTAAATTTCATTTAGAACACCCTGAAAAGCCATCGCCTGAAGTCTTGGGTCCGGTGGCCCCTCGTAAAAGGGGGGGTACTGTCACGGGGTTCCGAAGGGTGCACTCGGTCCCCATTGCCCGCAGAACTGTTGCTTAGCTTTTGGAATGAGGTTCCAGTTTTGACTTCATTCCCAGGGCGGCTTTTACAAGCTGGGTGGCTCCCTGCTCCTAGTCTGCCTTGAGCGCCGAGCTGATCACTCGGTGCTCGACTGGTTTGGTCTGTCGGTCATGTGACGCTGGACACGTCACATGACCCTCACTCCCCACTATAAATACAGGCAGCCTGCTAGTCACAGGTTGCCTGTTAATTTCTAGGTTCCTGCTATTTTGTTGGACTGCTGAATACTTACCTGATCCTGTCCCTGACCATCCTTTTGCTGCTCCTCCTGTACTGCACTTCCGTCCTGGTATTGTGACCTCGGCTCCCACCTGACTACTCTCTTAGGACTCCTCTTGTACTTCTCTGCTCTCACTGGTATTTATGACCCGGCTTCTCCTGACAATTCTCTGCTTGCTCCATTTGTACTTGCAGCTTTCCTGGGTATTGACTCGGTCCGTTCACGTCCTGTTGTTTGTCTGTCTGTCATCCTGCACTTACTCCAAGTTAGGGATTGCCGTCCAGTTGTCCCCTGTCATTAGGACTTCGCGAGGCAAGTAGGCAGGGCCAGGGGTAAGGGGTGGAGCGCAGTGGTCACTTCCCTCCCCCTGTGTGTGTGTGTACGCGACCGTTACACCTAGTGTCAGAATAAAACCAGTACACAGCGAGCAGCGTGGCGGAGAGGGGAGGGCGCCATGTACTGACAGAGCGCTTAACCTGGTCCTGGTGGTCAGGGATGAGGATTGTGTTTCCCAAGGATAATTTTCTACTGAGAAATACAGGGCACAGTATAATACACTAGAATCTATATAATATAAAGATATTATCCCTATCCCTGAATAATAATACAATTAGGTGGTCATTTATTATATAGAAATATGTCTATGTTAGGCGTATTTCTGACACAGATTGTGGCGCAAAGGTCCTTAGCACCACAATCTGCATATTTTTCCCACTCATGTCATGTCTAAAAAAGGATGGCATGGCCAGGGAAAGGGATACAGTTATGGCCATCCAGTTATTAGATACCACCACCATACATTGACCGGATAACACCTCTGTACAGTGACCAAATAACACCACCGGGTAAAAGGGTATAAGAGGGCATAGTACAGGGAATGACTAGGGGCACTGCATAGGGTGTGGTAAGAGGGCACAGTGCAGGGTATAAGGGGCACAGTACAGGGTGGGGGGCACAGTCACATGACCCTGTGACATTAGAAGGTCCTTATGGTTAATGCGGTTCATATGCCACCATAATGAGAGGCAGAGGAGTGAGACAGGGGTGTGATTATGTGGCTAGAGATTAAAAAATGCAACTGTCGGCCAGTACAGGGCCCAAAAATTAGGCAATAGACATTGACCTGACAGCAAAGAACATTGGATTCTGTAGCTGGAGGTACATTAGGCGGTCACAGGATAAATATGTAATTGTCGGCCAGTACAGGCCCCAAAAATTGGGCAATAGGCATTCACCTGACAGCAAAGAACTTTGGATTCTGGGGCTGCAGGTACATTAGGCAGTAACAGGATAAATATGTAACTGTCGGCCAGTACAGGGCCCAAAAATTAGGCATTTACATGACCGAAAAGGCCTTTTAATGCTGCTGTATATACATAGACAAGGACCATTATTTGTTCTTTGTGGTGACAAATATGTGTGGTCTGCCCTCGTCGAGTTATTCGAATATTCGCGCACAACACTAGTTGCCGGCGTCCTAGGAGCGCAAGATTTGACCGTGCATGATGGATGGCTCGCTCCAGATACATTTGCAGTCTGCTTTTTTCCTCCTGTGCACTGCGAGTTCTGCCTGCTTCTCCTCCTTTTCTCCCTATCTGCTGCTCTGTCTCTCCCTCTGAACTCCCCTCCTCTTCCTCTCTTGTGGGGCACCCACGTGACGTCCATCAACACGTCATCATCGTCACCTTCACCACCACTGACCCTAGAGATGGTACCGCACCTGAAGGGTTAACTCAACTGCAGCTGATCGCAGCTCCTTGTCATAGAGGTCGGGTGTCGGCTATTTTATTCCAGCACCCGCCTCCTGTATTTGTATTACAGGTCAGTTATCTTCATTGGTGGCGCAGTGGCCACAGCCCCTCCCCTCCTCCTCATCTCAGTGCCTGGGGGGATTTGATCATACCTGCCCCCCCCGCATTATTTCCTGGGGGGATCCGTCCCCCCCGCTTCCTACGCCCATGCGTGCCAGACGCACAGCACGGAGGATCATCAGGTGACAGGTCAGACACAGGGGAGGAGGAATCAGGTCAGACAGGGGAGGGGGAGATGGAGGGGGCGCCCCGAGGGAGAACACAAGTGCAGCCTCGCCTTCTGCATATTACATTGCGAGCTGTCGGCCGCCCAGCGCCCCTGTTGCTATGGCGCCCTGTGCGGCCGCACAGCCCGCACACCCCAAAGGCCGGCCCTGGGGGTCTATATGGGCTCACTCTGGGGGGCTGCCTCAGCTGTTGTTCTGGGGCACCATCTAGAGGGATGATGATGATGATGATGATGATGATGATGATGATGATGATGATGAAAGAGGAAAGAGGCATCCTCTTCTCCCTCACTGGCAGAGACTCAGTATTGGAGGCAAGCATGGCGTATGCCTCTTCAGCTGAGTATACTCGTTGAGACGGATGGGCCATTTTTATTTTATTGGGGTGGGACATGTGAAATGTGTAAACCTTTATTTAGTGTTAGGGGTTGTGTATGTTGTGTTTTCACACGAGAAGGGGCTTGTAATAAATTTGAAATATAAAGACAAGGAGTAGAGAAAAAAAGTTAAAAATAAATAAAAATTGCAGGATGCACGCATGCACAAAGATGTTGCATGCATGCAAAAATCTACACTAACACTACCTAACTAAAATTGAATTATATATATGGAGATTTATATATCATGTTTCTCCGAAAATAAGACAGGGTCTTATATTATTTTTTTTCTCCGAAAAAGGGTTAGGGTTTATTATTGGGGTAGGGCTTATCCTCCTGCTGCCTTCTTCATGTAAGTAAGAATATGTGGGCTGGCAGCAGTACAGAGCATACAGAGAGGCCGCCAGCCCGCCCAACGTGAAACTGAAAGGAAGAGCGCATCGCCGAGGGAGATACGCTGAAGTCCACGATTGGCGCGGCATGTATTAATGACACTGCAATTATAAGATATTTGAAAGTTGGATATGTGACCCTGATATACCCCTCTTACATGTTTATGAAATATGGCCAAGCAGTTTTTAAAAGACACAACAAGCACTGGGCACTTTACATAATATTAAACACAGGATTATATGAATTTGCACAGTAATTAAAGGTATATATGTGGATGTTGATCATGTTTTATATTCACGTAAATGAAGTGTAAAATGCACATTTTTTTGCAATTATTTTATTGACCAATTGAAGATAATTATGTAATAAATTGATTCACAATGGACTATATAAATTGAAGCACTGGCACTTTGTAATTCACTTGGCTTGAGAAAGGTTCCGTGAGGGGACCAAAACGTCGCTGTTTTGACATGTGTGAATAAAGACACATTTTTTTCACTTTCTACAGAGAAGTGCTGCGGATTTTCTTCATATACTACACACCCGTAATCAAGGGTTAAAGCCTTCACCCACTTTTCAAGTTACCAGGAGTGTTGCCTTAGTTTGGATATATATATTGTGTGTATATATAAATATATAAATATATAAATATATATATATATATATATATATATATAAACTAACTACATGGAAAAAAATAATAATCTGCACAGTAAGGTTACTTTCACACAAGCGTTAGTATTTTCCGGTATTGAGATCCATCATAGGGTCTCAATACTGGAAAAAAATGCTTCCATTTTGTCCCCATTCATTGTCAATGGGGACAAAACGTAACTGAACAGAACAGAATGCTCCAAAATGCATTCCATTCCGTTCTCATACCGGTTTGCTTTCCGTCCTGAGATGCGGAGCAAAACGGATCCGTCACGACCCACAATTTTCTCTGACACAATAAAAAACGGATTTGTCCCTTATTGACTTTCAATAGAGTTCATGACAGATCCGTTTTGGCTATGTTAAAGATAATACAACCGGATCTGTTCATAACGGATGAATACGGTTGTATTATCAGTAACGGAAGGGTTTTTGCTGAAACCCTCCGATCCAGCAAAAACGCTAGTGTGAAAGTAGCCTAAACTGAGCAGACCGATCAGAAAAATGTATGTTTCTGATCAGCGATCAGCAGGTGCAGAACGCATGGCACACAGATCTTATGTACGTGCAAAAATCTACACTAACACTACCTAACTAAAATTGATTTCTATATATATGTATATGGAAATATATATAACTGCACAAAAAGAAAAATCTGCACAGTAAGCAGGACGTACACAGATATTATTTGCGTCAAAAAATCTACACTAACACTACCTAAAATTGATTTCTATTTAACACCAAATGTATGAAGGGACAGAGACGGAGGGTGGTTTAGGGATCTGGAACAGCTGCAAATGAAAAAAATCAGTGCAGCAATTCCAGATGTTGTTGTTCTTCTTTCTTTCTTCTTTAGCAGGAAAAATCACAGTGGGTGGTGCACCACAAGTCCCAGCAACCCAACAAGCAGCACAGAACCTCTCTGCATGCAGTCACCAGCTAGAATGGCTGCATGCAGAGAGGTTCAGCCCTTTCTTGTGCTGCTATAGCGCTGCCATTGGCTGGAGCGTTGTTCCAGCCAATTACAGTGCTGGCAGGGGTCGCCAAACACGGGAGTCCCCTGCCTGACCTCAGAGGAGACCGGTGCTGACTAGTTCAGCACCGGTCACCTCCCCATGACCCGTCCCGTAGCTTCCTTCTGCTTCCGGCGCTGCGATGTGTCGGTCTTCATTGACTGACCAATCGCAGTGCTTGGAGCTGCAGGGAGCAGAAAGACACCATGCTGCCCTTACCTGGTATGGATGCCTCCTGTTAAGAGCAGCCATGGTGCCCCGATTCCCCCGTGATCCTGCCCCAGCACCCGGCAGTCCCTAAGTCACATCCAGCTGCGCCGTACATGTATGGCGTGGATCCTTAAGGGGTTAAGAAACACCTTTTTCACCACGGTTTGTAATAAGCCTCACCAATTTCAGTCTACCTTGCTTAACCTAAAATAACTAGCTTTTCTCTTGTGCACCTGGAAAAGTTATATTTGAGGCTAGGAAGTTATTACTTACTATTCTATTCTTCTTTGAACTTTGTGCCTTGTAACTATTTTACAAAAAAGAAAAAAAAACGAATGTTCTGTTCCCAATGTCTCCTAGCCATTACAGCCTGTTGCCAGGAGATTGCTATGATTAAAAAAAATCGATGTATTGATAGAGTGGAAACAGAAGGAACTTAGACCCAACATCTGTTTTATGTCATAATAGGTACATTTTTTATTAGTGCTAATTAGAATATATTTTATAGTGCCAAATCGGAATATATTTTATAGTACTCTGTAAGGGCACTGTACGTATTTGCTCTTGAATATAAATATGAAGTCTGCCTTTTCACAAAGTTTTCAACCCAACGGACATGTTTTCTGAATAGGTCAGTTCATATCTGAATCCAACCTTAACAGCCTCAATATAGATGCCTGTGTAAAATAAAATCTACCTCTGCTACATTACATACAGATAGTGGCAGATAGTATAATTCCTCTGCTAGAAATACAAAGATATGTATCTATCAGAATACTGAAGCAAATCCGAAAGTAAAAAATTAGGATTTTCTTAAACCTATTCTCTACCGTAACTTTTGCTTGCCATTATTATGTTTTATTAACCATGGACCAGGTCAAGAAGATCAGTCAAAGAGTGGTTGTGAGGCGAGGGATCTTGGAGAAGGAGATATCTTGCTATTGGCATTCTAGTCTTCCCAAAGATGTTCAGTGGTGGTCTAATTCAACCCAAAAGTGTTTGATGAGATTGAGGTGCACCCCACTTCAGTTTCCACATGCCAAACTCATTAAACCATTTAGTTATGGATCTCATTTTGTCTACAGAGGCACTGCCATCCTGGAACAGGATATGGTCTTGTCCAAAGTTAGAAACATACAATTGTCATAAATGTCTTCATTCGGTCACTATATTTTCTGAAACAAAGTTGGCATTGTTAATAAGTGTTCTCTATCATCCGTGAAACCCAGGTGCATCCATGAGAACGCCAAGTAGTGAAACATGATTCATCACTCCAGAAACCACTGTCACGCTTCGGTGTGGGAGGAAAACACCACACCGAACATAGGAGGGAAGGGGGAAACAGGGAATCAGGCCTGAGAACTAGGGATGGAAGATGGACACCTCCTAGTGAAAACCCTAACCAAAATCCTGACTGACTACCAGTATGAACAGACCTTAAAGGGAGGTGAGTTCATACGCAGGAATACCTAGAGTCATATCTAGCCCTATAGGACCCTGGTACTAATGGCAGGGAAGAGACTACCTGTTCCTCCAAAAGGAAGGACGAACAGGAGTCTACTTCAGGCCTAATACAAACAATAGGGAAATGCAACACACAGAACCCAAACAAAATTCAAAAGGAAGAGGAAAGACTTAACTTCAAAAGGGCTATGGAAGCACCAGGAACTCAGCCGAGATCCAACCACAAATAATCCACAGGCACAGAAGCTATAAACTGCACAGCATAGTGGGAGAAGCAAGTATAAATAGGGAAGGTTAAATGACCACATAAGCAACACCTGAGGCAAGGGGTGTGGCCATTACAGAAACAACACAGACACCTATTGATCCACAAGGAAAACCTGTCAGATTAAACCACGTGTTGCCAGTCTCACAGATCTCCTGCCACTCACTGTTGCCGGTACATCCGTATGTCTTGGTACGTCTCTGACAATCACATTTGCACTGCTCCAGAGTCCAGATGCTTTACATCACTCCAACTAATTCTTAGCATTGCACATGGTGGTCTTAGGTTCACAGGCAGCTAGTTGACATGGAAACACATTATATGAAGTTTCAAATGTACAATTCTTGTGTTGATGGCACTTTTAGGGGCAGTTTGTAATTTTGTAGTGAGTGATGCAACAAAATATAGGTGATTTTTATGTGTAGCGAACTTTAGCATTCAGCAGTTCGACTTTGTAATTTTGCATGGTCTACTGATTTGCGGCTGAGCTCTTGTTACACCTAGATGCTTCCACTTCACAATAATAACACAGTTGACAAGGGCAGATCTTGCTGATTCCAAATTTCACATGGGTAATATCCCATGCAAGATTTAAAAGGTTTTCCTGGAGTATGATATTGATGATCTATACTTAGAATAGCTCAGTAATATCAGATTGGCGATCTTCCAAATCCTGACACCCCTGCCGATCAGTTGTTTGAAGGAGGCCTCAGCACTCAACGGAGTGCCACAGCATCATCACAGCTTACCAGGCACAGCATTGTACAATGTATAGCAGCTGTGCTTGGTATTACAGCTCAGGGTTATTAACTTGAATGGGACTGAGCTGTGGCTAGGTCATCTGATTGATGAACATGAGGCTGCAGCGCTCACAGAAGTACCACGGCCTCTTTAAACTGGCCCGATCCCCAGCGATCTGGTACTGAGTTGCTGAGCTCTTCATTTTGACCCATACTGCTTGGCCAGTTTGCAATGGCTGTGGCTTAAAAACATAACTGAATAACAAGGAGTGGTGTCCACATAATTTTGGCCACATAGGGTGGCATTTATTAAAACCAGGAGGTTGCCGGGAATCAGACTCCCTGCAAACTGATACTGATGACTAGTGTTGAGCAAATTAAAGCATCCAAAGTGGAATTCAATCAGAAGTTTAGGAAAAATTTGATTTGCCACTAATCTGAATTTCCTTGCTTTTTGTGGTAACAAATCATTTTTTCTCTAAAATGGTGGCTACATATATTAAAAAGTGAAAGTAAGAAGCCGAGAACGTGAGCTCACACATAATTCTGTGTAGCCAGTCAATCCACAGATAGCCATCCCTTAAAAAAAAAAGCCTCATCCCGCGTGGTTTCTGCATTTCGCTGTTACATGAGCCTAGGGAGAGTCGTGACAAGCACTCATGAGAATGGCATAATATGAGAGGCAATGGGGGCTGCTCTTGGCTAATATGAGAGGCAATGGGGCTGCTGGGGGCTAATATGAGAGGCAATGGGGGCTACTTGTGGATGATATGAAGCAATGAGGACTGCTGGGGCTAATATGAGAGGCAATAGGGGCTGCTAGGAGCTGATATGAGGCAATGGGAGCTGATCTGAGACTGCTGGGGCTGATGAGAGGAATGGGGCTCTTATTTGAGGTCTGATTGGGGGTCATTCACATTGGGGTCTGAGCTGAGGTTAACATTGGGAGTCTGATTGGTGGTCTGACCGGAGGTCTAATTAAAAATATTTTTTTCTTATTGTCCTCTTCTAAAATCTAGGTGCGTCTTATAGGGCGAAAAATACTGTAATGTATGCTCCTCTTTTCAGCTAGTCCCTACCTTTCCATATAGTTGATTTTAATTGACTCATTTGCTCTGTTGATTCATTGCATATTTCAGAGAACTGATGGCTTGCACCCCCCCAAGGTGGAAAGTCCCAAGCTGAGACTGCTGTTCCAAGAAAACTGTACTAGCCCTGCACATGTACTATGAGCAGAAGTTGGGCCAGTCCTTGGGCCTCTTGTGTCTGGTAGAGTTAACGCCAGCACTGACATATGGAGTTGTAACTATGGTCAAGGACAATATTTCGTTCACAGCCCATTGGGTTAATGTTGTTTCATGCCAGGCACACCGCAACTTGGCCAGGTCAAGGCAATGTCGCCTCCGCATTGTAATCATGGGATTTCTCCACCAATGTCCTCCTCTGCCTCTTAATCCTCCACCTTGTCCTCACCCTCCCCTCTAGGCACAGTTCACAGTGGTCCTCCATCATATCACCCATGCAAAGCTAGGCATTGTCACGCGGTTCTAAACCTGGTCAGCCTTAGCGAACTGAGCCACACCAGGGAAAAACTGCTCAGTGTCATCAGTAAAGAAATTGAACACTGGTTGTCTCCTCTCCAACTGGAGATAGGAACCATGGTTTTTGATAACCGGGATAACATTTTATCTGCACTGCGTCAGGGAGGGCTGACCTGTGTGCCCAGCATGGCACATGTCTTCAGTCTTGTTGTTACCCGATTCCTCAAGTCTTCCACTGAACTGCAAGAGCTGTTAAAAATGTCCAGGAAACTGTGCATGCATTTCAGCCACTCTTACCATGCAAAACACATCCTCCTTGTGCTGCAAAGGCAATTTGCTCTTCCCCAACATAGCATGATATGCGACATTTCTACTCGTTGGAACTTCACATTCCATATGTTAGACCGCCTGTACGAACAGAGAAAGGTGGTAAACGATTTCTGAATGCATCAGACGGGCAGATCTACTCCCCAGTATAACTTCCACATTACCCAGTGGTAGTGCAACGTGCGGGTTCTCTATGTCTAGGGTATCCATTGCCCCTTAGGAGGTTTCTACGAAATATGTCCCTCTTATAGAGCAAGTTGTTGTGACGCCAGTTGCAGTTAAGCAACGAGGACATGGAGTCCCCTATGTAGATGGTAGTGTTGGTACCCAGAAGTAGGAATGCCAGAGTGGTGTAGGGTGACCTACAATGTCCCTGTAGATGTTATAAGCACATGTTATGGTGCTCCTTCCTGGATATCCTTGGATCCCAGACGTGGTCGTCCATTGCAGTGCATAAGGGGGTGAATAACTTTGATGATGTAGGAATAATGGAGTCTAGACTTTGTATAATGTAATACCTTAACTTTACTTGAATAAACAGGTTTTAAAAGACAATCTTCCGGCTTTATCTTGGTTCTCAGCAGACTTTGGCTTAACTTTTGACAGGCAAACATAATCGGCTCTGCTACATCTGAACTCTCTCCCTTCAGCTATGCTGGCTGGATTAAATAGGAAACTTTTCTTTTTCTGCTGTAGGCTGCGACTTAGCTTTCTGTAGTCTAACTCTATGGCAAGGCACAGGGCAACTTCTTCCTTGCTTCAAGCTTTCTTAGCTTGGCTTCTTCTAGGCAATGCAAGCCAAGGAGGGGACATGCAACCATTAAAACTCACAGGCAAGGCCTGTCCAGACAGGGCAGGGCCTGCTTCACTCCCCAGCGGGGAATAAGCTGGAACACAACCTCTCCCCTAGGAGGGGAAGGCTAGACTACAGTAACCTTCACTATCTAACTCCTCCTCCCTCTCTAGAGAGAGCTGGAATGGAACAAGAAGGTTCCTCTCCAGGAAAACTAACACTGCCAAGTCTTTTCCACCATCTGCTGGTGAACCAGGCAATTACATGAACACACAACAGTTGCATTGACATGAATACACATTTTGCAGGACATATAAATAATTATGCAAGATGACACAGGATAAAAAGAGTGGTGATGCCCCTTAGCGGGGCGTTACAGTAGCTCATGCGTGGCATGTGCCGTTTACTTAGGCCCTTTGAGGAGGGCACTTTAATTGTGTTTATTTGTCAGTCGGCAGAACTACAGGATGAATAATGTCATTCCACTCCTTCACGTCCTGGAGGGGAAGCTGACAAATCTGATTGCTGAGTGGACAGAAGACCTGGCACCTACATCTCATGGGCAACTGAGCTCTGAGGAGGCTGAACTGGCAGAGGAGGAGGATGTGGATATCCTGGAGGGCTGGAGGGTGATGACAATGATGCAAATGACCCTGACAGACTGGCAGTATGCAATAAAGATGGAGGCCGGGAGGGTCTCTGAGTCCCTTGCGCATATGGCCGGATACATGCTGTCATGTTTGTGTTATGACTGTTGCATTGTCAGGATTCGCAGACGGATGACTACTGGCTATCCGCAATGGGAGTATTTTTAAGATGTTCTGAGATAGAGGCAAAAATGGACTACTATAGAGACATGCTGTGTAGTCAGTTGGTTGCTGCCTACGAGCACCATCTTGCAATGACTTAGTTTATGATTGGTTATGCAGGTTCTTGTCATGTAACTGCATTGTTACTGTTTTGCACTGCCTGAATCCTACTGTTCAACACTGCCTGAATCCTTCTGGGCATGCTCTTGCCCAAAATCTGTTTCCAGATCTTTTCTACACGTTCCCAGTGTTGGTGCATACTGATCGACTCACTTGGGTATGAATACAGCTTTTTCTTCAACTCTACCCACAACTGTTCGATTGGGTTGAGGTCTGGGGACTGGTGGGGCCTATCCAGCACCTCTACTTGAATGTCATTGAACCATTTCTTCGGCAATCTCGACGTTTGCTTCGGGACACTATGTCGTCCTTTTCATACCCATAGTACTCGAGTGTACAAAGTAACTCGTCTAATAGGATACTCACATATAGCATTGATACCACCATCGATCGTGGTCAAATACTCAACGCCTTTGGCTGTGAAACAACCCCATATCATCAGAATTCCTCCGCTGAACTTGACAGTTCAATTTCTCAATCTGTTAGTCCCTTTTTAACTTCCAGACCCATTTGCATCCATCATAGCCCAGTCTATTGACTTTCTGTCATGAACGTACCGAGACATACGGACATCCCGGCGACAGTGAGTGGCAGGAGATCTGTGAGACTGGCAACACGTGGTTTGATCTGACAGGTTTTCTTTGTGGATTAATAGATGTATGTGTTGTTTCTGGTAAAGGCCACAAACAATAGTCGGCCTAATCATACTATGTTTAATAATTGCAATTCCAATTTATGTATGAGATAGCCAAAAATAAAAATTGTGCTAAATAAACATTTTTTTGTCACCTTAGATCACAAAAAGTGTAATAGCAAGCGATCAAAAAGTCATATGCACCCCAAAATAGTGCCAATCAAACCGTCATCTAATCCCGCAAAGAGACCCTACCTAAGATAATCGCCCAAAAACTGAAAAAAACTATTGCTCTCAGAATATGGAGACACTAAAACATGATATTTTTTTTGTTTCTAAAATGATATTATTGTGAAAAACTTACATAAATAAAAAAAAGGAACACATATTAGGTATTGCCGCGTCCGTATCGACCGGCTCTATAAAAATATTACATGACTTAACCCCTCAGGTGAATACCGTAAAAAAAAAAAAAAAAAAACTGTGCTAAATAAACAATTTTTTGTCACCTTACATCACAAAAATTGTAATAGTAAGCGATCAAAAAGTCATACGCACCCCAAAATAGTGCCAATCAAACCGTCACCTCATCCCGCAAAAAATTAGACCCTACCTAAGATAATCGCCCAAAAACTGAAAAAAACATGGCTCTCAGAATATGGAGACACTAAAACATGATTTTTTTTTGTTTCAAAAATGATATTATTGTGTAAAACTTACATAAATAAAAAAAGTATACATATTAGGTATCGCCACGTCCGTAATAACTTGCTCTATAAAAATATCACATGACCTAACCCCTCAGGTGAATACCGTAAAAAAAATAAAAACCGTGTAAAAAGCAATTTTTTGTCACCTTAAATCACAAAAAGTGTAATAGCAAGCGATCAAAAAGTCATACGCACCCCAAAATAGTGCCAATCAAACCATCATCTCATCCCACAAAAATCATAATCGCCCATAAACTGAAAAAACTATTGCTCTCAGACTATGGAAACACTAAAACATGATATTTTTTTTTGTTTCAAAATTGAAATCATTGTGTAAAACTTACATAAATAAATAAAAAGTATACATATTAGGTATGGCTGCGTCCGTGACAACCTGGTCTATAAAAAATACCACATGATCTAACCTGTCAGATGAATGTTGTAAATAAAAAATAAAAACGGTGCCAAAACAGCTATTTCTTGTTACCTTGCCTCACAAAAAGTGTAATATAGAACAACCAAAAATCATATGTACCCTAAAATAGTATCAACAAAACTACCACCCTATCCCGTAGTTTCTAAAATGGGGTCACTTTTTTGGAGTTTCTACTTTAGGGGTGCATCAGGGGGGCTTCAAATGGGACATGGTGTCAAAAAAACAAGTCCAGCAAAACCTGCCTTCCAACCTGCCTTGGCATTCCTTTCCTTCTGAGCCCTGCTGTGTGCCCGTACAGCGGTTTACGACCACATATGGGGTGTTTCTGTAAACTACAGAATCATAAACATAAAATAAATATTGAGTTATGTTTGGCTGTTAACCCTTGCTTTGTAACAGGAAAAAAAATTATAAAATGGAAAATCTGCCAAAAAAGTGAAATTTTGAAATTGTATCTCTATTTTCCATTAATTCTTGTGGAACACCTAAAGGGTTAACAAAGTTTGTAAAATCAGTTTTAAATACCTTGAGGGGTGTAGTTTCTATAATGGGGTCATTTTTGGGTGGTTTATATTATGTAAGCCTCACAAAGTGACTTCAGATCTGAACTGGTCCTTGAAAAGTGGGTTTTTTAAAATTTCTGAAAAATTTCAAGATTTGCTTCTAAACTTCTATGCCTTGTAACATCCCTAAAAAAGAAAATGTCATTCTCAAAATGATCCAAACATGAAGTAGACATATGGGGAATGTAAAGTAATAACTATTTTTGTAGGTATTACTATGTATTACAGAAGTAGAGAATTTGAAACTTGGAAAATGATATTTTTTTGACTCCATTTTACCAGTGTCATGAAGTACAATATGTGACGAAAAAACAATCTCAGAATGGCCTGGATAAGTCAAAGCGTTTTAAAGTTATCATCACATAAAGTGACACTGGTCAGATTTGCAAAAATGGCCTGGTCCTGAAGGTGAAAATGAGCCCGGTCCTTAAGGAGTTAAGTCCACAGCGATAAATTAGACCTGACGGTTACATTGACCTATAATACTGAAAAAAATCTACAGCTAACAGAAGGGATTAAAAAGCATGCGTTTTGACTGCCACAACATGCATTAAAAGAGCATTTTTTTTCTTCACTACTTTATTGGCGCTGCCTCCATTTCTTTCTTTTGTTCCACTAAGGAGCCATTTGGACACAGCTCCTGCATGTGTGCGCATCTGGGTGCACACTGTTACTGCCACTGATGCTGACAACTTGAATCTTGGTGCAGTGCACAATTAAGTTCATGGCGAGAAATTAGACCTGACGTTAACATTGACCTTTAATACTGATGCACAGTAATTCGACAGCTAACAGAAGGGATTAGGTATGAATCTTGGCACAGTGATGTACACGGAGATAAATTACACCTGCCTGTAATACTGACACCACAGTACCTACAGAACAGATTAAGGCCCCTTTCACACGAGCGAGTTTTCCGCGCAGGTGCAATGCACAGCACCCGCACTGAATCCTGAGCCATTCATTTCAATGGGTCTGTGTACCTGAGCAGTTTTTTTCACGCATCAGTTCTGCGTTGCGTGAAAAACACAGCATGTTCTATATTCTGCGTTTTTCACGCAGCCCTGACCCCATAGAAGTGAATGGGGCTTCAGTAAAAAAGGCAAGCAAGTGCAGATGCAATGCGTATTTCACTGATGGTTGCTAGGAGATGTTGTTTGTAAACCTTCAGTTTTTTTATCACGCGCGTGAAAAACGCATCAAAATGCATTGCACCCACACGGAAAAAAATGGAACTTGCTTACAAAATGGTGCGAGTTTCACTGAATGCATCTGGAGCCAATCCGTCGCGCTCGTGTGAAAGAGGCCTAACAGATTAACTAGAACGTAATGCACAGGTGATGCTCTCCCTGCAGTTTAACTTCCAAGCCTTCACATTGAGATTGGGCCACCGAGTGGGATGAGTATGATTAGGCAGAGTGGCCTGGGTATAACCGATTTATTGCCATTTGTGACAAATTAATTCAGAACGAAACGAATTTCTTGTCAAAGTTCGGTAAATCGTCCGAATGTAATTTTTTTAAACTTCGCTTATCTCTACTGATGACTTATCACCGTGAAGCGAATTTCCTCGCGCTTCATGGAAATAATTTTTTTTTCCTTGAAATGGCAGTTAAAAAAAAATTACATACTCGCCCTTCGCGGCCATCTTCATTGAATATACCGAGCAAAATCTTGTGCGTTGTCTTCAGTCAAGATGACCGCAACGGACTCTATGCGAGTAAATGCATACGATGAGTATTTTTTTTATTTTTACCCTGATTAACCCCTGAAAAGCCTAAATGGTAGCCTCAGATGCCACGATCGGCAATGAATGCCACATCTGAGGGGTTCAATGACTGGGAGCGGTGCAATTGCCTTTCCCCTTCATTGTGCCTGCTACATACTAAGAAATGCACTTCGTGACAAAGTAATTCCCCACAAATAATATTTCTTTGTGAAATTCAGCGAAGCAGCCGAATCCAATTTTTCATAATTTCGCTCATCTCTAGTCATCGTATCAAACTCCCGGAAAAACCCTTGTAAAGTCACTGAACTCTTTAGTATGACCCATACTACTACAAATGTTTGTCTATGGAGATTGCATGGCTATGTGCTTGATTTTATGCGGCAGTTTGCAATAGCTGTGGCTAAAGAAACTGAACTGAATAATGAGGAGTGGTGTCCACATTTTGGCCACATAGGGCAGCATTTATTAAGACTGGCATTTTCCATGCCAATTTTAATCTATGTCCCGCTGGCGTTTATACACTCCCTACTATGCAGACTAAGGCCGTGAACAAGGTCTAAGACTAGACCGAAACGTTGGCCAGTGGCTAATTTTTGGATGGATAAAGAATTAATGAAATGAAATAAAACAAGTAACTCAAAGCAGCTATAGAGTGCCGTGGTTCTTTGATAAATTCTAGAGTGGAAAAGGCCTAAGACGCATCACAGCTGTGTGTTAGTGATAAGTGGCAAAGACAAAAAAATTTTCACAATATTTTACAAATTTTTCACATAATAATCGCAGTAAATTCACGAATTCTAGAATTCACGATCTCTAGTCATTATTTTCGCGATTGTGCAAATCGACACTAATAATGAGCATATTTTTTGCGCAATACATGCAACTTCACATTTTATCAGGTCTGAGTAGATATTACTGATTGGTGCACTAAGTATTGTTGTGACATCACAGCGCTATGTCTGTAGCATGTATGGACAGCATAGAAACAGTAATTCCTATCACACTCCCTAACACCCTGCACTGGAACCTATTAGCTACACTATATCGCTATCTAACCTACACTGACTATCTCCCACTAACTCTCTGTATTATATATATATATATGAGCTAACTATCTAATGTAATTGGATAAGGAATAGGATCCAGATGAATGCACAGAGCACAGCAATGTCACTGCTCTCTCTCTCTCTCTCTCTCTCTCTCTCAGAACTGCAAAAAACAGCAGAAAATGGCTGCTGGGGAATTTCTTATATAGTAAGGGGTAGGCAACTTTCCTATTGGTTGCTAGGGATGTTGCTAAGCTCAGACAAAGACATTGCAGCCTTCTCATTGGCCCACAAGCAAGAAGGGAGGTTACTGATAAAAAAAAATCTTGAATATTTGCAATTACGAATATATAGCACTATATTCTACATCTTCGCGAATTCTCGATGTGCCGATATTAGCAATAAAAATTTGCGATTAGAATATTTGCGATCAACACTATGCGCTGTCTTTACTCGTCATAGGTCCTCCAAGCAGCGCTGCCTCATTGAGGGCCTGGAGGGCCCATGTAGAGTGAAGACAGCAAGCAGCTATAAGGCACCTCTGGCCCCCTCCCACTCTGGGCCTGGTCCTTCACCTCTAGCAACCATGATCATTACTCCCCTGCTTTTATTTCTGTGAAAAAGTGCAGCTATATTTGTTGTTACTCTAGAACAGGGGTCAGCAACCTTATATGGAGTGCAGATTTAAAAAATAAAATCAAAGCTTGTGCAGAGCCATACAGGAAAGTAATATAACACAAATATGGGACATAAAACATGTATTTACTAGCTACATCCCAAAGATCTCAACAATGCTTCCAGACTTGCACAGCTTAAAGAGGTTTCCAACCTTATGGAAAAATAGCCTTCTGGCAAATATATGTATAGTAAAGCTTGTCACTACTCCTCGGAATCCAACTACGGGACCAGTATATGGGGGGACGCCTCCACCAACCATACATTTACTGACAGTGGGGGAGAGCACCCCTCACTCATTTTAAGTGACTGAGGTCTGCTTTCCACAGCCACTGTCCGACATAAATTGGTGCCCCATATACTGGTCACCCCCCACAATAATAGCAATCAGAGCTGCACCAATCACACCTAAAACTCACTCCCACACAGACTAATCACATTTTAACTCACCATCCATACTGCACCCCCCAAAGTAGTTGGGGAGCTTGTTCCCCATCCTCCCAGCAATCATTTTCAGGCTCACCATTCCTTCCCCCAATCCCCCAAAGTAGCCAGAAAGCTGGTTTCCCTTCATAACAAGCCTCCCCTATCTCCCCAGCAATCACTTCATAACAAGCCTCCCCTATTCCCCCATTTAATCATGTCAGGCTCACCGCCCTCCCTCTACCCCTGAACAGGGCGTAGTGCTCGTTCCTTCATCTCCCCAGTTCACCAACCTCCCCCACCCCCAATCTGGTCACAGTGCTTGTTTCCCCATCCTCCCAAGCTCACCATCTTCCCACCACTCCAAATCTGGTCACAGTGCTCATTCCTCCATCTCCCCAAGCTCACCTTCCTCCCCCTACCTCAAATCTGGTCACATGCTCATTCCCTCATCTCCCCAAGCTATGACCAAGTGCTTCTCTCCAGTATTCAAGAAGCTAGCTATTGCTTGCAAGCCCTGATTCATGGTGAATAGAGCTCTATAATCCTTTGACATCAATAGAGGCCAGTAGGGTTGATTTGTCAAGCTGCGTGCCCTCTAATCTTAATAATAAATCAGAGGTGTCTCTGTATGAAGGTAGGCCTTCAACAAATGGTTGTAATATTGTATCCACATATACTCCCACAATTTGGTTCACACTCCCAACTCCTGATACTATTGGTCTCCTTGTAAAGGGGCTTACGTATTTTTGGACATGCATAAAAGGCAGCAGTTATAGAATATGTAGGTAGAAGAAAACCCTAAACTTGAGTTTTTATTTTTTTATAAGCATCTCTTTTAACCTCTTCAGGACACATGACGTACCGGTATGTCATGTTGTCCTGGTACTTAAGGACACATGACGTACCGGTACGTCATGTATGGTTCCGATCACCGCCGCCCGGCGGGCGGTGATCGGAACCCTGTGCCTGCTCAAATCATTGAGCAGGTACCTAGGCTAAATGCGCCTGGGGGTCCTGTGACCCCCCATGTCGGCGATCGCAGAAAACCGCAGGTCAATTCAGACCTGCGGTTTTCTGCGTTTCCGGGTTATTCGGGTCTCTGGGGACCCGATAACTCGGAACAGGATGGCGATCGGTGGTGTGATTTTACCCCACCAATCACCATCCTGCAATCCTGAGTGGTGATGGTGACATCAGCTCTCAGGATCGCCTCTGATTGGTTGGTGGGCGGGCCGGCGGGAGATTCAAATGTTGCCAGCGCTCCTCTCCTCCTCCTTTTGTGTCCCGGAGCCGGAGGAGAGAGGAGCTGCCTGCACGTCGTCGTTCTGTGCCAGCATCACCCCATCTGTGCCCCAGCACCCCCCATCTGATTAGCAGGTACTTAGGGAAAGTATAGGAAAAGGTTGGACTAGGCAGGGATAATAAAGGGACGTCCTCAAGCCCGATTGTATCGTCGACTACAATCAGTATATGGGAGGAGTTGATCTCTCTGATCAAGTCCTCAAGCCATATAATGCCATGCGCAAAACCCGGGCATGGTACAAAGAAATGGCGGTCTACTTGGTGCAGGTTGCCATGTACAACTCTTTTGTGCTGTCCCGGAGTGCTGGCAACACAGGGACATTGCTTCAGTTCTATGAGGCAGTCTTCAAGGCCCTGATCTTTTCAGACCGGGAAAGAGCAGGCCGGAGTACCTCGGGATCTGTAGGCGCCCGGATCGTCCCTGGCCAACACTTTCCATGTGTGGTCCCCCATACTGGAATGAAGGGACGAACCCAAAAAAGGTGCAGAGTGTGTCACAGGAGGGGGATACGGAAGGACACCACTACTCAATGTGACACGTGCCCCGATCATTTTTGTCACCTTACATAAAAAGTTTAATAGCAAGCGATAAAAAAGTCATATAGCCCCCAAAATAGTGACTTTAAAACCGTCCTCTCATCCCGCAAAAAATGAGCCCCCACATAAGGAAAAAAAAAATGACAGACTTTAGAGATACAAAAAAAAAAATGATAATATAGTCTAAAACCTAAATAATTGTAAAAAAAGTTGACTTATTAGGTATCGCCACGTCCGTAAGAATCTCCTCTATAAAAATACCCTATGACCTAACCCCCCAGATTGACACGGTAAAAAAAAAAAATTCAAAACGGTGCCAAAACCGCTATTTTTGGCACTTTTCCACTTCAATCCGTTTTTTCCGGTAACAAAGCAAGGGTTAACAACCAAACAAACTTAATATTTATTACCCTGATACTGCAGTTTACAGAAACGCCAGATTTGTGGTCGTAAACTGCTGTATCAGTAAAAGGGAGGCCGCAAAAGGAAAGGACCGACATGGTTTCTGGAAGGTCGATTTTGATGGCTTTTTTTTTTATTGACACCATGTCTCATTTGAAGCCCCCCTGATGCCCCCCTAGAGTAAAAACTCCATAAAAGTGACCCCATCTAAGAAACTACACCCCTCAAGGTATTCAAAACTGATTTTACAAACTTTATTAACCCTTTAGGTGTTCCTCAACAGTTAATGGCAAATGGAGATGAAATTTCAGAATTTCAATTTTTGGTAACCTTGCCTCACAAAAATGTAATATAGAGCAACCAAAAATCATATGTACCCTAAAAATAGTCCCCAAAAAAACGCCCCCTTATCCTGTAGTTTCCAAAATGGGGTCAGTTTTAGGGAGTTTCTACTCCAGGGGTGCATCAGGGGGGTTCAAACAGGACACGGTGTATATAAACTGGTCCATAAAAATCATCCCTCCAAAAACCACACGGCGCTCAGTTCCCTCTACGCCCCGCCGTGTGGCCATACAGTAGTGTACGACCACATATGGGGTGTTTCTGTAAAGGGCAGAGTCAGGGCAAAAAAGATACAGTCTTGTTTGGCTGTTAAACCTTGCTTTGTTAGTGGAAAAAATGGGTTAAAATGGAAAATTTGGCAAAAAAATGTAATTCTCAAATTTCATCCCCATTTGCCAATAACTCTTGTGCAACACCTAAAGGGTTAACTGTGTTTGTAAAATCCGTTTTGAGTACCTTGAGGGGTGTAGTTTCTTAGATGGGGTCACTTTTAGGGAGTTTCTACTCCAGGGGTGCATCAGGGGGGTTGAAACAGGACACGGTGTAAATAAACCGGTCCATAAAAATCAGCCCTCCAAAAACCACACGGCACTCCTTTCCCTCTACGCCCCGCCGTGTGGCCGTACAGTAGTGTACGACCACATATGGGGTGTTTCTGTAAAGGGCAAAGTCAGGGCAATAAAGATACAGTCTTGTTTGGCTGTTAACCATTGCTTTGTTAGTGGGAAAAAAAGGGTTAAAATGGAAAATTTGGCAAATATATTAATTTCTCAAATTTCATCCCCATTTGCCAATAACTCTTGTGCAACACCTAAAGGGTTAACGACGTTTGTAAAATCCGTTTTGAATACCTTGGGTGTAGTTTCTTAGATGGGGTCACTTTTAGGGAGTTTCTACTCTAGGGGTGCATCAGGGGGGCTTCTAATGTGACATGGTGTAAATAATCCAGTCCAGCAAAATCTGTCTTCCAAAAACTATATGGCGCACCTTTCCCTCTACGCCCTACTGTGTGACCGTACAGTAGTGTAAGACCACATATGTGGTGTTTCTGTAAAGGGCAGAGTCAGGGCAATAAATATACAGTCTTGTTTGGCTGTTAACCCTTGCTTTGTTAGTGGAAAAAATGGGTTAAAATGGAATATTTTTCAAAAAAATTAAATTCTCAAATTTCATCCCCATTTGCCAATAACTCTTGTGCAACACCTAAAGGGTTAACGAAGTTTGTAAAATCAGTTTTAAATACCTTGAGGGGTGTAGTTTCTAGAATGGGGTCATTTTTGGGTGGTTTCTGTAACGGATTTTCTAGCACCCCGACCGGGTACCTCCGTTGATAGATGCTCCTAGTGCTTCCCGAGGTCCCCAAGCACTCCACTTGACACCGTCAGCGCTGCAGAACCCACGAACCGCCGAAGCTTGGTTGAGGTCTCACCGTCTCCTACCCACCCTGGACCTACGACAAAGCTCCAGGCTCCAGTGAGGGAACCTCTCCCAAATCCCGAGAGCAGGAACAGCTCTTACAAGAGCTAGTAGTTATGCCAGGGGAGTATAGCAAATCTTCAGCGTATAGCAATCCCCCAGTGTCGATCAGTTACCCAAACACCAGCCTCAACATGGTAAAGGGTAAAACAGGAACTCTTTATTTGAACACACAAGCATTGATTTATACACATTTTCCAACAAGGTTACCACCCACAGTGTTTTGTAAAAACAGCCAATAGCCATGTACAATACACTCAGACACTCCGACACAAAATCCTCCTTTCTGTCCGTGATCCAATTACCTCACTCTGGGTTGATGCAATCATCACAGGCAGGAGAATACACAATGTCTTCTGTCCTGGAGACAACCGATACGTAATTCAATTATCTCTCAGGACAAAGGATATCGCCAATACACACAGAGAGACAATGGAACAGACCTTACTACTCTGCGTATACAATGTCCTCACCCTTTTCAATACACATAGTCATTTAACATCCCAAAATGGCACGAATTAGACCAGGGGTTCAAGTTAGTACAAGTCCTTTGTGAACAAAGGAAGCCTGGCTGATGAGAGGGCCCGTAATCCTGGGGCAAGAGGCTGGTAGCCAGGCCCCTCCAAAACCCAGTGGCGAGGTTGGTTTCACCACAGTTTCTATTATGTAAGCCTCGCAAAGTGACTTCAGACCTGTACTGGTTCCTAAAAATTAGGTTTTTGAAAATTTCAGAAAAATTTCAAGATTTTCTTTTAAACTTCCAAGCCTTGTAACATCCCCAAAAAATAAAATATCATTCCCAAAATGATCCAAACATGAAGTAGACATATGGGGAATGTAAAATAATTACTATTTTGGAGGTATTACTATGTATTATAGAAGTAGAGAAATTGAAACTTGGAAATTTGCAATGTTTTTACAAATTTTTGCTAAATTTGGTATTTTTTTTATAAATAAAAATGAATTTTTTTTATTACATTTTACCAGTGTCATGAAGTACAATATGTGACGAAAAAACTATCTCAGAATGGCTTGGATAAGTCAAAGCGTTTTAAAGTTATCACCACTTAAAGTGACACTGGTCAGATTTGCAAAAAATGGCCTGGTCCTTAAGGCTGGGTTCACACTTGAGCGTTTTACAGAGCGTTCAAACGCGCTGTAAAACGCTCAACACATGAAAACCAATGCTTCCCTATGGCCCTGGTTCTCACTTGAGCGTTTTACAGCGCGTTTGAACGCGCTGAAAAACGCCCTACGCTCAAAAAAGTTCTTGAGCTTCTTTGGGGCGTTTTGTCGCGTGTTTGTGGCCATAGGACACTGCTGTCAATCACACAAACGCGCGTAATACGCGTGTTGACTATGGACAAAAACGTGCGACAAAAACTCGCATTAAACGCGCATATCAAATACGCTCAAGTGTGAACCCAGCCTAAGGTGAAATAAGGCTGTGTCCTTAAGGAGTTAATTTAAGCAGGAATATAGGGCCCGGGTTAGTATCTAATTTGTGGTAAAATTCTAGTTCCACTAGTAATCCTACGTACATCTTTTTATATTCTTATGAATCTAGAGACCTTTCATTGGCTGTTGGGACCCCATAAGCCTCCAAATTGGGAAGTCCTTGGTTTCTCTGTTCCAGATGTGGCTACTGTTGCTCCCAGGTGATATGAATTATCAGCGAATTGTGTCAGAGGAGGGACTGTTTGACTATAGATCGAGGAGAGAGATTTATTAGGTCAGGCCTGAGGTTTCTGCACTATCTAGGTCTTGTGGTGGTCATGTTTCAATTGATAAAAAAAAATATTTGATGCACTCTCTTGCTGCTTCTGGACTCTCGAGACCATGAAATGACAGGGAACAATGTTGCGCTTTAAAAATGAAGTCAAGGACGTAGGTGAGAACAGGCTAACAATTATGCAAGTTATCTATGTACAAGACATTTGTAGCCCAAGATCATGGCTTAAAGAATTACAAAAACATATTTCTCCAATTATCGAACATGTCTCAAAATAATATAAATGTTAATGTTAAATGCCCTCTAGTAGTAATGAAAAATATATGAACGTTTTAATAGCATGGTAAGTAGGCCAAATCAGAAGTCAATTCCAGTTCTGTTTGTAATCCCATTATACTGGTCACAATACATACAGCAAAGTATTATATTTGTAGGTAACATGAACCTAATAATTTTATTCTGCTCCCTTGTGCATCTACAGCCTTGGTGACCTATATGGTGTCTGTTTGTTATTTTTATGTGATATCCAAAAACAAGAATAAACCTGGATCACACTTCCTCATGCTATGCTTTTATCTAATAACTGCTTCTCAGCATAATTAACATCGCTTCTCAGCGCCATAATTAGTATACAGGCCCCTATGTTGCATGCTTACGTGAGGCATTAGTACACATTTTGATCAAAAAGCCCACTCACAACGGCTGGGTTGCCTCCTCGAGTGGGAACCTATTCTAAATTTGGCGTGGCACTGCATGCCAACCACTGGTGCCACAGCACCACACCAGCAGACTCGGAGGCCAAACAGCACCCCTGCGGTTTGGCAATGCCACCCTGGCACTGGGCCCCACTGACCCACCAGCACAGCATCACAGCAACAATGACCGCCATGGAGCACCGCATTTTGTTATTTTTATGTGAATTTGAGCATCTAAGTTTTTTCTTTTGACCTTCATCTTTATTTTAATTGTTAATCAGAATTTCACAGGAACTGCAAAATGACAAACTGTTGATTAACAATTCTTCACAGGCCACAAAAAGAAACGTCCTAATTAGGAATTGTTGATCTGATTGAAAGAGAGGGAAAAGCTCAGAGACTGCTGTAGGAAGAAACAATAAAAATGGAGCAAAAGGGAAAAAAAATTTTAGGATATGTTTAATTACAGAGCAGACATAGTAATATGTGAAATGCATAAAATACCCTGGTCTGCTGTAGATAGCCTTACATCATAGATAGAGATGAGTGAATCGAATCCCACAAACTGGAATTCGATCCGAATTTCAGGATAAATTCGATTCACCCCGAAACCTAATTTCCTCATGCTTCGTGTTAGCGAATCAATTTAACCTGAAATAGTGTAAAAAGCTAAAAAATTCATACTTACATCCTCCATTTGCTCGCGGCGGGCCGCCATCCGCCATCTTGATTGAAGATTTCATTCGAAATCCTGTGCCGCGCAATATTTCGCGCCAGATCTTCGAGCAGGATGGGGACGGCCGGCCCGTCGCGAGCAAATAGAGGCGGTAAGTTTGATAAAAAAAAAAATTATGTTAATTTTACACCGTTTTTACAATCAGATGCCCCGATCATGTATAAACGCAGCATCTAATGGTCACAATGACGGGGGGCGGCGCTATCGCAGCTCCCAGTCATTGCACCCGCTACTTACGAAAAAAATGCGCTTCGTGACAAGGTAATTTGTCACAAAGCAATTTTTTTTGCAAAATCCATACTTACCTCATCCATTTGATGCAAAGAGCCAGCCGCCTCCATCTTTATTGAAGATCTCTCACGAAATCCCACACGCGGTGATGTATGACGTCACCACGGGCCACAAGAGGTTTGACGCTAGATCTTCAATCAAGATGACAGCGGCCGCCTTTTTGCAATCAAATGGATGAGGTAAGTATGAGTATTATTATTTAAAACAAATTTTAAAAAAATTTACACATATTATTGCTGTCAGATGCTGCGATCAGCTATGAACGTGACATCTGAGGGGGGGCAGCTCAATCATCATTGCACCCACTACTTACTTCTTGGGACCACAAAAAAGCACTGTGCGCTGTCCGCATCCATATGTCCATTTCACAATCCTGCAAAAAAGATAAAACATGTCCTATTCTCGTCCATTTTGCGGGTTTGTAAAAAAAAAACGATGCAGCATGGACATCACATGGAGGTCACCTGTATTTTTGCGGATCTGAGTTTTGCAGACTGAAAAACACATAAGGTCTTGTGAATACACCCTTATTATACACCAGCCAACTTGTGGATATAAAACTACTTCTTGCTGCTGGAGAGGTACAGAGAATTTGACTCCTGTGAAGGGGGTGGTGTTGGGTTTGGAGTAAGAGTCCAATATCGCACGCTGCTCAGTGTCCTGGCTTCTATTCTGCACCCTCTTCATAGGCCTAGCTCCTAAGTCAGCTGGTCTGATCTGATTTGCCTCAGGTCATGGCTGCTCTTGCTTCCAGTTTATTGCTGGAGCCCTTGTACCCTCACTTTGTTCTACAGCACTTTTGCACCTATTTTCAAACAGTTGTTGTGGTCTGTGTCCGTTGTTCCGTTTTCCGTGATTTTCTGCGGACCCATTGACTTTCAATGGGTCCGTTGAAAACTCGGCTAATGCACCGTTTGTCATCCGCGTCCGTGATTCCAGTCCGTCCAAAAAATAGGACCTGTCCGATTTTTTTCACGGACAACAGTTTGCGGACCCATTCACCCATTCAAGTCAATGGGTCCGTGAAAAAACACGGAGGCACACAAGATTGTCATCCACGTCCGTGATCCGTGTCTGTTTTTTTCCTATCATTTGCAAGGCAAACTTGACTTAGATTTTTTTTTCACTTTTCATGTCTGGTGATCCTCCAAAAATCAAGGGAGACACACGGAAACAAAAACTGAAACGGATCACGGAACAACGGAACCCTGTTTTGCGGACCGTGAAAAAATACTGTCGTGTGCGTGAGGCCTAACTCTAACTTGGCTACATGGTGGGAACTTAGGGTCTCTATACTCTATACTGCCATACTTTAATCTCCTCAGTGTCGGGTCACAGGGTACTACACAGGGTACCATATTTATTTTGTGTTTTAGACACTTAGGGGGAGATTTATCAAACTGATGTAAAGTAGAACTGGCTTAGTTGCCCATAGCAACCAATCAGATTCCACCTTTTCTTACTCGCAGCTATTGAGGTGGAATCTGATTGGTTGCTATGGGCAACTAAGCCAGTTCTACTTTAGACCAGTTTGATAAATCTCCCCCTTATTGTGCTTTGTCCAACAATTATGGTTTAACCGTTTTAACGGGAGAGGGGGCACATCTTTAAATGTGCCAATGTGCAGCCACATTATCTCACAACGTGAGCCAACCAATAGGTGAAGCAAAGTTAGACAAAAGTTTCTGATGATGAACCAAATTTATCATTCACCCATTTTGATAAATTTCAAGCATCTGTAAAAGATAAATATTGGGAAGGATAGGTAAATCTTCCCCACTATTTAGAAAATGCCTGCAAAAATGCCATGAAAAACATTGCACGCATTTATGTAGCCGTTTCTATATGTGTTTGTACAGTACAGACCAAAAGTTTGGACACACCTTCTCATTCAAAGAGTTTTCTTTATTTTCATGACTATGAAGGCATCAAAACTATGAATTAACACATGTGGAATTATATACATAACAAACAAGTGTGAAACAACTGAAAATATGTCATATTCTAGGTTCTTCAAAGTAGCCACCTTTTGCTTTGATTACTGCTTTGCACACTCTTGGCATTCTCTTGATGAGCTTCAAGAGGTAGTCCCCTGAAATGGTCTTCCAACAGTCTTGAAGGAGTTCCCAGAGATGCTTAGCACTTGTTGGCCCTTTTGCCTTCACTCTGCGGTCCAGCTCACCCCAAACCATCTCGATTGGGTTCAGGTCCGGTGACTGTGGAGGCCAGATCATCTGGCGCAGCACCCCATCACTCTCCTTCATGGTCAAATAGCCCTTACTTTCAAAGTTTTCCCAATTTTTTGGCTGACTGACTGACCTTCATTTCTTAAAGTAATGATGGCCACTTGTTTTTCTTTACTTAGCTGCTTTTTTCTTGCCATAATACAAATTCTAACAGTCTATTCATTAGGACTATCAGCTGTGTATCCACCTGACTTCTCCTCAATGCCACTGATGGTCCCAACCCCATTTATAAGGCAAGAAATCCCACTTATTAAACCTGACAGGGCACACCTGTGAAGTGAAAACCATTTCAGGGGACTACCTCTTGAAGCTCATCAAGAGAATGCCACTTCTATGGGGAGCCGGCTTGGTGGTGGCCAGACCGGAGTCCTCCAGCCACCACCTTGCGGGGCTCCTTTCTCAATATAAGACAATGGTAGCATATCCTAGCGATATGCCTCCATTGTCCATGATGAGACTGTGACTACATGGTGAAGAGTTATATGTGTATTGGTGTTGGGTGTAATTATGTTATGTTGTGTGACTTGGTTATGAAAAGACAGGACCACTCTTTCTCCCCCTCCCTCTCGTTATCTCCCATTATACTCTGGAGGTGCTCAGAACAATGCCATTCTGTCTGGAGCTATTAGCAGGTGGACTCCTGTGGTGTGGTGCAGAGAGACTGTCTGGGGAGGGGAAGGGGGATGTAATGGGATTTTAGTTTTATCTGATCACAATTTCTGTATATAAGTTTGTGCAGTTACTCAATAAAGGAGAGTTTTGTTCCACCTACACGGAGTCTCGACTAGTGACTGGGGAAACTGGAAGCTACAGATCAGATGTTTGCAATATCTCCTGAGTAAGGAAGAATACAGAGGTGAACGGCACGGACAGCTCTATGGAATATTACCAAGGCACACTGGGGACGGTTTCATCCATTTCCAGAGCAAAGGGTCTGGGATCAGATGGGCCTGCGAATGGGTTTCCTGGGAGAGCAGCCTCAGGAGCATTGGGTGGCTGATTTGCACAAGTTTGTTTGGAGAAGTCAAGATATAGGTCTTGAACTTACCCCCTCATAAAAACTGATTAAATAAATTTGACATGACCGATGCCTCATGAAGCCATGCTGTTACAGTGTTATTCACTTATTTTCATTGAGATACTCCAAGATAGCATCTCTTACAAAACCTATAGTTTCTGGGCTCTGTTTTTGCTTTGTGCCAGTCCTCTGGAACACTCCCTGTCAATATAGAGTTCTTAAATGACAGAAATAAGGATCTGCCCATGATATTACTTAATGATACGAGGGTGTATGCCATCTGGTCCCAGCGATTTGTCTATTTTAATCTTTTTAAGATACCGCTGTACTTCTTCCTAGGTCAGACAGCCTACTTTTAATGTGGAATTTACTTTTACACTTTTACAATATTTAATAGCTTAGCTTTCTCCTCATCGCTCTCTGCAACTCCTCTCTCATCACTCTGTAAAGGGCCATCACATTCAGATTTATACATTTCACCATTTATATAATTTAAGAACATTTTAGGGTTAGTTTTACTCTATTTTTTTCCTTATAGTTTTTCAATGCCTCCTTCTTTTTGTCATGTATTGCTTCCTTTACATTTCTATTTATTAACATAGTTATTTTTTCTTGTTCCTGACCCCTTTATTCCCATAAGGTATGCAGTGCATCTCACTTTAGAGTTTAGGAGGGTTTTAAAAATATCCCATTTTGTGGCTGTATTTTTATTTTTGAGGACATTAGTCCTCAATGGCCTCTCTTAGCTGATCAAATGTTGCTTTTTTGAAGTTTGGTATTTTGTGCCTCCCTGAAGAAACACTCATTTGAATGACAATTGGAAGGTTATTATTTTATGGTCACTATTTTCCAGGTATATCCCCACCTGCTCATCTGTTGTTTTGTCAGGTCTATTGGTTAATACTAAGTCCAGTATGGCCGTCCCTCTAGTCGGGTCCTGAACCAGTTGGGAAAGGTAATTTGTCTTTGGTGATTGCCAAGAACCTGTTTCCTTGTATGTACACCTTTCAATTTCCCAGTTTATATCTGGGTGGTTGACGTCCCCATAATAATAAACTCATTATGATTTGCCGCCTTGTCTACTTCCCTTAGTAGCAGATTTTCTGTGGACTCTAGTATATTAGGTGGTTTTTAATAAAATCCCATCAGTATTTTATTTTTTACTTTTTTTTTTATTTTTTACTTTAGGTTTATGGGAATCCCTTTAAAGGGACTGTCAGAGTTGAAGAGTTAGGCAGCACTCGAAAATGTGCTAAAATAAAAAAAGAGATACTTAGGAATTTTCTCTGCTTCCATTCCTTTCCCCTGCTATTTGCCTTTCTGGCTGCAGCGTTGACGTTCTATGCACCCAGGTCATTGCAGCCGCCAATCACCGGCCTCAGCAGTTAAATCCTGTATACTGCTGAGGCCAATGAGTGGATGCATGGTGACCTGTTGGCACAGGATATCACTATTATAGATGGGAATATGATGTCAGCAGCAAAAAGGCCTGGAGTGCAGTGCTGGAAATGGCAGGGGAGTAAAGGGTTTAGTATAACTTCTTTTCTTAATTTTGCATGTGTATAGGGGCTCCTTTTTAAACTTTGACAACTCATTTAACACCTTGCCAACCTCCAGCGTTGGATCTTTAAACATGACACCTGCTCAGAAGTTGAGTGGACACCCGGCGATAATGCCTGTGATTGGCGATTCCTACAGTTATGTAGCAAAATGATTACATTTAACCTCTTCAGGACCGTCCTGTCTGCTTTTTAAAAATGGCACCCACTTGCCAACTGAGCTGGCGGCGTAGTTGCTGGGTTTTTACTGTTTTAAACAGCATGCACCTGAAGCTAATGCCTGTGATTGGCGATAATGGTGATCACAGACTTTTAACTCCTGAGATGCCATGATCAATAAAAAAAAAAAATAAATAGATAAAGATCATTTTCACTGTGTCCCAAAAAGCCCTTAGTGTTAAGATATATTCTGTATGGTGAATTCCGTAACAGAAAAAAATAAAAAAAGGTGACCCCAAAAAATCATACACACTTCAAAATGGTATCAATAAAAATGACAGATCACTCCACAAAAACGGAGTCCTCAGCTCTCTAGATAGCTATAAAATGGTTATGGGGGTTAGAGTATGGCGATGCAAAGAAACAAAATAGTTAATTCCAGGTTTTTTTTATACAAAAAAATGTGGTATTGCTGTATTTGTACTGATTTAGAAATTGAAGATTGGGCCGCCCTTCCTTTAGTGGTTTGTGGCAATGGGCAGGGGTGCACCTAGCCTTTCTGTTGCCTGAGCAACCTAACCCCTTCCCTCCAGTCCTACTGTTAGACCAGACACACACAAGTGAGTTGAATACGATAAACTTACAGCTTGTGTCAGTGAGAGTTCCCATTCTAGCTCCCACTTCTCTGACAGGATCGGACAGCATTATAATGCTGTGTAACTCTAAGAGTCCTGGAATCTGTTGTATTACACTGACATAATGCTGTGCGATCCTGTCAAATGAGCGGAGGCCAGAACGGGAACACTTGCTGAATTCAACTCACTGGTGTGTGTCTGGCCTTAAAGATATACTTGGAAAACATTACACTCATTGCTACAAAACATACAGGGTGACATCTCCTCTCATGTAGAGGTTCTCTTTCCTTATCTTCTCCATTCAGACCAGACCACCATGATGATGTCATTCATTTATGTCTCGTCTCTGCAGAGTTTGATAAAAAGACATCTTAGTTTCCTACTTTTCCATCATCTTCCCAGCTTCCCAACACCCCATCCTGCCATCCTAATACCGTGCCCACTGTGCTGCCCAACACTACTGCAGAAACAGTCCCCCTGAAAAAACTACTACCACACAGATTATTTGCACAAAGTATCCTAAAAAATAACTGCACCCAATAAAAAGTGTTCAACACTAGTAGTGTAAACATAATGTCCCCCAAAATAATTGTGCTAAGCTGATACTGTGCCAGGGTGCTCCCACAGTAATAGTGCTCCCAAAAGTCCTGTACGCTGCCCGACTCAGGTGGCGCGATGATTATTACGTCAATGCACCACCTGTGCCTGCCTCTAACTGGGCCTGGAGCCTACCAGAGGTAACAGCAGGGCAGTTAGACATTGCTCCCATGCCCCTGCCACAGAACCAATACATAATCAGTGGTGTGCCACTGGCAACAGGGCCCAGTCTCAGTTGCTGTGACCCCTATAGCTACATCAGTGATAGGGCCTGTGCCACTGAGTAAGCATTTAATTTACAACAATGCAAATAAAGTGCCTCCTCCAGCAGTGAGTGTGGCTGTTACGACACTGTGTCATTGTCTGGTGGTAGTGGACCGTGACACTTGTGCTGTGCATGCTTGTTGCCGGTGGCAACATGTTTTTGCATGTTTGGACACTTCCCCTTTAAGTCTAGTGTTCCTTCCCATTTTGGTGTGTAAGGGGTTAAGGTGTGTGCAAGGTGGAGCTGGGTGTGGCCTCATAGCTCTTCTTATGTTGGAGTTTTGAGCTTGAGGTCAGTTTGCCTTTGTAAGAGAAGAAGCTTTGCTCCTCTCTGGATGAGTCACCTGTCCGTGAGGGCCTCCTTGTGGAACATCAGGGTCTTTGGCAATGTAATCCCGATGTTTCCCCGTGTCCCCTTTCCCTTCCTCCCCTGTTTATGATGTTTGGTGTGGGTTTGTGTACATGGTGTTTGTTGTATGTCATTTGGTGTTCCATGTCTGGTCTATTTGGTGTTTGTAGTCCAGTATGGTTGCTTGACATTTCCCCTGTCTGTCTGTGCCTGCGAAAATGTCCCGGAGGGGTGAATCACAAGTAAGCAAGCTGTAGTTGTTCCACCCAGTCGTTGTGGCAGTTAAGTGGTGGTTGTTCCAGTGCGTGTCTTTTGCGCTGGGCTCTTACCTGCCGTTATGTGTTTATGCTTGCTCTCTGCTCCTTCATTGCTAGGCCTGTGGGAGACTCTGGTTCTTCCGTGTCTTGGAGTAGCCGGTTGTCTCTTTCTCCCTACAATACCAACAGGGATCATCAGGGAGAATTGGGGTCCAAGGTTCTGGGTATGAGCCCTCCCACCATCAGGGTTGGCTCATACAGTCAGTAGGTCATGGATTGTATTTAGGGATGCATAGGAGGTGACCGACTCCCTTATCCTGGCTTCCAGGCCTAGTGGCATGGTCTATTGTGCTGTGTTTTGTTTTTTTTCCCCCACTCCCCATCGGGACAGCGGCAGCCGTAGATTTCGGTCAATTGTTATGCAAGTTTCAAGTATGAATAATGATAAATGTGCCAGGCCTATGGCCTTGCCTACACTCCCGCCTAACCAACTGCCTTTTCGCAGACC
This sequence comes from Bufo bufo, assembly GCF_905171765.1. Taxonomy (NCBI): domain Eukaryota; kingdom Metazoa; phylum Chordata; class Amphibia; order Anura; family Bufonidae; genus Bufo; species Bufo bufo. The sequence continues at coordinate 638,147,088 of NC_053390.1, read as the reverse complement.
TGGCGAGGGTGGTGTAAAAATGACAGTTGCGAATAAAAAAGTCACAGTGGAATTTAAAGACAGTAAACCAAGTAAGGAGATAGAGTGCAACAGGCGAACCTCAAAAGTCCAAGCACACCACTGTTTTATTTTAAATTAAAAAGGGTCTCTGTATTAGCAGTAATGGTCAGCAGTGCAGTCCGTTCACCTATTGCTCTCCGGGATCTCACTTGGTTTACAGTCATTAATTTATGTTATATTTGCAGAGAGGAACGAGACCCATTTGAGCAGGTTGTTTGCACCTTTTTTTATTTTACCATATTTGTGTTTTTAATTTATTGAATTTAAAGTGTCGCAAAACCTGGTTTTACAACTTTTGTAATGTTAGAAAACTTGTGTGGGGGGAAAGGATCAATTCACCTCTTAGAATATAAATAATGTGGAGATTAAATGGACCGTTAATATTTTTTGCAGTTACTATTTTATGCATCTGTTTTTATTCTTATATACTGTACCATGAAAAAGTATATGGTAAATTGCTAACTTCACAAATCAGAGCATAACATATACATAGGAAAAAGAAGATTGTATACAAGAAGCATGATCCTTGGACATCCTGTTATACATTTCCATTGTTCCTGTGGGAAAAGTGTTCTGCTATCCAGACTACAGTTTCCTGCTACAGTCGGTCTTTTGGAACTGATCCAGATGTGAGCAGGTTTATTAGGATCACCAAAATCATGTACTTCTAAAAATAGTCATTGTGCAAATATTAGAAAGTTATGTGAACTAAACTAGCTAATATTCAAAATAAACATTTTCACATACAATTAAAACAACTAACAGGGAAAGTGAATAACATTGATTATCTCATGACAGTGGTATCTGTCATGGGGTGGAATATACTAGGCACTAAGTGAACAGTCGGGTCTCCAAGTTCATGTGTTGGAAGTAAGAAAACAGGCAAATGTAAGGATCTGAGCAAAAGTTACCACTATCTGGTCAGATACAAGAGAAGAGCTTGTATAACACACATTGATGAAAAAAGTAATGGTGGCAAGATGGGTGTCTGAACACTGTGTAGCTACATTAAGGTCACAGTGCAAATTCTGACCTCTGTCCACTACCAAAAGCACCTACAATCGGAAAGTGAGCATCATAACTGGACCATGGTGTAGTGGAAGAAGGTAGCATGAATTGTGCTTTCTCCTACATTATGTGGATAGCAGGTGTGTGTGTCACTTACCTGTAGAGAAGATGCAACCAGGATGCACTATGGGAAATTTGGTAGAGGCAGTGTGACGTTCTGCTGTGCAACATTAGGTCCTGGCATTCATGTTGACATTACTTTGACATTGACCACCTACCTAAACATTGTTGCAGACCAAGTACACCCCTTAATGGCACAATATTCTCTAAAGGCAGTGGCTTCTTTCAGCAAGATAATGCATCCTGCCACACTGCATAAATGACTCTTAACCACTTCAGCCCCCAGTGCTTAAACACCCTGAAAGACCAGGCCACTTTTTACAATTCTGCACTCCACTACTTTCACCATTTATTGCTCGGTCATGCAACTTACCACCCAAATGAATTTTACCTCCTTTTCTTCTCACTAATAGAGCTTTCATTTGGTGGTATTTCTTTGCTGCTGACATTTTTACTTTTTTTGTTATTAATCGAAATTTAACGATTTTTTTGCAAAAAAATGACATTTTTCACTTTCAGTTGTCAAATTTTGCAAAAAAAACTACATCCATATATAAATTTTGCTCTAAATTTATTGTTCTACATGTCTTTGATAAAAAAAAAATGTTTGGGTAAAAAAAAATGGTTTGGGTAAAAGTTATAGCGTTTACAAACTATGGTACAAAATGTGAATTTCCGCTTTTTGAAGCAGCTCTGACTTTCTGAGCACCTGTCATGTTTCCTGAGGTTCTACAATGCCCAGACAGTACAAACACCCCACAAATGACCCCATTTCGGAAAGTAGACACCCTAAGGTATTCGCTGATGGGCATAGTGAGTTCATAGAACTTTTTATTTTTTGTCACAAGTTAGCGGAAAATGATGATTTTTTTTTATTTTTATTTTTTCTTACAAAGTCTCATATTCCACTAACTTGTGACAAAAAATAAAAACTTCCATGAACTCACTATGCCCATCAGCGAATACCTTGGGGTCTCTTCTTTCCAAAATGGGGTCACTTGTGGGGTAGTTATACTGCCCTGGCATTCTAGGGGCCCAAATGTGTGGTAAGGAGTTTGAAATCAAATTCAGTAAAAAATGACCTGTGAAATCAGAAAGGTGCTCTTTGGAATGTGGGCCCCTTTGCCCACCTAGGCTGCAAAAAAGTGTCACACATCTGGTATCCCCGTACTCAGGAGAAGTTGAGGAATGTGTTTTGGGGTGTCTTTTTACATATACCCATGCTGGGTGAGATAACTATCTTGGTCAAATGCCAACTTTGTATAAAAAAATGGGAAAAGTTGTCTTTTGCCAAGATATTTCTCTCACCCAGTATGGGTATATATAAAATGACACCCCAAAACACACTCCCCACCTTCTCCTGAGTACGGAGATACCAGATGTGTGACACTTTTTTGCAGCCTAGGTGGGCAAAGGGGCCCATATTCCAAAGAGCACCTTTCGGATTTCACAGGTCATTTTTTACAGAATTTGATTTCAAACTCCTTACCACACATTTGGGCCCCTAGAATGCCAGGGCAGTATAACTACCCCACAAGTGACCCCATTTTGGAAAGAAGACACCCCAAGGTATTCCGTGAGGGGCATGGCGAGTTCCTAGAATTTTTTATTTTTTGTCACAAGTTAGTGGAAAATGATGGGTTTTTTTTTTGTTTTTTTTTTCATACAAAGTCTCATATTCCACTAATTTGTGACAAAAAATAAAAACTTCCATGAACTCACTATGCCCATCAGCGAATACCTTGGGGTCTCTTCTTTCCAAAATGGGGTCACTTGTGGGGTAGTTATACTGCCCTGGCATTCTAGGGGCCCAAATGTGTGGTAAGGAGTTTGAAATCAAATTCAGTAAAAAATGACCTGTGAAATCCGAAAGGTGTCCTTTGGAATGTGGGCCCCTTTGCCCACCTAGGCTGCAAAAAAGTGTCACACATCTGGTATCCCCGTACTCAGGAGAAGTTGAGGAATGTGTTTTGGGGTGTCTTTTTACATATACCTATGCTGGGTGAGAGAAATATCTTGGTCAAATGCCAACTTTGTATAAAAAAATTGGAAAAGTTGTCTTTTGCCAAGATATTTCTCTCACCCAGCATGGGTATATGTAAAATGACACCCCAAAACACATTCCCCACCTTCTCCTGAGTACGGAGATACCAGATGTGTGACACTTTTTTGCAGCCTAGGTGGGCAAAGGGGCCCATATTCCAAAGAGCACCTTTCGGATTTCACAGGTCATTTTTTACAGAATTTGATTTCAAACTCCTTACCACACATTTGGGCCCCTAGAATGCCAGGGCAGTATAACTACCCCACAAGTGACCCCATTTTGGAAAGAAGAGACCCCAAGGTATTCGCTGATGGGCATAGTGAGTTCATGGAAATTTTTATTTTTTGTCACAAGTTAGTGGAATATGAGACTTTGTATGAAAAAAAAAAAAATCATCATTTTCCACTAACTTGTGACAAAAAATAAAAAATTTGAGGAACTCGCCATGCCCCTCACGGAATACCTTGGGGTGTCTTCTTTCCAAAATGGGGTCACTTGTGGGGTAGTTATACTGCCCTGGCATTTTCCAGGGGCCCTAATGTCTGGTAAGTAGGTAAATGACCTGTGAAATCCGAAAGGTGCTCTTTGGAATGTGGGCCCCTTTGCCCACCTAGGCTGCAAAAAAGTGTCACACATCTGGTATCTCCGTACTCAGGAGAAGTTGGGGAATGTGTTTTGGGGTGTCATTTTACATATACCCATGCTGGGTGAGAGAAATATCTTGGCAAAAGACAACTTTTCCCATTTTTTTTATACTAAGTTGGCATTTGACCAAGATATTTATCTCACCCAGCATGGGTATATGTAAAATGACACCTCAAAACATATTCCCCAACTTCTGCTGAATACGGAGATACCACATGTGTGACACTTTTTTGCAGCCTAGGTGGGCAAAGGTGCCCAAATTCCTTTTAGGAGGGCATTTTTAGACATTTGGATACCAGACTTCTTCTCACGCTTTGGGGCCCCCTAAAATGCCAGGGCAGTATAAATACCCCACATGTGACCGCATTTTGGAAAGAAGACACCCCAAGGTATTCAATGAGGGGCATTGCGAGTTCATTGAAAAAAAAAAATTTTGGCACAAGTTAGCGGAAATTGATTTTTTTCTCACAAAGTCTCCCTTTCCGCTAACTTGGGACAAAAATTTCAATCTTTCATGGACTCAATAAGCCCCTCAGTGAATACCTTGGGGTGTCTTCTTTCCAAAATGGTGTTATTTGTGGGGTGTTTGTACTGCCCTGGCATTTGAGGGTCTCCGCAATCATTACATGTATGCCCAGCATTAGGAGTTTCTGCTATTCTCCTTATATTGAGCATACGGGTAATGAGATTTTTTTTTTTCCGTTCAGCCTCTGGGCTGAAAGAAAAAAATGAACGGCACAGATTTCTTCATTCGCATCGATCAATGTGGATGAAAAAATCTCTGCCAAAAAAAGAAAAAGGAGGGGAAAGGCGTCTGCCAGGACATAGGAGCTCCGCCCAACATCCATACCCACTTCAGCTCGTATGCCCTGGCAAACCAGATTTCTCCATTCACATCAATCGATGTGGATGAATAAATCATTGCCGGGATTTTTTTTTTTTATATATACAAAGTGTTTGCCAAAGTATATGAACACCGCACCTCCTCAGCTCATATGCCTCGGCAAACGTATCTTTTACTGCAGAGGAGAAATCTCGTCTTGCAGCGCCGCATACACCGACCTTGCGTGTAATCTGACAGCAGCGCAATGCTTCTGTCGAATGCACATCAGTGCTGCAGCTGGTCGATCGGTTGGTCCACCTGAAAGGTAAAAAAAACAAAACAAAAAGAAAAAAACCAGGCCGCAAAGCAATAACTTTATTAACTGTTGAACAGAACATAGAAACTTTTTTTAAACTTTTTTAACTGAACGTTTAACTTTTTTACTTACGGTATTTTTTCTTTTTTGTTTAGTTTTTTTTACCTTTATAGAACAAACCTCTCCTTCCCCATGGGACAATGTGCAAAGCGCAAATCGCCCAAAGATGTGGCGAAGTACGTTAAGCACTTTATCCCAGGTGAAAGGAGAGGTTTGCAGCAGCTGTGAGTGAATGGGCCCTAATAGCCCTGTGTGCCTGTCCTGGTGAGATGTGATCCCTATGCTAGGTGTACCTGTGTGTGGTACTTCCGGAAACACTCTCCATAGCATAGGGCAGGGTGGTCAGCACAGTCAGGACAGAAATAGCGGGTGTCACGCCTTATTCCACTCCTGCTACAGACACGACATCTTTTTTCGGGGTGACGGTTGGGTTGAGGTACCAGGAACGACACTGGGGAAATGTCGCTCGTGTAGACGGCTAACTACACTGGTGGATGGGGCCACGGAACCTCCTGGGTAAAGGAGGTTCTCGATGATCTCTTCCTGGAATTTGAGGAAGGATCCTGTTCTCCCAGCCTTACTGTAGAGAACAAAACTATTGTAGAGCGCCAATTGAATTAAATATACAGACACCTTCTTATACCAGCGTCTGGTTCTGCGGGAAACTAAATACGGAGACAACATCTGGTCATTGAAGTCCACCCCTCCCATGAGCGCATTATAGTCGTGGACACAGAGGGGCTTTTCAATGACACGGGTTGCTCGCTCAATTTGGATTGTCGTGTCTGCGTGAATGGAGGAGAGCATGTAAACGTCACGCTTGTCTCTCCATTTCACCGCGAGCAGTTCTTCGTTACACAAGGCAGCCCTCTGCCCCCTTGCAAGACGGGTGGTTACAAGCCGTTGGGGGAAGCCCACGCGACTAGTTCGCGCCGTGCCACAGGCACAAATCCGTTCTAGAAACAAATGCCTAAAGAGGGCCACACTTGTGTAGAAATTGTCCACATAAAGATGGTACCCCTTGCCGAATAAGGGTGACACCAAGTCCCAGACTGTCTTCCCACTGCTCCCCAGGTAGTCAGGGCAACCGACCGGCTCCAGGGTCTGATCTTTTCCCTCATAGATCCGAAATTTGTGGGTATAGCCTGTGGCCCTTTCACAGAGCTTATACAATTTGACCCCATACCGGGCACGCTTGCTTGGGATGTATTGTTTGAAGCCAAGGCGCCCGGTAAAATGTATTAGGGACTCGTCTACGCAGATGTTTTGCTCAGGGGTATACAAATCTGCAAATTTCAGGTTGAAATGGTCTATGAGGGGCCGAATTTTGTGGAGCCGGTCAAAGCAGGGTGGCCTCTGGGACAGGAGGTGGTGTTGTCGCTAAAGTGCAGGAAACGCAGGATGGTCTCAAATCGTGTCCTGGACATAGCAGCAGAGAACATGGGCATGTGATGAATTGGGTGCGTTGACCAATATGACCGCAATTCATGCTTTTTTGTCAGGCCCATGTTGAGGAGAAGGCCCCAAAAAATTTTAAGTTCGGAAACTTGGACTGGTTTCCACCGGAAAGGCTGGGCATAATAGCTTCCCGGGTTAGCGGTTATAAATTGTGTGGCATACTGGTTGGTCTCTGCCACGACTAAGTCCAAGAGCTCCGCAGTCAAGAACAGCTCAAAAAATCCCAGGGCCGAACCGATTTGAGCCGTCTCAACCCGAACTCCAGACTGGGCGGTGAAAGGGGGAACTACTGGTGCGGCTGAAGTTGGTGACTGCCAATCAGGATTTGCCAGCACCTCAGGGACTCTAGGGGCTCTACGGGCCTGTCTGTGCGGTGGCTGCGACGGGGGGTAACTATTGCACGTGCCACCGTACCAGCTTCAACTGCCCTTCTGGTGCTCGCTACTTCACCAGGTTGTACGGCAGTGCTGGTACTAGGTCCAGGAAGGGCTGCGCTGCTGGTGTATGCCTCACCACGTGATCCGGCAGCGACAGCCCCACTCTGCTGCTCTTGAAGCGGATCCTGCGTAACCTGTGGTCTAGCGACATGGGGCCGGGTACGCCTGGTGCTGCCAGGGACCTCCTCGTCCGAACTTTGGGTCAGAGAGCCACTGCTTTCCACAGGTTCATATTCTGACCCGCTAGATTCGTCAGATGAGGGTTCCCACTCCTCATCCGACTGGGTCAGAATCCTGTAGGCCTCTTCAGAAGAATACCCCCTGTTTGACATTTTGGACTACTAAATTTAGGGGTATTCCCTGAGACTACCCAAGAAAAAAAAGCAAACCTGTCTTACAAAGGGGAGGCTAGCGAAGTACCGGAGGCCGCTGCGGTTGATAAAAAATATCAAAACTGATTTTTTTATCGCCGCAGTGCGTGTAAAATGAATGTGCAGTGATCAAAAAATATATATTTTTTGTCACTGCGGTGGGGCGGGCGTGGGTGAACGCACGTGTGGGCGACCGATCAGGCCTGATCGGGCAAACACTGCGTTTTGGGTGGAGGGCGAACTAAAGTGACACTAATACTATTATAGATCTGACCGTGATCAGTTTTGATCACTTACAGATACTATAAAAGTACAAATGCTGATTAGCGATACGCTAAACAGCGAATAAAAGTGACTGCGGTGCGGTGGGGTGGGCGCTAACTGACGCTAACTACCTAACCAAGGGGCCTAAACTATCCCTAAACCCTAACAGCCAATACCAGTGAAAAAAAAAAAGTGACAGTTTACACTGATCACTTTTTTTCCTTTCACTAGTGATTGACAGGGGCGATCAAAGGGTTAATTGGGGTGCAGGTGGGTGATCTGGGGCTAAGGTGTAGTGTTGGTGCTACTCACAGTTCAGTCTGCTCCTGTGCTGGATCCAACCGACGAAAAGGACCAGCACAGGAGCAGACAAGCCATATAACAGATCATATTTACTAATATGATCTGTTATATGACTTTGGATTGGATTTTTTGAAAATCGCCAGCCTGCCAGCCAATGATCGTTGCTGGCAGGCTGGGTGACGAAATACTTCTTTTAATTTTGCCGGCCCGCGATGCGCATGCGCGGGCCGGCTTTGAGCGAAATCTCGCGTCTCGCGAGATGACGCGTATATGCGTGACTCTGCGCAGCGCTGCCACCTTTGGAACGCAATCCTGCGTTAGGCGGTCCGGAGGTGGTTAAAGAGTAACTAAACATTTGTATAAAATTTTTAGAAGATGTCCCTAATGCCCTAATAAAAGTTTTTCTAATATACTTTATTAATTAATTTTGTATTTTTATTATACTTTTACCTCCCTAAAGCTGTGTGCTTAAAACTCAGTTCTCTGTACATCGCTGACTGCTCAGCAGTGTACGGAGTGTGAAATGTATGAATGGGGATGCATAAGCAGTGAGTACGGGCAGGAACGCATATTGCTGCTCCTGCCCGTGCCCCCCGGAGGTTTACTAGACTCCTCACATAGCACATGGGTACCCTGTACCCATGTACTATATCAGGATTAGCTGAACGGAGCGGGCTCCTGCTTCTGCCTGCTCCGCTAAGTTAAGAGAACTCGCATGTCAACTCTCTTAGCTTAGCGGAGCAGGCAGAAGCAGGAGCCCGCTCCGTTCAGCTAATCCTGGTATAGTACATGGGTACAGGGTACCCATGTGCTATGCCAGGAGTTAGTAAACCTCCGGGGGGCACGGGCCGGAGCAGCAATATGCGCTCCTGCCCGTACTCACTGCTTATGCATCCCCATTCATACATTTCACACTCCGTACACTGCTGAGCAGTCAGCGATGTACAGAGAACGGAGTTTTAAGCACACAGCTTTAGGGAGGTAAAAGTATAATAAAAATACAAAATTAATTAATAAAGTATATTAGAAAAACTTATTAGGGACATCTTGAAATTTGACACAAAGGTTTAGTTACTCTTTAAATGTTTGAGAGACCTCAAAGAGCTCAAGGTTTCGATTTGACCTCCAAATCCCCACATCTCATGCAGAACTTTTTCCTCCAGTATAAAATATCTCTGGCTCTCTGATGGAGCTGACAAAAAAGAAGCAAAACGAATGCAAAATGAGGCACAAGAAACGAAAACAACACAGTGATGTGAACACGGCCAAACTTATGCATGCACTTTAGATATTTGTCAGAAGATCCCAGAACCATTTGTCAGTCTAATGTTTGGGAGAGCAGTCCCACTGTGGCCTGGTGTCTGCTATTAGGTTTAACAAGGCTGAGCGACTTGGGTTTTATATGCTTGTTGCTTTTTCAACCCGCAGATAAGCATTGTTTGCTTCTTACACTGCTCTCCCTATAGTAATAAATATGTGTGCTTGACAACTGGATTTAGCTATGCAGTGCAGACAGGAGAATTGAGTCTTACTCCTTGTAATAAATAATAGTATAAGTTGCACATTCACCTCTTCTTCCAAATATTAAAATGTTTATTATAATGGAGTCAAAATAAAGTCCCTTGCCTTGCTGCTGGAGGTAGGAGGGACCTTGGGAAATTGGCCCGCTTCTTAACCCTAGTTTATAGGGATACTGGCTGCAGAACCCATGAGAATAATGTATAAAGTCATACTGCATATAGTGCTCCATGTCTGTTTATGAGTGCTGGGAAAGTCTGTGGTCTTAAACAAGCTTTATCAATTTCTGCATTGCCCGATGCCCTAGGAGGCTGCTCAATCCCCTCTCAATGCCACCAATCGGGTTACATAGCAACCTTTAATACCAGGAGCATCTGGTACTTATGCACCTAGCTGGCAGAAGAAAGTGTCCTCCAGCACTGTACTGCTGCAGGGTGGGTGATAGAGTTAATGCTGTGGCGGGAGTGGCAGTATTTTGTGCTGCACTATAGTATTGCTGGCCTTGGCTACTTATATTGGGGCCCTGTTTTCTGTCAATTTGGACCCGCCTACAACATGGGGCCATTTTATTTTATTTTATTTTTTCTAGGGCCACTTTACGTTCCCAGCCGGCCCCCATCCCTGCTAATTACAGATTTACAGAAGATCATATATGTCCAGGTTAGACATGAAGCATCCAACCCTCCATACACATTTTATAAAAGGGCATCTTACCAGACACGCATGCTGACGAGCGTGTTTGTGTCTAGAAATAAAATAGACCCTATCCCAATCTCATACAACCCCTCAATGCCAAGACCAAACCTGCTCAATAAAGAATAACAAATAGGTAAAATAATAAAAAAAAATTATTATAAGCGACACATTTAAAATAGATTTCCTTGACTTTGTCTTGTTCAGCCATTTGTTAATATAATCAGCTTCCAGGAAAGCTGGATTTTCGTTTCAGCAGAGGTTGTGGCTCATCTTTGGAGCTGAGCTGTGCCCAGGCCACGTTTCATAGTGGGCGATGTCACTTGGCCTGCGGGAAGTGGCGAGAAGGCTGCGGTGCTACTGTGAGCATTACTGCCTTTCTCAAACAGCTGATCTTCGGGGTTCCGGGTGTAAACCCCCGCTGACCAGATGCTGATGACCTATGCAAAGAATAGAAAAAAGGTAAAGACTCATCAACTTTATGCTGCCGCACTGAGGGCAGTATAAAGTACTGACAGAAATGCTGATGGTCAGCGGTGTGGTCACTCATCAGCTAAAAGTAGGTGGTTGCCAAAAACCAGCATCATGGACACCACGCAACAGAGAGAACTGCCAATCATCAGCAGATGAGGCGGGAAGAGCAGGAGATTAGGAATAACCAGGGACTCTTCTCAGGTAGATTTGACTCTTTTCCAGGCCCAGGTTGTAATGATTAGATGCTGGTTCTCGGCAACCACTGACTTTTAGCTGATGAGTGACACACCGCTGAAATCAGCATTTTCTGTCTGTACTTTATACTGCCCTCAGTGAGGTCAGCATAAAGTTGATGACAGGTTCCCTTTAGGGAAAGTCTGCTTAGCTATGCAGATATATAACTGTATTGCTAGGCTAATTTTTTTCTTGTTCTATTTCAAATTCTGGGAAAGCTGGGTCAGCAGCGCCTCTGTAGGAGCTGTAAAGTCAGCCATCTTGGTTGTCGCCCAACTTTCCCCAAAATAGATACTAAAGTAGCAAACGGATGCCTAGAATTTTTACACTCTGGGAACGTTTTAATATTTAATTTATTTTTTTGTTTTGTTTTCTGAAATGTTCTTTCAAGGGAGTTAGGCTTACTTTCACACTAGCGTTCGGGTGTCCGCTCGTGAGCTCCGTTTGAAGGGGCTCACGAGCGGTCCCGAACAGCATCCGTCTGGCCCTAAATGCATTCTCTAGTGGAGGCGGATCCACTGAGAATGCATCCGCCTGCCAGCGTTCAGCCTCCGCTCCGCTCAGTGAGCGGACACCTGAACGCTGCTTGCAGCGTTCGGGTGTCCTCCTGGCAGTGCGGAGGCGAGCGGATCCGTCCAGACTTATAATGGAAGTAAATGGGGACGGATCCGCTTGAAGATGACACCATATGGCTCAATCTTCAAGCGGATCCGTTCCCCATTGACTTTCAATGTAAAGTCTGAACGGATCCGCTCAGACTACTTTCACACTTAGAAAATTTTCTAAGTTTTAATGCAGACGCATCCGTTCTGAACGGATGCGAACGTCTGCATTATCGGAGCGGATCCGTCTGATGAAACATCAGACGGATCCGCTCTGAACGCTAGTGTGAAAGTAGCCTTAGGCTACTTTCACACTTGCGGCAGGACGGATCCGACAGGCTGTTCACCATGTCGGATCCGTCCTGCGGCTATTTTGCCGTGCCGCCGGACCGCCGCTCCGTCCCCATTGACTATAATGGGGACGGGGAGGAGCTCCGGCGGTTGCACGGCGAAAGGGCCGCCGACTAAAATTACTGCATGTCAGGCTTTTTAGTCCGGCGGCTTTCGCCGTGCACCGCCGTGCTGCGCGGAGCTCCGCCCCCGTTTATAGCCAATGGGGACGGAGCGGCGGTCCCGCGGCACGGCGAAATAGCGGAAGGACGGATCCGACATGGTGAACAGCCTGTCGGATCCGTGCCTGCCATGTCGGATCCGTCTGCGTCTATTTTGCCGTGCCGCCGACCGCCGCTCCCGTCCCTATTGACTATAATGGGGACGGGGGGAGGAGCTCCGGCGGTGCACGGCGTAAGGCCGCCGCGACTAAATTACTGCATGTCAGGCTTTTTAGTCCGGCGGCTTTCGCCGTGCACCCGCCGTGCTGCGGCCTGGAGCTCCGCCCCCGTTATAGCCAATGGGGACGGAGCGGCGGTCCCGCGGCACGGCGAAATAGGCGGATTGGACGGATCCGACATGGTGAACAGCCTGTCGGATCCGTCCTGCCATGTCGGATCCGTCCTGCGGCTATTTTGCCGTGCCGCCGGACCGCCGCTCCGTCCCTATTGACTATAATGGGGACGGGGGAGGAGCTCCGGCGGTGCACGGCGAAAGGCCGCCGGACTAAAATTACTGCATGTCAGGCTTTTTAGTCCGGCGGCTTTCGCCGTGCACCGCCGTGCTGCGCCGGAGCTCCGCCCCCGTTATAGCCAATGGGGACGGAGCGGCGGTCCCGCGGCACGGCGAAATAGCGGAAGGACGGATCCGACATGGGGAACAGCCTGTCGGATCCGTCCTGCCGCAAGTGTGAAAGTAGCCTTAAACCAGTCAGTACATGTAACTATGTAGCAGCATTGTGGCCGATAGGCAAAACTGAAAGCTGCTGATGAGTAAAGTCAGTCACTGTGCCTGCGGTGCATCCTGGATAAGGGTGACCCGGCCTGTTAATCAGTAACCTCTTTATTGAGAGATTCCTCCATAGCCATTCACCACAAGGTCTGTGACCGCACAGTGAGTGACGTTGCTTGGGTTTTAAGGTCAGAGCTTATTCTCTTACTGCTGCCTGCAATTCTACTCCTCTGGCTGGGAAGTCTTACAGGAGCTGCTTGTGGAAATGAATTCTCAGCTCTAACATGTGACTTCCTATGTCTGCAAAGGTAACTCCAAGGGACTTCCTCTGCTAAATCAGCTGCCTCTCCAGAGATGTCCTCCTTCTCAGCTCCTGCTAGATTAACCTAGCACTTTTACAGTCTATTGAACTGTTTCTTTTTTTCCCCTTCTTCTCCTTCTTCCTGTAGCCTGCAAGGATTTACTGCCCGCTGCCCGTGATGGAAAGCTAAGCACGTTTGTACAGACCTCGGTGGCACATCCAACAGAGCCGACTCTAACCAGATATGCTAACACAGAAATAGTGGAGGTGAGCATTTCTCCTTGCATTTCTCTTCATGTGCTGCACAGGCAGGTTTGGACACATTTGGGCAGGGAGGCTATACGTAGAACTATGTCAGGGATTTCCGCCAGCTAGCAGCATGTATATTCATGACTAGCCTTTCCCTGCTACATAGTAACAGCTGACGGTTCATTCCGTGACTGACTGCAGCAACGTCCCAATTTCCTGAAGCCAGGATTACATAGAGTTGACCTTTTTTTTATTATTTATTTTTTCCCCCCCAGAATGTGTTTACGGTTGAAGGCGAGGGTACGTATATGCCTGGGGTGTGTTGGAGATCTCGCACATTGCCGTCCTCATACTGGGAAGAGAAGGAAACGGCAGTGGCAGCCAGTAAGGGCTCTGTTTACATTAGTCATGGCACCTCCTGGAAGTTTAGAAAAAACTAACTAAAAAACGGTAGCACAGGATACATGGCATGTAAACCAGCTTGCCTCGCTGTAGAATTCCTTTGCGAGACACATTTGCAGTTCCTGAGGCATGTAGCCTGGGCTGAATGGGTCCAGCGCGCTTTCTATAGACGCAGACTTCCAGTTGACTGCTAATCGGGTTGGCAGCATCTGATCCTTTAGCTATTCTGCAAGTGAATGGTTTAAATAGTCTGTTACAGATCTCAGTGCTTTAGCTTTCACTGTCTGGAATGTTTTTTTCTAGCAAAAAAAAAAAAAATGCAGACCTCCATTTGCTACTTGAGGAATGACCCAGATTTCTTCTCCTTCAAAACTTCGTCAGTACCAAGAGCGTTTGTACGCTGCAGTGATTTTGTAACCCTTTTAAGCATCCCAAGAAGGTTGTTGCAATGCACAGTGCTCTGCCCTATGTACCGCGCTACGGCTTGTGGTGGATGCTGGAACCAGTTTGATACTGGTCTATCTGTAGCAGGTCCACACACCAGCCTGGATAGAGGGTCTGTTCAATATCGATTTATCAAACAGCGGCATGCGCTGATCCCAGATATGTCCTATACAAAGGCTGAGGGTGAGAAAGGAAACGTTAGAGAAGCTATGCGCACTCTATGGCGGCACTCATGGGAGAAATCACATCCTGACTGAAAACCAGTGAGATTCACAAACAAGCAGTGAGAGTTGACAGGTCTGATAAACCAGGCTAATGGCCGCACTCCGGATGCTTCCCATCACTTCACTGGCATTAGCTGTAATGTAGCAGAACAATCCTGGGTATAAAGACTTTCTTGTTCTACTCCATTTCCCGACTGCTTGCCCTTTGGATGTCAGCGCTGAGAACAGTATGGGTAAAAATACACCACTATCAAAAAATACTCTATTATAGGATGTATTTTCTAGGTTACTAGTTTCAGATATTTATAGTGCGTACAGTGGTAAATATATGTTTGTCTATGCTGCCTGCATTTCTTATCATATAATTATATAGCACCCACATAATTAACTGCATGGAATAATTATGACTTTACATTGATCATTATGAACAAACACGCAGTTCTAGATGATGATACCCTATCTCGGATGCTTGCATATGTAGCAGACTCGTGAGTTTGTCATTTGTCACATTAATGATGACCTGAAATGCAGTAGATAAATATGCTTAAAACGTTCTTATGATAGATTATTATTGCTGTCACACACTTTAGATTTGGTATGCCCGTACAGTTTAGTAAGATGGACTGAAAATATATACAACTTTGATTATATGAAATGATACTGAGTGCCCTATGTTTGCTTCATGGAGAAAAATAGTGACTGCTTTAGGCCAGTTTCACTCTGGCGTTTTTATCTTTTCTGGCAGGCTGTTCCAGCAGGGGAACGGCCTGCAGGATCCGTACTACACTGTGCACACGTGTGCTGCCAGAAGTCCACTGGAACAGCCTGTCGGATCAATGCTACACTGTGCACACGTGTGCTGCTGGAGGTCTGCTGGAACAGCCTGCCGGATCCGTACTACACTGTGCACACGTGTGCTGCCGGAAGTCCGCTGGAACAGCCTGCCGGATCCATGCTACACTGTGCACACATGTGCTGCCGGAAGTCCGCTGGAACAGCCTGCCGGATCCATGCTACAGTGTGCACACGTGTGCTTCTGGAACAGCCTGCCGGATCAGTACTACACTGTGCACACGTGTGCTGCCAGAAGTCCACTGGAACAGCCTGTCTGATCAATGCTACACTGTGCACACGTGTGCTGCTGGAAGTCCGCTGGAACAGCCTGCCGGATCCGTACTACACTGTGCACACGTGTGCTGCCGGAAGTCCGCTGGAACAGCCTGCCGGATCCATGCTACAGTGTGCACACATGTGCTTCTGGAACAGCCTGCCGGATCAGTACTACACTGTGCACACGTGTGCTGCCAGAAGTCCACTGGAACAGCCTGTCTGATCAATGCTACACTGTGCACACGTGTGCTGCTGGAAGTCCGCTGGAACAGCCTGCCGGATCCGTACTACACTGTGCACATGTGTGCTGCCTGAAGTCTGCTGGAACAGCCTGCCGGATCCATGCTACACTGTGCACACATGTGCTGCCGGAAGTCCGCTGGAACAGCCTGCCGGATCCATGCTACAGTGTGCACACGTGTGCTTCTGGAACAGCCTGCCGGATCAGTACTACACTGTGCACACGTGTGCTGCCAGAAGTCCACTGGAACAGCCTGCCGGATCCATGCTACAGTGTGCACACATGTGCTGCTGGAACAGCCTGCATGATCCGTACTACACTGTGCTCACGTGTGCTGCCAGAAGTCCACTGGAACAGCCTGCCGGATCCATGCTACACTGTGCACACGTGTGCTGCCGGAAGTCTGCTGGAACAGCCTGCTGGATCCATGCTACACTGTGCACACGTGTGCTGCCGGAAGTCCGCTGGAACAGCCTGCTGGATCCATGCTACAGTGTGCACACGTGTGCTGCCGGAAGTTCGCTGGAACAGCCTGCTGGATCCGTACTACAGTGTGCACACGTGTGCTGCCGGAAGTCCGCTGGAACAGCCTGCTGGATCCATGCTACAGTGTGCACACGTGTGCTGCCGGAAGTTCGCTGGAACAGCCTGCTGGATCCGTACTACAGTGTGCACACGTGTGCTGCCGGAAGTCCGCTGGAACAGCCTGCTGGATCCGTACTACAGTGTGCACACGTGTGATGCCGGAAGTCCGCTGGAACAGCCTGCCGGATCCGTACTGCAGTATGCACACGTGTGCTGCCGGAAGTCCGCTGGAACAGCCTGCCGGATCCGTACTACACTGTGCACATGTGTGCTTCCTGAAGTCTGCTGGAACAGCCTGCTGGATCAGTACTACACTGTGCACACGTGTGCTGCCGGAAGTCCACTGGAACAGCCTGCCGGATCCGTACTACACTGTGCACATGTGTGCTGCCTGAAGTCCTCTGGAACAGCTTACCGGAAAAGATAAACGCCAGTGTGAAACTGGACTAAAACTTAGAATTTTACTGTAATATCCTGGTTGGTTTATTGGGCTTTATTCTATTATTATGTTTTGTTGTAACTGGATTCCAGGTTTATTTTCTAGTTAGACCCATAGGAAGTAACCTGTTGTAGTCAAAACCAGTTGGCACTCCGTAGTCCTCAGCACGGTGCGTCCAGGGAAATCGTCCCAATATACTAAAAAGACTGGCATTCACTTCTTCTTTGCAAACTTCCACAAATTTATTGCAATATCAATATATGAAGCATTTCGGCTCAGATATGAACCTTTTGAAAAAAAGCTTCCGAAGCGCGTCATCTGTTGATGCTGCAATGAATTTATGGAAGTTTGCAAAGAAGTGAGTGACTGTCTTTTCTGAAACTCATAAACCGTAATATTGTGGTTTGCAAATTCTAGCACAGCCAAAGTATAGTGTCCCCAGTCTTAAGGTGTAGAGGTAGTTCTATAGTCGACTTTTGAAGAGAACTTGTCAGGGCCTCTAAACACCCAGTATGCTGTTATGCAGCTGAGGTTTGACATTTTCCAGATCCTTTTTTAGGATTAGCTAGAAAAATATGTTAGAACATCCTGGAGATGAGCCTGGGACTCCCCTCTGGGGGAATCTAGTGATTACACACTGTTTACAGGTCAGTACTCAGTGCATTATTAGCCCTAAAGCTAGTGACAGGTTCTTTTATCAGCATGTTTCTGTCTATTCCACAAAAGATTCTAGTAATAGTAATACAGTATATTAGGTAATTGATAAACATAATATAATCTGAACTGTACCGTCAAAGCTTAAAGGGATTGTTAACCACTGGGGACTTTTTCTGCAGATTCCCACCCTGGCTGGACCAGCAGTGGCAATCATAACTACCTGGTCCCTACCACTGGATTGCGGTTCCTTCATTCCCCAGCATCATCGCAGCGCCTGGGACTCCTCGCTTCAACACTCACTTTGACTCAGGTCACATGGCTGCTGCAACCAGTGAACGGCTACAGTGGTGACATTTCACTCATGGGCCATGTCACACGTCACCACTGTGCCCATGTCAAACCAGATGTTGATGCGACAGAGGCAGGATAGTGAAGGAGCCAGAACCTAGGGGCATGGACCAGGTGAGTATAATACCCACTGCAAGTCTGGCCCCATTGGGCGGTCTACAAAAAAGGTCCCCAGGAGTGAACAACTTCTTTAAAACAACCCCGTGGTTCAAGACAAAAATCACATTAAGGGCTCGTTCACACGAACGTTTTTTGTGTTCTGTATATGGTCCGTATATGCATTTCAATGGTTCCGCAAAAAAAAAAAAAAAAATGTACTCCGTATGCGTTCCGTTTCCGTTTTTCCGTTCCGTTCAAAAATAGTTCTATTATTGCCCGCAAATCACGTTCCGTGGCTCCATTTAAGTCAATGGGTCCGCAAAAAAAATAACTGAAGACATACGGAATGTACTCCGTATGTCTTCCGTATCTGTTCTGTTTTTGCGAAACCATCCATTGAAAATTTTATGCCCTGCCCAATTTTTTCTATGTCATTACTGTATATGCCATACGGAAAACCGAAACGGAACCGGAAACACTACTGAAAAAAAAAAAATGGAAAAACGGATCCGTTAAAAACGGCCCGCAAAACACTGAAAAAGCCATACGGTCGTGTGCATGAGCCCTAACTGGGCAAAGAACAGAACACTTACATGGTGACCTCCTTTTCATATTTTTTTTAGCTGCAGATCCATCAATTCCTGGGGTCCTATTTTGCCATCCAAGATGGCCGCGCCGCTTCTCAAACTACCTGATGCATACTGTGCATTTGATAGCCCCGAGACACTTCCCGCTGCTCATGATGCTGGCCAATCCAAGAGCAGGGCTGGGCAAGTAGGAAGTGTCTTGGCCTACCAATGCACAGTGTGCATCGGAAAAGTGGGGCGGCCATCTTGGATGGCAGAATTAGCTTGAGAATTACCGGATCTGACTATTTGCAGGGATCAGAAGGATTTCTCCATGCTGTTCTATGCACACATCTCCTCATACATTGTAGATTTGACCGGTAGTGGCTTTTAATCAGCAATGCTCAATAAAATGTTTGTATGTGTATAGGCACCTTAATAGGAATACTATTTAAGATGTACATTAAAGAGATTATTGATATTGATCCTAAGGATGGTTCATCAATAGTCTGACACCCCTCGCTGATCAGCGGTTTCAGGCTGCTGCTGCACCAGAAACTGACAGTGTATAGAGCAGAAGTAGAAGGCTCCATATACTGTGTAGTTTCCAGTGTACTTGAATGGGAGCTGAGCTGTAGTACCACAGCACGGCCACTACTCGGTGCTGCCTACCTCCAGTTCCATACACTGTATAGTTCCTTGCACCTTTGCAGACATAAAATGATGATCTGTGGGGGCGCTGGATGTAGAACCCCCATCTATCTGATATTGATGGTCTATCCTAAGGATAGGTCATCGATATCTGTAAACCCAGATAATCCTTTAATCCCTCTAACTTGCATCTTAAATAATGCCTATTAAAGTGCCTATACAAAAAAAAAAAGACAGCAGCAGCAGTCAGGGGATTACCTTATGAAGATCCCAAATTCATGACTGTGTAATAAAATGCAGCAGGATGCTTCCAAATATTGCTTTATTTTTCTTTCTTAAATCCTTCTTTAAATATCCCATATAACAAAGGCATAAAATCCACATAGGAAAAATTCCAAAATGTCAATAGTAGGGATGAGCAAATCGACTTCGGATGAAACATCTGAACTTGATTCGCATAAAACTTCATTCTAATACTGTACGGAGCAGGAGCTCCGTACAGTATTAGAATGTATTGGCTCCGATGAGCCGAAGTTATTGCTTCGCGCAATAACTTCATAAATTTATTTGTACTGTAAAAAAACATTTCCCGAACTCTGGTTCGGTTCCAAGGTACCACTTGGAACCAGACCTGAGTTCAGGAATTTTTTTTTTTACAGTACAAATTAATTTCTGAAGTTATTGAGCGAAGTCTCGCGATACTTTGGGAAGCAATAACTTCGGCTCATCGGAGCCAATACATTCTAATACTGTACGGAGCTCCTGCTCCGTACAGTATTAGAATGGAGTTTTATGTGAATCGACTTAGGATGTTTCATCCGAAGTCGATTCGCTCATCCCTAGTCAATAGTGTCCAAAGGTACAAGAGAAGTCAAGATTTAAAAGGCAAATAATCCACAGTGAGACATAGTAGAGGGGAATCGGGCGTAATGACACTCGGGGTTGTCCCCTTCCTCAAGCATCTGAAACGTTGCGTCTGTGTGTGATTATGCTTGATTCGTCTCCACCGTCTCTCCCTGTGGATTACCGGTCTTCAAAATTTGGACTTGTCTTGCACCTTTGGACACAATTCACACTTGGACTTTTTCTTTTGCGGATTCTATGTCTTTTTTTTATATGGGATATTTAGAGAAGGGCTTTAAAGAATTGAAGCAATATTTGGAAGCGTTGCTGCATTTTCTATGGCCTATTCACATACAAAACATGTTATTGGGCATGGCTGATTAAATGCCGCTGCTTGTGTAATCTGCAATGCATGAGGAGATGTGTGCACAGAAGGGCATGCAAACTATATCTGCTAATATGGAAGGTATTTTCCATGGTGAAAATCCATCTGTTCTTCGCAGACAGCATGCTCATTTAACCAAGAGCTAGAGCATCGGAATAGTGAAAAATGAAAAAGATTCAACCATAAAGCTGCTGAGCTTCTCTAAAGCTAAGTTTATTCCACACATCCTGGGTAGGTTACTACTAAGATACTTAGTATTAGGGCTCATGCAGACGATCCGCAAAAAATCCTTGTCCGTAAGGGCTCGTTCACACAAATGTATTTTGCGTTCCGTATACGGGCCTCTTTCTGCGTTCCGCATACAGTCCGTACACGGAACCATTCATTTCAATGGGTCCGCAAAAGATGCAGACAGCACTCTGTGTGCTGTCCGCATCCGTTGCTCTGTTACGCGGCCCCGCAAAAATAATTCTTGTCCATTTTGCAGACAAGAATAGACCTTTCAATAATAGGCCTCCTGTTCCGTACCGCAAATTGCAGAAGGCACGTGGGCGCCATAAGTGTTTTGCGGATCCACAATTTGCAGACCGCAAAAAATAGCAAGAGTTGTGTGCACGAGCCCTAAAGCCCTAATGCAGACAATAATAAAACATGTTCTAACTAGTTGCGGAACGGACATACGAAAACGGAATTCACACGGAGTAACCTGCTTTTTTTTTTTTCCAGACCCATTAAAATGAATGGTTCTGCATACGGTCCTCAAAAAAAAAAAAACGGAACAGACACGGAAAGAAAATACGTTTGTGTGCATGAGCCCTTGGGGCTTATACACATGAGTGTGTGTGCCCCATGCTGTGGACTACAAATAGAAGTCCACATAGCACGAGCACCAGTCATGTCCTCGCCGCTTGCGGATGCGGAGCGATTGACTTGAATGGGTCTGTGATTCACAAGAGACGCTCCGCACCACAAAAATATAAGTCAAATTAAATTTTTTGGGGCGGTGCAGAGGCAGAGACTGAAATCCCACGGAAACGCTTCATAGTGGTTCAGTGGGCTTCTGATCTGTGCCTCCATTCCGCACCGGTCTGTAGCTTGAGCAATGCTAACCCATTGAAGTCAATATGGTCCGCAAAATGGGCACAGGGCACACACGTTCATGTGTGTGAGTCCTTAGTAGATGGCTATCTGCTGTCTCATGGTTAACATGTGACTCAGATCAATATTCTTAGATGCAACTGAAATACAGAGGCAAATATTAAAGGGGTTGTCCGGGTTCAGAGCTAAATCCGGACATACCCATATTCTCACCCAGGCAGCCCCCTTGATGTTAGCATCGGAGCATGTCATGCTGCGATATGCTCCCTTGCCCTGCGCTGGATCGCGCAGGGCAAGGGCTTTTTTATTTACAATAACACACTGCCGGACGGAAGCTTCCACCCGACAGTGTGTTCGGTGGCGTCACTGGCTCTGATGGACCAGCTTTAGCGCTGCCCTAGCCGTTTTACAGGTCACAGCCTCCGCCTGGCAGCCCTAAGGAAAGCCCCGGTACGTCACCGGATCTCCTGAAAATGCCTTTGCGCTGCGCGATTCAGTGTAGGGGAAAGGAGAGCATCGGAGCATGAAATTTCAGGAGGGCTGCCTGGGTGAAATTCTGGGTATGTCCGGGTTCAGCTTTGAACCCGGACAACCCCTTTAAGAATCATCCGGGTTCAGCTTTGAACCCGGACAACCCCTTTAAGAATCATCCGGGTTCAGCTCTGAACCCGGACAACCCCTTTAAGAATCATTGCAATGCTTGTACTGCTGGATCAGCTCATGTCTTGCTGCTCTGCTTTATTAGGCTTCATTCACTTTGCCGTTTTGTTGTGCTTCCATCAGGGAGCCCAGTATCTTACCGGACTAAGTAGCAGAGCATTCTGCACTATTTTGTCTGCCTTTTTTGATGGAATCTACAATGGAATCTCAGAAGCAGGTGTGAAGGAGGCCTTAGCTGTCTTGAATTTGTAATTTCAATTAAATTATGTTTGTGTACCAGCACTAACAGAGAATGTGACAAGGTAAAGGGTGTCAGCCTATCCTATGACTTAATGAACTAATGTCCACATTCATGTTCATCCCTATTCTTGTGACAAAACAATATATCCAGCGTCAGCCAAATTCCTTCAGAAATTATCTGAATAACATCAGACCGATACAGAAAAGGGCAGGAAGTAAATGTGCCAAGTTACATTGCCCCTTATCTGCTACCTACAAGTTTAGCGCCAGTCCAGCTGAGTTTAATTATTTGAAACAGACTGGTTGCTATGGATACATTACCTAACGCTACTGCGGTGTGTATGCAGTTGTCAGGCTGTGTGTCCCTAGCAACCAGTCTCTGTGACTCTTCTAACATCTTCAAGTCAAGGCTCAATCAGCTGTGGGCAAAAAAGGCGCTTGGCAGTACTCAGGACAGATTTAAACATTTCTTTTGGACAGTATAATTTTTAAGGTAAGCCCTGTTAAAGGGTTGTCTCAGGATAGACCATTAATATCTGATCGGGATGAAAAGGATGCATGTAATTACACCGTGTAATCTCACTGTACCGCCGCTATAATGTAGAGAGCATGCAGATAAACCGTGAAGAGATCACCACTCCTAATCTGTTATTGACGACTTATACTGAGAATTGGTCATCAATATCAGAAAACTGGACAACAAATAAAGGACAGTCCAGTGCAAAGCAGACGTGAATGACTCTAGAACCCAGAGACCCTGAGTTACTATAAGTACTGCTACTCTGAAAGTCTACATATCACATACAGAGCACAGCCTCCAGATGCACAAGTATATATCACCGCTGTCTCTGTGGATATGCTAATGAGCCTGGGCAGCAAATTTATGCACAATATGAATTAGAATGTATGAACATAGGAGTATTCAGTGCCATGCTGATTTCATTGAGCTTTATTTCTGTTAACCTGAAGGAATACTTTGAATGTCATGACTTTAAAAGTATACCGCATTTGCCCCAAGCAATGTAATTCTGCCTTCTTTACCACACACCCCAATAAAATACATTGGTTTTATCGAAGCAGTCTCATAAAAATAACCTCTGTTCGTATTTACTACTATATTAAGGCAATTAAACAGCAGTGCCTTGAAAAAGTATTGATAGCCATTGAACTTTTCCACGTATTTTCACGTTACACCCACAAATGTAAATGTATTTTATTGGGATTTCATGTGATAGACCAACACAAAGTAGCAAGTATGTGTGAAGTGAAAAGAAAATGATACATGTTTTTCAAAAGTTTTAATAAATAAAAATCTGGAAAGTGTGTTGTGCATTTGTATTCAGCCCCCTATACTCTGATACCCCTAAATAAAATCCAGTGTGACTAGAAGTCACCTAATTAGTAAATAGAGTCCACTTGTGTGTAGTGTATTCTAAATATAACTACAGCTGTTCTGTGAAGGCCTCAGAAGTTTGTTCGTGATTATTAGTTATCAAACACTATCATGAAAACCAAGGAACACACCAGACAGGTCAGAGATAAAGTTGTGGAGAAGTGTAAAGCAAGATTAGGTTATATAAAAATATCCCAAGCTCAGAACATCTCACAGAGCACTGTTCAATCCATTATCTGAAAATGGAATGAATGGAGTATGGGGCAACTGCAAACCTACCAAGACATGGCTGTCAACCTAAATGGACTGCCCAGACAAGGAGAGCGCAAATTAGAGAAGCAGCCAAGAGGCCCTTGGTCACTCTAGAGGAGTTGCAGAGATCCACAGATCAGGTGGGAGACTCTGTCCATAGGACAATTATTAGTCATGTACTCCACAAATCTGGCCTTTATGGAAAAGTGGTAAGAAGAAAGCCATTTTTAAAAGTAAACCTAAATAAGGCTCATTTGCAGTTTGCCACAAGCCATGTATGGGACACAGCAAACATGGGGAAAAAAGTGCTCTGGTCAGATGAAAACAAAGTTGAACTTTTTGGCCTAAATGCAAAATGCTATGTGTGGAGGAAAGCTAACACTGCCCATCACGCTGAACACACTATCCCCACCGTGAAACATGGTGGTGGCAGCATCATGCTGTGGGGAAGCTTTTCTTCAGCAGGGACAGAGAAGCTGGTCAGAGTTTATGGAAAAATGGATGGAGGTAAATACAAGGCAATTCTGGAGGAAAACCTTTTACCGTCTTCAAAAGACTTGAGACTGGGGCGGAGTTTGACCTTCCAGCAGGATAACAACCCTAAACATACATCCAGAGCTACAATGGAATGGTTTGGATCAAAGCATATTTATGTGTTAGATTGACCCAGTCAAATTCCAGACCTAAATCCCAATAAGAATCTGTTGCACACTTTTCAGATTTTTATTTATCAAAAATGTTGAAAACCATGTTTCATTTTATTTTCACTTGACACATACTAGCTACTTTGTGTTGGTCTGTCCCATATAACAAATACATTTGAGTTTGTGGGCGTAACAGGAAAAAAAATGTGGAAAGGTTCAAGGGGTATGAATACTTTTTCAAGGAACTGTACTAGAGTAGGATCCCCTCATGATCGCCCTATAGGAGCCATAATGAAGAGCTCTTAAATAACCGTGCCTTGTTCACTCATTATATAGATGAAAGGTCTTCTATGTGTGCTTTACATTAATGTTCAAAATTTCTGGCCAGGACAGGTGATAACATCTGACCACTGAGGGCTAGAAAAGCTGGACCAGCAGCAGCTGTTCTTTAGACTAGCTTCCTTTTGAGTTGGTCTTCGTTACATTCCTTCAACATGTAAATTCATATTTCACCTTTTTGATTCTGCTATGACAATTCAATAACTTTACCTATCTTTAAGGGATGTAAAGAAGTATTCCCACATTAGACCTTTGTCATATCTACAGGGTATGTAATAAAAATCTGATGGATGAGGGTCTTATCTCTGGACCCACACACAGGGCCGGTTTTAGACAAAATGTGGCCCTGGGCAAAATTAAAAGTGGGGCCCCAAATCTTGTAATAATTTGCTAAAAACACAGTCCGAAGTCCGACACCTGACACCCCCGCCGATCAGCTGTTTGAGCAGGCTGTTCACTGCTGCTGTCCCATTAACATACAGCGGTGAGCAGGAAGAGAGAAGGGAGACGGCACGTTCCCACAGCGCACGCTGTCTCCTGAAACCGTTGATTGTCATGGGGTGCCGGGTGACCCTACAGTACCCTAGTGGTAATAATATAACCATAATGTCCCCTGTAGTGCCCCCCACTAGTTCCAATATATAATGCTTCCCCCCATAGTGCCAGTATATATATAATGTTCCCCCATAGTGCCAGTATATAATGCTCCTCCATTCCTCCCCAGTAGTGCCAGGTATATATAATGGTCTCCTTTCCCCCCCCCCCCTTTCCTGGTGTCCCCAGCAGTGCAGACATTTAGTATAAAAAAAAATAAACACCTCACTCCCGTTTTCCCCGCTGCTGTCTGTGACGCAGACCACAGTTTTGTCTGTGGCTTGTGTTGCTGCGTCCTGATGTATGCGGTCCTAATGACATCACCACTCCTGCTCCGGGTCTCACGAGATGACGTCATCATGCGAGACCAAGCACAGGAGGTTGCGTTGATGTAATTGTGGCTTCATGCTCTGTTCTAATGCCTCACAGGCTTGAGGCCTAGCGGCCTGAGGCTTGTGAAGTTGGACGGCCATGAGTGCGCCCCCCTTTATGGGTAGCGAAGTGGTGCCCTAGGCGGATGACTACCCTCGCCTATCCATTGTCCCGGCCCTAATGCAGAGCACGTTACCGCAGGAGGTATAACAGGAGAGGACTATAACTCCCATCATGTCTAAGCCATTAGTGTTTAATATCAGAACACATTACAGGGGGACGTATGAGAAGATGGGATTACAACTCCCAGCATATCCAAGCCGTTATTATGTAATATCAGAGTACATTATAAGAGGAGGTATAAGAAGAGAGGACTACAACTCCCAGCATATCCAGGGTGTTGTTATGTACCCTTATATTACATAATAATGGCCTGGACATGCTGAGAGTTGTAGCTCTCTCTTGTTATATCTCCTCTTGTAATGTACTCTGATATTACATAACAAGCTGGACATGCTGGGAGTTGTAGTCCTCTCCTCATACCTCATCCTGTAATGTACACTGATATTACATAACAGGAGGTATAAGAGGAGAGCACTACAACTCCCAGCACTTCCCTGGCACTTACATTGAATCCTGCACTTCTTCCCATGCATCACTGGTCGTCTTCTGTCAGTTTGCAGAGCAGCACTGTGGTAATGACTTGTGTTATGTGTGCAGGGAGGGGACCTTAAACTGCATTGTAAAGTGCAGCTTTTCAGCTGTCCACCCATTTGCTTCCACGGACATTGAGCAGCAGCACTGAAGCAGGGGGCCCCTTAGACCCTGCCATGCCCACACGTATCTCTAGAATGGGAGTTCCCAACATCTCTCCACCAGCTGAGGCCAGTACTGTCCTCCAAACCCAGGTGGAGAACAGCTCGGCTGTTTTACTCCATTATGTGACTCCCAGGTTGTATACACCAGACAGAGCAGAATGGGGGTTTGGAGATCCCTGTACAGATAGATGCTGGTCCAACCTGTGGAGCTCACACCTATCATATGTATGGCATATCCTGTGGATATGGCATCTTGTGAAGAATGACAGCATGTTTTTTTTTTTAGATTCCACATGAATCCATAAAAATAAAAAATCTCAGTGTGCCTCAGCATTACATAGAAGGACAGGGGGTTACAGTATATGTCAATATCAGGCTATGGGCTTTATGTTCTGCAATACAGCAGTGTGCTTGATGCCTACCAGTTTATTTATATGCCATTCAGGACTATCAGTAGGGGTGTGGGTGCTGAGACCACCAAAGTGGCGTGCCTAGGGTGTTTGGCACCCCACGAATACTTAAAAAAATGGGACCCTCCTAACAGTAGTATTGGCCTCATTGTACAACCTTCACAGTAGTTTTGTCCAGATATGTGCCTCCTCATGGTGGTTATGCCCATATTGTGCCTAATCACGATAGTTATGCCCACACTGTGCCCCTCATGGTATTTATGCCCTCATTGTACAACTTTCACAGTAGTTATACCCACATTGTGCCCCCTTAAAGTACTTAGCCCTTCATTGTGCCCCTTCATAGTAGTTATGCCCTCATTGTGCCCCACCCCCTTGCAGTAGTTATGCCCTCTGTGCCCCTTTCACAGTAGTAATACCCTATTTGTGCCCCTTCACAGTTGTAATGCCCTCTGTGTGCCCCTTCAGAGTAGTTATGCCCTCACTGTGCCCCCATAACAATAGTAATGCCCTCATAACAATAGTAATGCCCTCTGTGTCCCTTCATAGCAGTAATGCCCATTGTGCCCCTTCACTGTAATAATGCCCACTCTGTGCCGTATAACAGTTAAGCCCACCCCTTCACAGTAGTAATGCCCTCTGTGCCCCCTTCACAGTAGTAATGCCATTGAGCTCCCTTCACAGTAGTAATGCTCATTGTGCCCCCTTCACTGTAGTAATGCCCATTGTGCCCCCTTCATTATATTAATGCCCATTGTGCCCCCTTCATAGTAATAATGCTCATTGTGCCCCTTCATAGTAATAATGCTCATTGTGCCCCCTTCATAATTGTAATGCCCATCGTGCCCCTTCACAGTAGTAATGCCCATTGTGCCCCCTTCATGGTAATAATGCCCATTGTCTCCCACTAATAGTAGTAATGCCATCTGTGCCTCCTTTATAGTAGTAATGTCCATTGTGCCCCCTTAATAGTAGTAATGCCCTCTGTGTCCCTTTTATAGTAGTAATGCCCTCTCTGCCCCCATGGTAGTAGTATTGCCCTCTCTGCCCCCTTTATAGTAGTATTGGCCTCTCTGCCCCCTTTATAGTAGAAATTCCTATTGTCCCTCCTCTGTGTTTAAAAAGTAAAACACAGTACCTACTCACCTTGTCCCGCTCCTGAAGCTCAGATCCAGCTCTCCCCTGCACTACAGCACTGTGTGGGAGGAGCACAGGCAGATTCCCGGGCTTCAGGCTCATCCCACACAGGCCGGCAGCGCGATCTGTGCCTGCAGGCTGAATGGAGGAGCAGGGAGCAGAAGGCATCATGCTTCATCATTCAGTGCGCCTGCCTGAAGGAGAGAAGGAGCGCGGGGAGTTGTCAGTGAGTGAAAGGACCGCAGCTCCCCGGCGCTCCAGCAATGAGCACTTCTATCTGTATTAATGGATGTGCTCATTACTTCTGGGCTCTTGCAACCCCCTGAGAGCGGGCACTCGGGGTGGACTGCCCCCCCCTGCCCTAAGCACGCCACTGGACCCCCATAAATGCCAACAACTAATTTTCAGAGACAGTCTTGCCAAATTCAGACTTTCCCAGATTGAAAATGTATGGAGCTTCTGTAAGCCCTGTCCATAAGTGGGCAGTCTTGTAGGATTTTGTGGGCATTCCCGGGGGTTGGACTTACATTCCCTGATTTAACAACTACAATGCTGGTAACTATGTACCCCCCCCCAAAAAAGAAGCTAAAAGCACTCAGCAGAGCCTTGTACCCTTTAAATTTTGCTTGGCTCTCCTTGACTTTCAAACACTACTCACTCCACCCACCGATCAGAAATAAGGAGGCACAACGCGTAGCTGAGTGCTTCTGCTTCTTCAAATTAGCGAATTGTGGGGTCTCAGACCTTTGACCCCCACCGCTCACATTTTCTGACGTCACTATGACACATCAATTTATATATTTTTTTCAAAATGATATTTTTGAATGCAGGAATTATGGCAGCATCTAGTTTTCAGACCAGGGATCAGCAACCTCTGGTACTCTAACTGTTCAGAAACTACATCTACTAGAATGTTTCATTCATTTCTATGAGAGTTAAAAGAACAGCCAAGCATATTTGCATGCTGGGAGTTGTAGTTTCATGACAGCAGGAGTGCCGAAGGTTGCTGATCCCCGCTTTAGACCTTGACCGACACTTTCCATTTGTGATGATGAAGAACTCCCTGTTGTCTACTGTTAATTTACTTTTAAGATCCACATTAGTTCTTCGGTAGATTTTCTCCTGGTTTGATCCCTAGGACTCTGTGTGTAGCATGGTTTGGGCTACTCTCTGAATCATTTCCTGCTGTTCAGGTGAATTAGACGTCCTGACGGATGCAAGAACATTATTAGCTGCACTTTAAAACAGATGTTCTCATTGGATATTTAGGTCAACTGGGTGTTATAGAATCAAGTGAATGGATAAAAGGCAACTGTCAAGAACAAAGTCGAAATATGTACATGAACCTGACAGCAAACCGCGTTTGTGGAAATAGATATCATTGTCAGCTGAATGTTTGACTGTTTGGATGTAATCCCCAAATGCTGCCCTCATTACAGCTGCCTTCATTGGTGTGGCTTAATAAGAATAGTTTCTGGCTGTTCGTACAGATTACAGCTCACGTCCTTTCAAAAGAGACACCAAGCCCTGTGACAGCTGGCCCTAAGGAAACACTTTAAAACAACAGGCTGGCATAGGAAATAAGCAGTTTATTACCACCCACTAAGAACGCTTCTGATAAATGGTGACAGAGGGACATTCACTCCTATACTGAGCATCATAAGACTGTGGTGGCGCCCAAAAGCATCACCATGCCCAGGCGATAACACCAGGAGAGACGGTCGACTCCAGACTTTGGGTGGGGGGGGGTGAACAGAAATTGTTGTTTGAAATTAATATCCAATTTTTTCTCCTTCGCCTTCTTGTCTGCATGCTTGTCTGTCAGATGCTTTCTGTGCTGCCAGCAGCTGCCACCTCATTGAGCTCAGTCTGTCTGCTTGTGCTATACAGGGAACAAGAGATCCACTGTTTTTGACTGGCGTGACGTTTCCCTCGGAGTATCCCATCTACGAAGAAACTAAAATAAAGCTCACGGTGTATGATGTCAAGGATAAGTCTCAAGAAACTGTGAGTATCCCGCTGGCACTTTATTCATTTCTCACTTTTTGCCTGTCTGCATCCACTTCAGAGCTCTCTAGAATGACATTAAAGCTAGAAATGGACAGGGTAAGTGGACTGGATGTGCCATTTTCTATTTGCTGAGCTCCCTAATTACACTTTAAAGTGATAAGTGGAGGTTTTCATGCCTGGCAAATGCTGTTTTGGTCTATGCTCAAAGGCCACAGAGACCGAGCACCAGCTCTTTAAAAATGTATACTCTACATTCATTTTTTATGAACCAAGCCCTTATTTTTGCTGTTGACTGAGGATGCTTTTCTTGAGCTTATCCTTGGGCTTAGAAGGAGAAAGGTTAACTGCACTCGTAGTTAAAGCTCAATGGAGCACATCTCATGCTTTGCTCCGGTCTGAGAACAGGAACAGATGGATTAAATTAAACACTGCAAATAACCTTACAGGAAATATGGCTTGTACAAATGGGCCTCTTCACGGCAATCTGGTAACCTGTTTTATCAATGTTAGCAAATCATTAAGTAAGTACTCAGCCCTCTGAAAACCTGCGTTATATCCACGTGCGTCTTTGGCTGGGTAGCTTTGTCTAGCCATTTATAACTTTGGCTTGTGTTCTAGGAGTATGTCATTGCTGATGAGATCTTCTGTGGCACATTGTTTGCACTGTTTAGACCTTGGACACTCAGTCTGGTTCCTTCTCATATTATTCATTTATTGTGTTTTTGAGTTAATGTGACTATAAGATTTCATTTTTATTTTTTTGGGGGGTTTGCATTTTTCATAACATTTTTGGCTGTTGTTGAGAATTAAATATGCATGAATATGTCTAGGAGCTTTGCCTGACAGTGTGTAATGCTCTGAATGAAGACTTTCTTCTGGGCAAGAGGATGCTGTCTTTTAGTTTTTTACGGCTTTTGTAGTAAGCGTTTGGTCTTAGTTGTAGATGATTGGACAGTGATTATTGTTATACGTAATTACTCTGCAATATATAGAAAATGATTGATGTTTGTCTATAGATTTACAATCACATCTATCTCTTTGCTATTAAATACGGTGTATATGGTCTGGTCCCCATGACACAATCTTGGCAGATGAGTTAAGGCTACTGGTGACAGAGGCAGTTTTGACAAGGTCTTAAAAATATACACCAGCTTGGCTGGTTAAGCACAATGGTTAGCAGTTTATCTCTGATATATGCAAACCGTTCCTGGCAATCTAATTTGTTCAGACCTTAGTTTAATGGTCCAGAATATATTTTTTGCATAATCTATTTTACATGTGTTTTCCAGTGTAACAATATAATGCACACCAATGAATGTGGTACAGATGCAGCAAACATTAACGTGAAATGTTCCATAAGTAGTTGCGATGAACTTTAAATTGACACAGCAAAGGCCACTGAACATGTCAAGTTAGAACATGCCGCAATAGGGTTTTTAATGAGTTAAGTGTCAAGTTAATGTTTGCTATGTCTGCAAATGCAATCTCGGATTTACCTTAATGTAAGGTGGATGACTTAAACCATGGGCATATGATTGTTGCTCATTTAATATGTACATTCCTGACAATAAACAGCTTGAAAAGTGGCTACCACCTTGTTCTCAACATAGACAAAAAAGAGAAAAGAAACAAAGGAAAAGAAGACACAATTATATCAAATTTCTCAGATACAGCCATACCTCAGGGGTAGAGTTCAGAGAAAGAAGCATAGGAGTGGTAGCTATATTGATCATAGATATAATGGACACCTCATGACTGTGAACCTAGTTTGCTGTGAGACCTGATCTGGTGGGTCTGGGGTTTCATTGAAGTTCTTCAAAGGTTATGTGTTCTCCCTAAGCATGTTCTAAGTTTAAATCACTCCATTCTTGGGAACTTTTAGTGGTCCAAATGCTAGAAACTAGAGGTTGTCATTGACAAGTAATCTAAAAAGTAAAAAAAAAGATTTAAAGCTAGCAAAAATCTTGCTGCTGTACTTTGTCATCAAGCTGGTTTTAGGATAGAAAATATGTGATGGCGCTCAGATTTTTTATGAAGAGGAACCTTGTAGCCAGGTTAATGTAAAAATGGCTACATATCCGAGCTATAGAGGAGTTTATGGGGTACTTTCACATTTATTGTGATACAGGTTTTTATGTCGTATTTTGTGTCAGTAGTTTATTAAAATGTAAGGGTAATGATATAGGAAAGCATTCACTTATTTCTTAACTTTTTTTTATCCATTTCTGGTTTTATCTTTAAACACTGCTTCATTATTATGTGTGCTGACCTAATTAGCCTACCTAGTGACCCTTTCAATCTGTAAATATCAAGCTTCCTTTTTTACTTTTAAGGGGGTAATTTAAATGGAGGGTAATTAGGAAAAAAAAAAAGGAAATGATCCCCTTTGTGAAAGGTTCTTCTTCTGCTTATTGTTTTCCTTGCCTTGGATTATTCTGTCACTAGGCAGGCAATGAAGAGTAAAAGTCTATACATTAGTGGAACTGGGTATGAGGAGTGCATGTCAGGTCAATCACTCTTGCACTCCGGGAATGTGATCAGAAGAGACGGCTTTCCAAGTGCATCAGTGCACGGCTCACAACTCTGTCATTGTGCGTGAAAGTACTAACAAAACGAGCGAGGGCTTCTATCAATGTAGAACTTGGTCTGAACATACACCATAATCTCATCTGCTGCTGTATGAAAATGTCCTACTGGTTGATCTCATTTTCCCACCGTTCTTCTATTTGCAACTTAATAATAATCTTTCACCACATATGTTAGTGCCATTCTCGAATTCGGACATATTTTATCACTTTTTGTAGAGCTAGAAATGTGCTAGACCCTTTTTTGATTGAAAAGCTGAAGGTGAACGAGGAGATAGGTCATAAAAGAGCAGAGTGGTATTTCGGGGTAGTTGAAATAGACTTGGCAGTAATAGGGACCACATGATGGGAATAAAGAGCATTACTTGTCTGATCGTTTGCGCTAAATTAGCCACTGTGTATTTGTAGCCTTGCTGTTTTGCTTCATTTGTCAGCCAAAGGAAATAAGGGGTGTATATAAGGAACTGGACAAATTGCATAAATAATTGTCACATTGATTGATGTAACCCATGGTTTCCTGTATCATTCATCATGCATGATGCTATTCATGGTAGATTCTGGACTGCTATATGTGTTTCCAGCAATAACATGACGGGGTATTGGTTATTACCCGCTCGCCCCTCATGATCAGTCACCTACTAACCCTTGACTCACTTACCACAAGCCCCAACCTTCTAAACTGGCCCCGTCAGAACCCCAATAAGACACGGACACCAAGTTGGATTATATCGGCCACAGCAGCGTTTATTGAAAACATATACATGAATAATTAACCTTTTATTTCCACAAAACATCCCCATAGATATAACCAACTTAATTCACCTGAGTAACACGGGGGAGGTCCTGGAAGCCCCAAACCTCGGAATTTTCCCAGTATCCTTTTTGAGCCGACTTGCCCCCAGCCGTTAAGCACCAGCTCAGAGGCACCACTGACGGCTCGCCCAAATTCCGCCACAACCGACCACCAGCCATAGGAGTCCCAGCCCCAACCGTGGGGCCCTCCCATCCTCGTCACCTGAATCTCTCCAACTTCAAGGACCTCCCCCGCCACAGCCGCCGTGACAAAATAAATAACATTTTATTTTACTTATTCATTACACGATCACCCCACTCCGTCCCCTCCCCAACCCCCCCCATCTGACCCAGGCTCTGGAACCTGAACAACAAGGGTGGGTGGGTGGGAGCTCCGTTCTATCCACAAAATGGCCTCCTTCATCCGGGCCCTCACCTATTTACCCCTCGTTCCACCGCCCCCAAACTTAAACTGACCAATCCCTCCCCAGGGCTCCCTCAAACCAGCCCCCCGTCATGGTCGCCTCCCCCAAGGCTGCGCCCCCAGTCCGGCTCTGTCGTTGACGGGGTATTGTTATTACCCGCTCGCCCCTCATGATCAGTCACCTACTAACCCTTGACTCACTTACCACAAGCCCCAACTTCTAAACTGGCCCGTCAGAACCCCAATAAGACACGGACACCAAGTTGGATTATATCGGCCACAGCAGCCGTTTATTGAAAACATATACATGAATATTAACCTTTTATTTCCACAAAACATCCCCATAAGATATAACCAACTTAATTCACCGGAGTAACACGGGGGAGGTCCTGGAAGCCCCAAACCTCGGAATTTTCCCAGTATCCTTTTTGAGCCGACTTGCCCCCAGCCGTTAAGCACCAGCTCAGAGGCACCACTGACGGCTCGCCCAAATTCCGCCACAACGACCACCAGCCATAGGAGTCCAGCCCCAACCGTGGGGCCCTCCCATCCTCGTCACCTGAATCTTCCAACTTCAAGACCTCCCACCGCCATGAACGCCCATGCTTGACACCTTAAGCATGTGCGTCCCTCCACATCCGCAAAGCTGTCTCAATGCCTTCCTGTATTGCCAGACACCACATGTCAATCCCCACTGCGTTCAAATGAACGCCGTCAGACCGCCAAAAAGCTCCAACCCCTTTTTCCAGCTCGGTATGCCGCACTACCACTGCCCATTCCTTGCCATAAACCCGCCTATTGCCCGGTTAGCTTTATCCTAGCCTTGGTTATCCCTTCCACTGAACGCGCCCCCCTCCACACCTTGCGGGGAACAATGTCCGACCAAACGGAAATAAGACCCGGGAACAGCGCCCACAACCGGAGTAGATCGAATTTAACGTCCTTCACCAACTCCCGCAACGGCCGCGCCCCCAAATCGTTGCCCCCCACGTGTATCACCAACACATCCGGCACCCTATCCAACCTCACAAACTTGTGGACCTCAGGTAGCACGCCCCCCCACACCATACCCCTACGCCCAACCATCTTACCACCGCCACCGACCGGTCAATCCCCAACTGTTGTCCATCCGGCCGAACCGCTGCCCGGATGGCTCCCCAGAAAACATAGGAGTGACCCATTATCCAGATCAGCGCTGGTCCGAACTCTGCAACGAAATAACAATAACAAAAGCATACCGTGCGGGATGAGACAGAATACAATGCAATATCACAACCGATCTAGACGAATATATGATCTAAAGCGAATCGATCCCACCTTCCTATCCGCATGGATCACATCCTGCCCCAATCCGCGTCTGGCCGCCTCCGTCGCAGCCCAATTCTGAAAGAATGGCTAGAGTAACCCCCAAGCGCTAAGCCAACTGCCCTAGACACCGCTTGAAGACCGCCGTGAACTGGAAACGGGAAAGGAAAGACCCGTCCGCATGCACTAAGAGAGGGGAATTCATCCCACCACCGCGACCCCGTACTCCCTCAAGCAACATACCGGACACATTGCGCAACCCGGGCCGCAAACAAAACAACCTTCCGACCTCTCCCTTCCACATCAGTTTTGACCGCCTAATACGAAACTCCACCCTGTCCTGAAAAAGGTCTACATCATCCCTAAACAAACCACCCTTGTTCTTAACCGACGGAGAAAACCAACTCGCCCAAACGCAAGGCCCCAAAAAAATGCCAGCGAAAAAGCCAACCGAAACAAACGTAACTCCACGGCGAGGCACAAACGTCGACTTAGTTGATCCCCCAGCCTCAACAGCAAAGCAAAAGACACCGGCCTACGGTCATCCTGCACTGACTGAGAACGCCGCCAACCCTTCAAAAGCCCTCACCACCAGAAAAGACTTGGTGACGTCTGGCAGATTCCTAAGACGAAAACGAAAGCCAATCCTGAAACACAACTATTAATCCTAGCGACAGACACCCCTCCTCTCTACAATGCCCAATGAACAATAGCAAGGGAATCTCAAAGTCATCCGACCACAACAGCCAACCTGGCTTCCAATCCTCCCAGCATTGCCATGCCCTATCATATGTGTCCCACGTACCGGTGCAAGTGAAGCCCGTATGAGACCCGCTACGGTGTCTCCAGAAGTTCCCACAGCCACTCGGGCAGTCCAGCCCGCGCTCCTCTGCCCCCGGGGCCAGCTGGCGGATACGCTCCCACTGTGAACGAGAGAGAGCATCAGCAATACAGTATCAACCCCTGGTACATGTACTGCTACCACCCAAGCATTGAGTGACAAGCACTCCAGCACCAGCCTCTGTAACAGACGCACCACCAACGGTGAGAAGCTGACAACCCGTTAATCGCTTGCACCACCCCCAAGTTGTCACAATGGAAACGAACCTTCTTGTTCCTAAACTCCTCCCCCATAACATTACTCCCACCACAATGGGGAACAATTCCAGCAACGCTAAATTCTTGACCCAGCCTCTCTCCACCCAGGTATCAGGCCAACCCCCCGCACACCACTGCCCCCCACAATAGACCCGAAACCGCCCCCCCTGCCGCGTCAGAGAAAAGGTCAAAATCAAATGAGTCTACCCGCCTCACCCATAACAGACCTCTGCATTATAACCACCCAGAAACGATGCCCAAACTTGCAAATCCGCCCTAAGCTCCTTCCCCAATCTAATAAAATGGTGCGGCGCCGCCCCCACCCCGCCGTTGCCGCCGCCAAACGCCTACTAAATACCCTACCCATGGGGATAATCCTACAGGCGAAATTCAAGCTTCCCCAGGAGTGACTGTAGGCTCCGCAATTGGATTTTCTGCAGTCGCCTCGCCCTGTCGACCTCCATTTTCAAGTCCTCAACCTTGTCCAAGGGCAGCCTACATTCCATCCTCACTGAGTCAATCACTATGCCTAGGAAGCTCAATTCCGTGGTCGGCCCCACCGTTTCCCTGCCGCCAAGGGAACCCCAAAGGAATCAAACAACGCCTCCATCGTGTGCAACAGCAAAGAGCACACCCTGGATCCCGGGGGGCCAATACATAAGAAATCATCCAGATAGTGAATAAGTGATTCACATCCGGAGGAATCCACTACCGCCCATTCTAGAAAAGAACTGAACTTCTCAAATACGCGCAGGACAACGAACACCCCATTGGCAAACAACGATCAACAAAAAACTTACCCTCCCAAAAACATCCCAACAAATGCAGGCTCTCTGGGTGCACCGGCACAACCTAAAAGCTGACTCAATATCTGTTTTCGCCATCAACGCACCCCTCCCCAAACTCCTAACCCACTTCACTGCCGCATCAAACGAGGTATAGACTACCGAGCACAGCGTCGGGTCAATACCATCGTTGACCGACGATCCCATAGGAAAGGATAGATGTTGAATCAGGCGAAACGTATTCGCCTCCTTCTTTGGGACCACCCCCAGAGGCGACACACGCAAGTTCTGCAAAGGTGGTTCCAAAAACGGGCCAGCCATCCTTCCAAGTCTAACTTCCTTCTCTAACTTTTTTTGTCACCACATCAGGGTGCTCCCTAGCCG
Organism: Bufo bufo; assembly: GCF_905171765.1. Lineage (NCBI taxonomy): Eukaryota > Metazoa > Chordata > Amphibia > Anura > Bufonidae > Bufo > Bufo bufo. Next base: position 638,109,493 of record NC_053390.1, on the reverse strand, counting down.
ACTGCAAATTCTTCTTAAGCACACCACAGGCCCCGAAGGAACAAACGGAATTTTAACCCCCCCAAAAACCTTCCCGCAAACAATTGCGCAGCCTCCCTATCCGGATATCTAGCGAGAAACCGGTCCATCTCTCCCAGCCGCACTGGCGTCTCCCCCTTTTCCAGAACTCTCACCCCCCTTCTGTCTTGCCCCTCTAAAACAGCGCGTGGCTCCGTGAGACCCACCACAGGTGGAGCATTCGTGCTTAAAATTGCACTTGGCTCCAAATTTACACCCCCCTTCATTGAATAAAAAACACAACCCCTTCGCAGATGCTGCCGCGAATCCGGATTGTCCCCCTGCCCCTGATTCACTCCGAAAGGGCTGACCCGACCGAACCGGCGCCGTCACTTTGAGCCACAAAGCGATATCCTTGTGGTCCCATTTGATGCTAGGGCGTACCGCCTTCCGCTTCCTAAACTGTTCGTCGTAACGCAGCCAGGCCATACCCCCATACACCCGGTAAGCTTCCCCAATAGCATCGAGGTAACAAAAAAGCGCGGAGCAGCACTCGGCGCCTTCTCCCCTATCACACTGGCCAATATCGCGAACGCTGCAACCAGTTTGGAACGTCCGCGGTATCAGGCGGTGCCTCGCTTCTCCTCGTCCTCCCTCTTACCCTCATCCTTCCGCGCCCTCTCCAAATTGACCTGTCCAAAGGGAGTAAGGAAATATATCCACATACTCCCCTTTCCAAATGCGCTCACCTAACCTCCTGCTTCAAATGTGCCCCCAACGGGCCTTCGAAACAAACATAACTTCCCCTTAGCCTATCGTCTAACCGCATTCCATCCTCCTGATCAGACCCACCTACCTGCGTCTGAACGGACGCCGAAGTCCCACATGAAACCACCGTGGGTGCACTCGAAGCTGGCGGCCCCCCAGCGACCGCCCCCCCACCCCACGCCGGCAATGGCCCTGACGCTACCGCCCCCGCCGACGCCACCCCCCAAGCCCCCCACCGGTAACACGGATTCCCTGCCGCCCCCAATTTGCTAACAACCCCACCAAACCCCCCAAGAGCTGGCCCAGTCCCTTACTCAAATCCGACTGAGACCCCCCAGCCCCCCCAGACACTAACTGACATAAAGGTCCCAAGGTGCCTCACCTGGCTGCCTGGGTGCTGTGACCCCATCAGCCGAAGGTCCTGACTCCCGCCGCTCGTCCTCTGAGACGGTCCTGGCACAGCGAGCTCCCACGGATGTCCCCTGGCCGGGCTGGGGCCAGGGACGCGATCTTCCGGATCTTCTCTGGAAACGACTTGCCCAGCGACGACCTCCTCCTCGACTTGCCTGGCCGCCGAGGGCCTGCTGCCAAGGTCCGCAGCAGCCCCGCGCCCTCTGGAACACTGCTCTGGCTGAGGGGCCTCATCCACATCAGGATCCTGGAGAGAGCCCGCCGTTCCTGGTCCCCGACCACAAGGTGGCGCTTGCTGCGCTGCTGAAGAGGCCTACTGAGGCCTGCCTGAGGGCTCCGCCTCCTGGCTGGATTCCTTCCACGTCTGGACGCCGGGAAGGAGCTGCACCCGGCGCCTGCAGGCGTGAAGGGTCCTGAAAAGCAGGGCTCCGTCTGCGGCGCTGAGCCCTAGGGGAGGCCATATCTGGGCTGAGCGCGCCGGCGGCCGGGCCCGCCGCGGCCGGGATGCCCGTGGCTGAGGCGAAGCGGGAGCCTCAGCCGCCCCTCTGAGCAGCTGCTGGACCTGCTCCTGGAGCCAGCCGGGTCCCCGAGCAGCTGCTGCCGACCTGAGATCCGACAGGAGTGATTCTACGTCCATGATAAATGTAAGTGCGCACGGAGTGTAGGTGTATACAGCTCCGTTCTATCCACAAAATGGCCTCCTTCATCCCGGGCCCTCACCTATTTAACCCCTCGTTCCACCGCCCCCATAACTTAAACTGACCAATCCCTCCCCAGGGGCTCCCTCAAACCAGCCCCCCGTCATGGTCGCCTCCCCCCAAGGCTGCGCCCCCAGTCCGGCTCTGTCTTTAGCATGGCTGACATTATGACACTGTATGGTTTGGCACTGGTACACATCAAATAAGGTAGCAATTCCAATTAAACTCCTTGTATAGAAGAACAATGATCTATTCATAACATTAATCTGCTTTATAATTATTTTACTCTCATTATCATACTTTTCTTGAGAGATTTACTGTGTTTCTTGTGCTAGGGAAGGAAAACATTTGGGGTCATTTATCGAACTGGTGTAAAAGTAGAACTGGCTTAGTGGCCCATAGCAACCAATCAGATTTCACCTTTCATTTCGCAAAGGAGCTGTGAAAAATGAAAGGTGGAATCTGATTGGTTGCCATAGGCAACTAAGCCAGTTCTACTTTACACCAGTTTGATAAATGACCCCAATTGTGTCTCATTGGGGTTTATTCACACTAGCGATTGCATTTTCGCTAAACAGAATCTATAAGAATTGATCTGCATACTGTTAATCTGTCTTCTCACTCCTGGAGTGTTAGAGCTGACAGTAAAGATATGTCCTTCTTCAACTATCCTCTTGGCTCAATGTGTCCCGAGATAAGAACAATGATTGCAAGGTATTCTTTCACAAGATGTGTCTGGTATACGTGCAGACCCAAAGTGTTTAAAATGTGAATTGTAGTCCTCTATGCTGAAGATTGACTCAGTAGAAAGTCTCACAAAAGCACAGTCGGCACTCGTGCACGTGTCCAGGGTCGGCGTCCCGCTTACAAATACAAGGATGGGACCGGCACTCGCAAGATGGATGCATTTCTCATGTGTTTATTGCCACATCAGAAGAAGATGAAGCGTTTCGACTCTACAATCGAGTCTTTCTCAAACAGGTAAATGTATGAAACAGCGGAAATTAAATAGCCCGCCGGTTCTGACGTCACAAGCTATAGTGCTTGTGAATATTTTTGTTCACACTTTGACAAGCTGACGTCACGGCTTGTGACGTCAGAACCGGTGGGCTATTTAATTTCCGCTGTTTCATACATTTACTTGTTTGAGAGAGACTCAATTGTAGATTTGAAACGCGTCATCTTCTTCTGATGTGGCAATAAACAGATAAGAATTGCATCCATCTTGTGAGTGCTTTTCCCATTCTTGTATTTGTGTATGTATCAGTAGAATGTCCTGTGAGCCCCCATCCAGTCTGTTCTCAGCAGTGAGAAGAGACAGAAGAATGTAAGGGCTTTTATCTCCTCGTTTTAGGGATCAACAGGGGTCTCAGCACTCTGACCCCTGCTACTCAGAACCTTTGATATGTCATGATGACATAACATTTTTTTTAAAGTACTGTTAGACTTTAAACCAAAGATAGAGGTTAACACATCTGTGTATTCCAGTTTTACTGCTGATGATGGTGCAGAAGTAAGTCTGAGGGAAACATAACATGCTGAAGGCTCAATCTATGAAACACTAATATATGTAGTAAAAAGATAAATGTATCATTGATAATGGTTTCTGGTGCCACTAAAAACCTAAGAGTTCAGGTAGTAAGCACTGTTTACACTGGTGTCATGGCTTTAATTAATTAGCGGATTCCATTGACTTCTATTTTTTTGTTACTGGGTCGAATAGTTCAGCAGACTATGCTATTTTGCCCATCAGTGGAATGGAGTTGAACTGAACCTATAGACCTTTTCCTTGCTGGAGTTCAGATAGCTGATATGTGCAGTCTTTCCAATTTTTTGCTGTTCTGTTGTCCACCTGTGACCTGATGGGAACATTATGGTCACCGGTGGCCTGCTTTAATAATAAGTACACTACAGACCAAAAGTTTGGACACACCTTCTCATTCAAAGAGTTTTCTTTATTTTCATGACTATGAAGGCTTCAAAACTATGAATTAACACATGTGGAATTATATACATAACAAACAAGTGTGAAACAACTGAAAATATGTCATATTCTAGGTTCTTCAAAGTAGCCACCTTTTGCTTTGATTACTGCTTTGCACACTTTTGGCATTCTCTTGATGAGCTTCAAGAGGTAGTCCCCTGAAATGGTCTTCCAACAGTCTTGAAGGAGTTCCCATAGATGCCTAGCACTTGTTGGCCCTTTTGCCTTCACTCTGCGGTCCAGCTCACCCCAAACCATCTCGATTGGGTTCAGGTCCGGTGACTGTGGAGGCCAGGTCATCTGGCGCAGCACCCCATCACTCTCCTTCATGGTCAAATAGCCCTTACTTCAAAGTTTTCCCAATTTTTCGGCTGACTGACTGACCTTCATTTCTTAAAGTAATGATGGCCACTTGTTTTTCTTTACTTAGCTGCTTTTTTCTTGCCATAATACAAATTCTAACAGTCTATTCAGTAGGACTATCAGCTGTGTATCCACCTGACTTCTCCTCAACGCAACTGATGGTCCAAACCCCATTTATAAGGCAAGAAATCCCACCTATTAAACCTGACAGGGCACACCTGTGAAGTGAAAACCATTTCAGGGGACTACCTCTTGAAGCTCATCAAGAGAATGCCAAGAGTGTGCAAAGCAGTAATCAAAGCAAAAGGTGGCTACTTTGAAGAACCTAGACTATGACATATTTTCAGTTGTTTCACACTTGTTTGTTATGTATATAATTCCACATGTGTTAATTCATAGTTTTGATGCCTTCAGTGTGAATCTACAATTTTCATAGTCATGAAAATAAAGAAAACTCTTTGAATGAGAAGGGGTGTCCAAACTTTTGGTCTGTACTGTACATGTTCACTGAATCAATCCTACATGGTTATAGCAAAGCCTGTGTATCTCTGTGCTGGCCAGTAGATCCAGCACTTGTAGTAAAAACAATCTTGCTTTATTAGGATTCCAGTAAAACTAACGTTCAAAACGTGTTTCAAACCGTGCAAACCTGGTGAACAAGAACCCACAAGGTTAGAAGTGCGATGGAGTAATATGGACCACCCTTTACTGTAACTTTAATGGAATCTTAAGCAAGATTGTATTTTTTTACTACAAACCCTGAATCTACTTGGATTTTGGTGGTCTGCCTTGCCTGGTGAGCACAGCTCTTTATTGTGAAAACCTCTTCAAACAACTCCCCAGAACTTCTCTTCATGAACTCTTTGTGTATGGGCATAACTCCTAGAGAAGCAGTCATAGCAGCAGATAAGGGGCTCTGCAAGTAAAAGGGGAGGGCACGCCCACTCAGATAAGAGGTGCATTAGTGGGTGAATGGAAGTAAGTGTTGAAAATTGAATGCAGATTGCTTTTAGTGTTCTGAACTCTTTTAATGAAGATGGAGGCCACGATGGAGTGATGGCCATTTCATTTGCTCTGGATTCGATATTGTTGTGATCAGCTATCAATATATGTTATAGGCTGTAATTCTGGGTGTGGCCACTGGGTTTTGGAGGGGCCTGTTTGCCAGCCTTTTGCCTCAGGATTATGGCCCATATACTAAAACTTTGAAGGAGAAGGTAGACCGGCCGCACAGCCTAAATCTGAGGAACTGTTTTGAGCAGAAAAGCCATGCTTGCGGTCGGTCAAATGTGACTTCCATGTAATTCGGGAACCCTTTCTCTGATCTGGGTGATTTCTGAATATGTTGTTTGCCCAGATCAGAGTTATCCAGGGATGTATAATTTATGGGGATATGTGGGGCTTTGGGGTGTTTTCTGTGTTTTGAGGAAAAATGTGTGTTTTCTGCCTGTGAGGGATTAAGTTAGCCGATTGTGTTTGGTAATTATATCACAGACAGAGCCCATTGTGTTTGTTAATTGTATTATAGGCAGAGCCCATTGTGTTTGTTTATTATATCACAGGCAAAGGGGGGGTTGTGTACAATTTCTGGGAGGGTTTCCATACTGTAAATGCATGTGATTGGCTAATGTAAAAACTGTTTCAGTCTTTCACAAGGTCCCCAAGGGAGTGTCCCTTGCTGGAAGACCTGCATAAAAGGCTGACATGTAGTCCCATTAAAGAGTTCCTGTTTTACACTCAACATAGAGCCTTGTCTCATGTGTGTGGGGAAAAGGCTGCATCTACACTAGGAAATGCTATACGCTGTATACTCCCCTGGCTATAATCCCTGAGCTCTTTTAAGAGCTTGTTCCTGCATCGCTTTCTGAAGAAATAGATGTTCACCCACTGGAACCTGGAAGCCTTGTCGTAGTTCCAGGGTGGGTAGAAGACGGCAAGATCCCAACCAAGCTGTGGCTGTTCATGGGGTCGGCAGTGCTTACGGTGTCAAGTGGAGTGCTTGGAGCCCTCGGGAAGCACTAGGAGCATCCATAAATGGAGATACCCAGTCAGGGTGCCAGAAGCTTTGTTACACTGGGGTTATCAATCTTCTAGAAATCCCTTCCTCCCTACTATTATCTTCTAAGGTCTTTGTTAGGATTCTGTACTTATTTTTCTTTTCAGCCTTTAAGTGCAGAAAGTGAGAAATAGACCAACTTTAGCATGCCTATTTTCAACACAACATTAAGTGTTAGGTCTAATAACTTCCATCAATTTCAATGGCAGTTAAGTACAAGTCACTGTTTTCTTTTTCAAATAAGGTTAGTGTTCAACAAAAAGCAGAATTTAAAAGAAGTTTGTGTCTATGTGTAAGGAAGAAAATAGAGCTATGTAAATCATTCTGCTTTCTAAACTGCATGGTGCCATTTTTTTTTTAATGTTTTGTAAAATTATGGAGCAGTCTCAGCATGTTTAAATATTGGTTTATTTTTTTCTTTCTGGGGATGGATTTCATCTTGAAAGTATTCTATTTTTCTTCATATTAAAAGGTAGCACAAGTTGAATGTGCAGGGTCTTGTAGTAAATCAGTGTGTCACAGTGACTAATCATTGAGGCTGCGTACAGCGCCTGATAAATGGCTACAACACCATGCGATGACTTAATTGTGCCATGAGAAAGAGTCCTAAGAATCTGAGCTGTAGGGACTGCTCTGTGCCGTTTGCTGTGTGCTTTGAATACAGCCATTTATTGTACTTGTGTGCTTTGCCTTAATTTCAGAGACATTACCAGGAGCGTATTACTGTCTGAGTTACCCAGCCATCCCATTCATGTTACAGAGAGAGATTTTATATACTACGACACTAAATAAAAAGCAGCACAAACACTCAACATTATATACTGCATCACTGTGATTTCCCTTCACTAGGACTTAGGGTTTCTATTTAAACTTTTACTCTTGGCACTGCTTGTAAGCAGGAATCCTTCTCCTAGAATCAGCCAAACCCAGCTTCAACTGCCAGGTAATCAGACAATGATCTATCAGTCTACCAAATAATTTCCACACTTCCAATGAATTGTTTTAGATACAATCCCACCAACCTTTTGCAATTGACATTATTGTAAGTGAGCAGGAAGGTTTATTCCAGCTTTATCTGGTGGTCATATCTATCAGTCGAGTGAAAACATTTCCATATCTCCAGTGAGATGTTGGCTTAGAGCTAAAGCTTAGCATTTTGCAAAGTGATCTCAGCATTGTATGTGACAACCCTGAAGCCCCATTGAATGGCTCTTGTGCTGATTGTTCTTCCACAATGTTTGGAACTGTGTAGTAAGAGTTATGGCCAAGTACAGAATATTTTTATGAACTATGATCTTCAGAACTCTTTAGGCTTGAGTTATTAATCCATTTCATGGCTGAGATGTTGTTGCTCCTAGACATTTCTACTTCATAATAATAGCACGGTTGATTAAGGCATATATAGCAGGGCAGAAATTTGACAAAGTGACTTGAAGAAAAGGTGGCAGCATATGACATTACATGTTAAAAGTAAGTGTGCTCTTCAGTATAATCTATCCTACTGCTAATGTATGCCAAGAATCTAAAGATATAATCCAACCACAGTCCTCCAAGGGTGCACGGCAAATATTAGTCTGGATGCAATAATGAAAAACAAATCAAAAACCTGCACTACCTTGTGGGATTTAAAATCCAATGTTCATCATGTTGAACTGAAAATGCAGACATATTCAATGGAGAGTGCCTACATGTTTCAAACTGACATGGATAATAATTATAAAAATGATTGGACTTAAAAGGGTTTTCCAGTTTAATACTGATGACCTATCCTCTGGATAGACCATCAGTATCTAATTGGTGGGGGTCCAACATCCTGGACCTCAGCCGATCAGCTGTTTGAGAAGACACTGGCACTTCTATGAGCACCGTGGCCTTCTCCATGCTTACCAAGCACATCACCGTACATAGTATAGTGGCTGTGCTTGGTATCACAGCTTAGCTTCACTTCTGTGGGGCTGAGCTGCACCTAGGCCTTGTGACCGATGAACATGTCGTCACTGACCTAGAAAAAACTGAGAGAAGGCCGCAGGGTTACTGCGAGTGCCACTGCCTTCTCAAACTGCTGATCGGTAAAGGTCCTGGATGTCGAACCTCAACGATCAGATACTGATGATATATCCAAAGGATAGGTCATTAGTATCAAAATCTCAGAAAACCCCTTTAGAGGAGTAAAGGATTTGTTCGCTTGCGAACACATGCGGGCTGCCATCTTTAGTAAGGTAGACTCACCCGTCCGGCGATGCACAGGTAAGCCCTTGCCTGTGCTGGGAGCCGGTCTGAAATCAAATGTAGTCACCGGGAGCAGGCAGTTCTGAGAACAGCCGCCGGGGGCCTTCATTGGGCTGTTCTCGGAACTGCCTGTTCCCGGTGACTGCATTTGATTTCAGACCGGCTCCCGGCACAGGCACAGGTTAAAGCATACCTGTGCATCGCCGGACGGGTGAGTCTACCTTACTAAAGATGGCAGCCCGCATGTGTTTGCTGGCGAACACTGCGAACTGACCATCACTGCTCCCTGGATCCAGGGCCGGCCTTAGGTGTTCAGGCGCCCTGTGCGAGCTAACCTTGTGGCGCCCCCCCCCCAAAAAACAAAACAAAAAAACACTGCTTGTTGCTGGCATCATGGCATAAGCTGGCTGACTATCCAACCAAGTAGTTACCAGCCCGCACACCCCAAAGGCCCGTGTAATGTTATACTTCCCTACTTCGTGAGATTTCCCTACCCTCGTCACTTCCGGTCGCACCGGACATGACGTGAGGAGGTGTGCAGCGCCGCGCAGGCGCACAACGACAGGTTAGGGAAATTTCACAGCACAGTGCGCATGCGCTGGGAGCCTCGCCGGCGGTTAGGGTAGGGAAAAACTATGGGCCAGTGCGCAGGCGCAGTGATCGGATGGATGTTCTCAGCTGGACACCGGCCGACACTGCGCATGCACCGGGAGCCTCACCGGCAATTAGGGAAGGGAAAAGTTACGTACGGGCCAGTGCTTTTTCCCTACCCTAACCGCTGGTGAGGCTCCCAGCGCATGCGCAGTGTCGGCTGGTGTCCAGCTGAGAACATCCATCCGATCACCGCGCCTGTGCACTGGCCCATAATTCCCCCCAGTATAATAAACATTGGTGGCGCAGTGCGCACCCCCAACACCCCAGTATAATAAACATTGGTGGGGCAGTGCGCCCCCCCAACACCCCAGTATAATAAACATTGGTGGGGCAGTGCGCCCCCCCAATATAATAAACATTGGCACAGTGCGCCCCCCCAATATAATAAACATTGGCACAGTGCGCCCCCCCCAGTATAATAAACATTGGTGGTGCATTGCGCCCCCCCAACACCCCAGTATAATAAACATTGGTGGCGCAGTGCGCCCCCCCATATAATAAACATTGGTGGCGCAATATAATAAACATTGGTGGTGCAGTGCGCCCCCCCTCAATATAATAAACATTGGTGGTGCAGTGGGCAGTGCCAATGAGGGTTAAAAAATAAAAAAATAATTAACTCACCTCCTCCAATTGATCGTCTCCTGTTCTTTCTTCAGGACCTGTGGTGACATCACTGTGCTCATCACATGATACATCACCATGGTAATGGACCATGTGATGGAGCTCAGTAACGTCACCACAGGTCCTGAAGAAAGAACAGGAGACCGGCAGCTGCGCGATCAACTGGAGGAGGTGAGTTAATTTTTTTTATTATTTTTTAACCCTCATTGGCACTTCCCACTGAGCCACCAATGTTTCTTATACTGGGGTGTTGGGGGGGGGGGCGCACTGTGCCACCAACGTTTCTTATACAAATACAGGAGGCGGGTGCCGGAATCAAATAGCCGGCACCCGACCTTTGTGACAGGGAGCTGCGATCAGCGACAGTTTACCCCTCAGGTACCGCACCTGAAGGGTTAACTCAACTGCAGCTGATCGCAGCTCCCTGTCACAGAGGTCGGGTGCCGATTGATTCCAGCACCCGCCTCCTGTATTTGTATTACAGGTCAGTTATAATAAACATTGGTGGCGCAGTGGCCACAGCCCCTCCCCTCCTCCTCCCGTCTCTCTTCTTTTTGGCAGCGGCGGGGGCAGCAGCACAGGGGGAGGGAGAGACTCCTCCTCCACTGCGCTGCTGAATAGAACATCGGCGGCGGGGCAGAAAACGATCATCTCCAGCCCTGGCTCATCTCAGTGCCTGCCCCGCCCCGAGAGAGAACACAAGTGCCGCCTCGCCTGCCTCAGCTGTCGGCCGCCCGGCGCCCCTGTTGCTATCGCCCCCTTTGCGGCCGCACAGACCGCACACCCCAAAGGCCGGCCCTGCCTGGATCAACGATCCCTCTCTAGTAGCTATAGCCTGTAATATTATTACACTCCAGAAATACATACTGGCCCCTCTTGAATTCCTTTATTGTACTCACCATCACCACCTCCTCAGGCAGAGAGTTCCATGGTCTCACTGCTCTTACCGTAAAGAATCCTTTTCTATGTTTGTGTACAAACCTTCTTTCCTCCAGACGCAGAAGATGTCCCCTCATCACAGTCACAGTCCTGGGGATAAATAGATGATGGGAGAGCTCTCTGTACTGACCCCTGATATATTTATACATAGTAATTAGATCTCCCCTCAGTCGTCCGTGCAACCCATTATCTTATTGGCCTTGGCAGCAGCTGCCGGACACTGGTTTCTACAGCTTAGTTTGCAGTTCACTAAATTCCTAGGTCCTTTACCTTGTCAGTGTTGGGCCTCATGCACACGACCATTCCGTTTTTTGCGGTCTGCAAACCGCGGATCCGCAAAAAACGGAAGCGACCCGTGTGCTTCCTGCAATTTGCGGAACAGAACGGGCGGCCCATTGTAGAAATGCCTATTCTTGTCCGCAAAATGGACAAGAATAGGACATGCTATATTTTTTTGGCGGGGCCATGGAACGGAGCAACGGATGCGGACAGCACACGGAGTACTGTCCGCATCTTTTGCTGCCCCATTGAAGTAAATGGGTCCGCACCCGATCTGCAAAAAATGCCGCTCGGATGCGGACCACAACAACGGTTATGTGCATGAGGCCTTACCCAGTGTTTTACCATTCAGTATGTACGGGTGATTTGCATTATTCCTTCCCATGTGCATAACTTTACATTTGTCAGTGTTAAACCTCATCTGCCACTTCTCTGCCCAAGCCTCCAATCTATCCCTCTGTAGTAGTATACTGTCCTCTTCAGTGTAAATTACTTTACACAGTTTAGTGTCATCTGCAAAAATTGATATTTTACTATGCAAGCCTTCTACAAGATCATTAATAAATATATTGAAGAGAATAGGGCCCAATACTGACCCCTGAGGTACCCCACTAGTGACAGTGACCCAATCTGAGTGTGTACCGTTAATAACCACCCTCTGTTTTCTATCATTGAGCCAGTTACTTACCCACTTACAGATGTTTTCTCCCAGTCCGAGCATTCTCATTTTATATACTAACCTTTTATGCGGTACAGTGTCAAATGCTTTGGAGAAGTCCAGATACACGACATCCATTGATTCGCCGCTGTCAAGTCTAGAACTTACCTCCTCATAGAAACTGATTAAATTAGTTTGACATGGCCGATCCCTCATGAAGCCATGCTGATATGGCATTATTTGCTTATTTCCATTGAGGTGCTCCAAGATAGCATCTCTTAGAAAACCTTCAAGCAGTTTACCCACAACAGATGTTAAACTTACCGGCCTATAGTTTCCATGTAAAGGGGACTTTACTTTAGCTGAAAAATGCTGGTATAAAGATTTCTCTAAAGTTATTTCCAACTGAATCCTAGATTTCATGCATTCTTGCCTCAATGAATAAATGAAGGCCGTTTACTATTTTTTAGCATCTGTTGTCACTTGATGGGACATGTGACACTGCAGTGTGGTTCTCGGGACATTGATTAGCTACAGTGTTCATTTTAGAACATCCCAGCCTGTCATAAGAAATGATCAAAGTCACATTTGTCTGAGGAAACAGATTATGATCATTTGTCTATTATGTCTGTGATTTCTGATGTTCTATAATGAACACCACATGTCACCTATAATGCTCAGTGATATTTTTTGAGCTGGGTTCAAGTATTTCACGCATGTATTTTGTACACCACCACAAGAAAACAAGGGAAAATAAGGGACCAACACAGATTCCATCAGGTACGAATCTGATGACAGATGCCCTTTAAGGAGTAGAGTCCGACACACATTTGCTGACACTCTTGGGCCCCTTGCAAACGAGCGTTCCTTCCGCAGCGAGTCCGCATCGCAGCACCCAGCCTGACCTCCCATCGCTGCCGGCAGTCACATAGCATTATATTGATTTATGATGCTATGTAACCCTTACAGTTCTTGAATGTACTGGATAACACTGGTAAATTGCTGCCAGTGTTATCCAATACATTCCAGAACTGTAAGGGTTTCATAGCATCATAAATCAATATAATGCTATGTGAATCCCGTCAGTGCTGGGAGGTCAGGCCGGGAGCTGCGATGCGGACTCGCTGCGGGAGGAACGCTCGTCTGCAAGGGGCCTTAAAAGATACTGGTTCTCTATGTTGTTGATGTAAGGAGTCTAACGATCAATACCCCTAGGGGAAAATGTGGAAATTAGCTTTCCTGTGCCTCCAGTAGGTAGCTTACCTGGTAAGTCAATATCTGAAACATTACAGAGCCTTGAAACATGACTAGGGATCTCAGACGCCCATCTGTGGACAGCACCTTTCCGGTTGGTGGTGTGAGATATCTTTGATACAGCTCTTGGAAGGTACTCGCTTTGCTTGCAGGGATCCAACTGCAGCTGGTATGGGGAGGCAATGTTCCTGGGGAAATATGCAAACTAGATCTCCACCAGAAGGAAGAAAACTCTCAAAATTCAGAAACCAGTACCTTCAAGAGCTGCCTCAAAGACATCTCACTCAGCCAACCAGAACCCTACTGATTAATGTGTCTACATGTTATGTGTCATTGCTTCTCTTTGTTCAACTCTCTGTGTGAAGCTGTCGGTAGTATCACAGTTATACAAAACACAGAAATGGCAGCAATTTTCTTCTTCTAAAATTTAGCTATTATGTGGGTAAAATGACAATAGATTCACTTTAGTCTTTTCTTAACACAAACTGACCATTTCCAACTCTTTTGAATGCAACACAATATGAAAATGGTAAATTATGGAAGAGGTGGAAAGAAAATCTGGAAGTACCTGAAGGGTACATGATGAAGTATGTTTAAGTAGGATGACAGTGATTTTCAGGATTATCTTGTCTACCATTAGCTGTAAAAAGCTGGGTATTTTGGAGCTTGCAACACAAAGCTACAAATTCCACAGATGGTCTCCATACGACATTTACTGATCTATTTTTATGTATCCTGTAAAGAAATTTTGTCAACCAAATTACGAAAAATTTGAAGTTGGAGGCTTTTTGTCATTCTTTTTAAACACCAGCCATATAGATTGCAAGAAAATAAATATAGGAAATAGCAGAGAAACCTGCCTAATTGTAATTGTTTGCAGTGTGCACATAACTCACATCGAAGTGGATCTAACATCCTTGCCTTCACTATGAAATAAAGAATAGGCAATAGAAAGAGGTCATATTGGAGTAATGCTAGAAATTGATAACTCATTGTACTTGCCAGTTTTAGCCAACTGCATAAAAAGCATAGTGCTCTACACTTATTAGCATGCAAAAAGAGAACGAGGAATGTCTATCAAATGTTTTATGTCACTATTTTGGCCAAAAAAGTTGCAAATGATGGCATACTCAATATTGGTGCTATAATATGTAACTGTTCACTTCTTTTCTTATTTTTCCAAAGTGCCAAGAAAAGTAAGTGGGGTTTACTGGGAGAAGACATGGTGTAAATGATAGTTCCAATCTACACCAGATTATTGATGGCATAGATTTAATCTTCTGGCGCACAGACTGCCTGGAGATGTGCCAAGTGTATTAGGAGGCCTGTGCCTCTTAATGAATGTGGCACCTTATATCAAGACTGACATTTCTAATGCCAGTCTTAGTTTAGCTTCCCCAATCTCAGTTTATTTCTGAACCATGACTGATATCAGATATGTAGAATCTAGCAATTCTAGTCCACCACATCCCAGACTCGAGGATTTTACACTAACATATTTGCTACAGAATTTGGTTTCAGATGTTCAGAGATCGTCTGTTGCATTCCTTTGGTAGAGGTTACTATTGTTATAATGGATTTTAAAGCATTAGACCAGCTGTTCACACACATCGGCTATCATATCGCTGCTATGCTGAACAGATATCCCAAGAAATCATGAAATGACTTACTGTTTTATTATTTATGGAAAAGAAGTAGAAAAATGTTATTAAACCATGTTACTACTTAAGCCTCATGGACATGACCGTATCCGTTTTGTGGTCCATGTGCCATCCACATTTTTTTGCAGACTTAATGACTTCAATGGGTCCGTGGTCCGCATTTTGATGACCCATATGCTTTCCACATTCATTTGGTCCGTTCCACAAAAAAGTAGAACATGTTCTATACTTGGCCACAACTTGCAGACCACGGACCCATTGTAGTCAGAGGGTGCGCAACAAATGTGGATGCAACACAGACAGTATCCATATATTGCATATTCGCAATATGTCAACCGAAAAATACATATAATTGTGTGCTTATATCCTTTGCTAATCTCTCCTCCAGTATTTCACTGAAGGTTTAGTGACCAGTAAAGCTACTTTCACACTTGAGGCAGAGTGATCCGGCAAGCAGTTCCGTCGCCGGAACTGCCTGCTGGATCCGGCAAAACGTATGCCAACTGATGGCAGAATAAAATGCCTGATCAGTCAGAAAAATGCATTGAAATGCCGGTGTCATCCGACAAAACGGATCCAGCATTTATTTTTTTCACATTTTTTTCAGTCTGCGCAGAATGGAAGGACGGGTCCGGCATTCCGGTATTTTGAATGCCGAATCCAGCTCTAATAGATTCATATGGAAAAAAATTCAGGCAAGTCTTCATTTTTTGGGCCGGAGATAAAACCGTAGCATGCTGCGGTTTTATCTTTTGCCAGATCAGTCAAAATGACTGAACTGAAGACATCCTGATGCAAACTGAACGGATTACTATCCATTCAGAATGCATGGGGATAAAACTGATCAGTTCTTTTCCGGTATAGAGCCCCTAGGACGGAACTCTATGCTGGAAAAGAAAAACGCTAGTGTAAAAGTATACTAAGGCTGAGTTCACACTTCAGTTATTTGGTCAGAATGGCTTTCGAATTTAGGGGATTTGTCCAGAGGTCTGAATTCATTTTAGGGTCTGATAATTCTGGGGTCTTACACCATCTTTACAATGAGTAAATCTGGGCCATTATATCCAAAGTTCCTAACTGGTGGTCACTATGGACCTATTTACGTTCTTGGATCAAGTACTGTTTTTTCTTTTAAAACTTCACTTTTATTCTGTTATTTTAATATACATTAACCTTTTAATCTTATTTAATCCTATTTCTATACTAAAGACTAAAAATATTTTAAAACTCTCAGTGGTGCGGGCTTGCTCTAGATTCTTAGCTTTTAGTATTATATATTTTTTATAGTTATAATCATGTATCCCAGTTGCTGCTACCTTCCTAATGTATGGGACTTTTTATTTGGATCCCTCCTATTCATATAACATGACTGTTGAGGGAGGGATAAGGGGGGGGGAGGAGAGATTAGGAGATTGACCTGTTGGTTGGTACAATCTCTAGGAAGGCGATAGAGGGAAGGAGCGTCACGATCTATTGTTTAATATCGTGCCCCTAGTGTATTGGGATCTATGTTGAGCTTATTCCCTAGTGGTGGCAGCTACTGCTTGTTCTGTTGATGCATTCCTCCTCTCACCTCCTATCCATCTCTCTCCATAGCCTATATTCCCCTTAAAGCCACTGCCTTCTATAATAATTATTATTGGCTGCTCATATGTTTGAGCCTAGTCCCTATGGTTCGCTGCTACTGTGGTTGTTTCTTTGTTTGCTCATGTGTTAGAGCTTAGTCCACATCGCACTAGCCTAAAGCCTAACACTCACACACCCTGCATCCCGACATGTTTCGCTGTGTAACCAGCGTCTTCAGGGGATGATGCAGGTGTGAGTGTTGGGGCCGGAGTCCATCCTTTGAAGGTTCGTTTCGGGTCACATGTTCTTAAACTCCAATCATTTGCTGATTCATCATATCCGTTTGTTTCATTTGTTCACACCCTCTGTTTATTGATTGGCCCCAGTCCGTCATGCGCTGGTGACTCACGGTTGTACGGCATATCCCTGGGATCATTCGCGCATGCGCCCGGATTTGCCCATTCTCCACTGCATTATCGCGAGGTTTTTATTATGTTCGCGCATGCGCGAGGACTTATACATTTCAGTCATTCGATTTTACTATCAGATTCGCGCATGCGCGCGGACTTTAACATTGATTTGTCGACGTCTATACTATCGCGGTATTACTAGCTCACATCTCGTACATGCGTGTATGCTTAGTATCGGGGCCTTCATTGGCGCAGGTGCGGACTCTTTGCTGGATTCCCCTCAACTTTCATCATTTTTGTGGTCCTTCATTATTCTCACTGGTACTTAATTCTATTTCTATTCAGCACGTATCTATAGCTATATATTAATGTCCACACTATTACACGATTTTATTTTAGAGGTTGAGGTCCTTTCCCTAGCTTATGTTGACATGTACTGTGAGGTCAAAGGTTATAAAAATTGTAAATTATATCCAAAGGTCACATTTTTACCTGAGGAAGGGGTCGTATAGACCCCAAAAATCACATTTGTTTACCTTTTAATGAATGTGAAAAGTGTGAAAGCTTTATCAATGTTTTAGCAAACTGAAGATATTTGAGATCCAGTGATGGAATTGCAGTCCAAAGCCTCATTCACACATCAGTGTTTTGGTCAGTGATTCCCATCAGTGACTGGGAGCCAAAACCAGGATTGGAGCCTCCACAGACATAAGGTATAAGGGAAAGATCTGCTCCTGTTCTGTGTTTAGAGCCGCACCTGGTTTTGGCTCAATATCACTGATGGAATTCACTGACCAAAACACATGTGAATGAGGCACAAACCACATTTCTCTTACCTGCTTGTAAATACATTTGCATTCAGGTAAACCAACTCAATGAGAAATTATATTGCTTGTTTGTTTCTCTAGTAATTAAGCATTTTGCTCATCGTCTACCTCCTCTTCTAGTGCCTCTTCAGTGTAAAATACATGATACAGATAGATTTTTTACTACTTTTATGGTTTTTTTTGCCTTTAAAATATATTTGTCATTAAGTTTGTCTTAATTGTAAGGTTAGAAATAGTAGATGACTTCTCAGGGTCTCGTAGACTTTCTCAAGGCAGCAAACTGTGTCACTATGCACCATCATCGCTCCTTAAAAGGTTCAGGCTGACTATTAAAGCGAATTATTACCGCTGAATAAGGTGTTCTGTGCATGGTGGATGACAAAGCCTTACAGATGGCAAAAGCTTATTACCTCTCTGACATCCTTCTCCGCATGAAGGAATAACATCTGCATGAGCCAGCAGTGCAAGACACAGTGTTTCTTTGGGGCAAGAGTGCAGCTTTCATTCTCTTTATTAATTGATTCATTAGTTTTGTAACGCGCACAGACATTTCTATGATGCACACAAGTTCTCATCATATCTTTTAACTACATTTTAAACAGGAAAACAATCTCCATCCATGACTATGGTAAAGAGTGCAAAAAAACATTTAGAATTATTTTTCCCTGAAGCTATTCCTTTTCCTTTACATTTCCAAAGGTAGTATTCATCTCTTCTATATATCTGGACTCACAACAGACACCATTTTTTTTTTTTTTTTAAAAACAGCTATAACGCCAGATTATCAAACACTCTGGATTTTTATATGGGCATCAAAAAATTAAATGGAAGTTAAAGGAAATGTGTCACCAAAATTTTTTCCAGTTAAAGTCAGATAGCAACACAAATCCCTTTTTTCTAATCTGTTTTTATTTTCTGATTGCAGATTTATTCCTTCTTAAACGGGCCATCTTGTCCGAGCTGTTCTTAACAGCATTTAGAAAGCATTAAGAAAATTACTTTATGGCAACCCCATGGGCCATAGACACAATGGACAGGAGGGGGACCTCAATGACTTCTATGGGAGAGTTCTCTAGGCATGCTCTGTCACCTGTGCAGAGGTCACTGTACAAGGGGAGTATAGATAAGCCCTGACAATCACCTATTTTGAATGGTGGATCCTGTGTTATCTATACACAGAGGTGATATCATTACAGGCAGGATTAGAATGACAGATAAGCAGATACCTGCAGTTGAGTGATTTGTACAGATAAAGAAGTGGAGACTATTATTAGACTTGGTGGCCTGTGCGAAAACTTCAGGATTTTATGGTTTTTGTTTAAATATAGTTATTGACATGGAAAAATTTAAATAACATCATCATAAGTTCTTCAAAATTATGTTTAGCATAAAAATGTAATCTAGGCTACTTTCACACTGGCGTTTTGGTTTCCATTTGTGAGATCCGTTCAGGGATCTCACAAGCGGTCCAAAACGGATTCGTTTTGCCCTTAATGCATTCTGAATGGAAAAGGATCCGCTCAGAATGCATCAGTTTGCCTTTGTTCCGTCTCCATTCCGCTTTGAAGGCGGACACCAAAACGCTGCTTGCTGCTGACGAAACTGAGCCAAACGTTCTGACGCATTGGGGACAGATCGTTTTCACTGAAAAAATATGGCACAATAGAAAACAAATCCATCCCCCATTAACTTTCAATGGTGTTCAAGAAGGATCCGTTTTGGCTGTTACAGATAATACAAACTGTAATAATCAGTTCTGAACAGATGAATGCGGTTGTATTATCTGAACAGATGCTCCAGAAAAAGGTGTATACAGGGTATACTGTCTGTCTGTTATCTATTTACAAAACCATTGCTCAGATTTTCTCATTCTATAGATGTTGTAAACTTAGACAGGCTGTCTAGACCTACACCAGAATGATCACAGTGGCTCAGGCTGGATGAGAAGTCTGGTGCAGGGATAGACACTTTTTTTCTAGCTCCATACCAACTATTGGTTGGCTTACTTTTAGACAGAATTTTATACCAGAATTGCAGTGCATTTTTGGCGCAAAGTGTGGTTTCTTAGGCCACACTAATTTCCTGCAAAGCCCTGCCCCTCCCACTAAGCACACCCTTTTTTCAAGAAAGGCTAGAAAAGAGTTTAGAAACACTCGTTGTGCCAAAATACATGAAAATGTCATCAATTTGCTCCAATTTTTAGACAGATACTAGGCATAGACACAATAACAAATCTGGGCCCTTATGTCTTTTTTATATGTAAAGCTAATCTGTTAACAGGAAATAACCTTTAAATTTGGCTAATATACCTAATTCTCTAAGAAAAAAACAACGGTGCTCCCACATCCATTATCAACCCTTCCCAAATTTCCATGTAGAGAACGACTAACAAGCAGCATGACCTTGTTAAAATCCTTGTTTTTGTCATGGTTTTTAACTTTTATTCCAAATTGTGGGCTCCACTGCTCTCTGTATGAATTATAAATATAAAGATCTAGGTATTGCTGGCTGGGACCTTTCTCCTTGAAGGGGTTTTCCAGGATTACTACAGTTTTCAATGCACATGTAGTTGCTTAGATCATGTACATTTTCTCCATGCTTCAATTTTAATTTGGACTCTTCTGAGCCCTTTCCACCATGTAAACCAATTACTCTGGTTTGCTTACATTCTGTATATAGCACTTCCTATGGCTATATGCAACCACTCCCATGCCACTGCTCCAGTACACCTTTAACTACACCCAGTTAATTTATTGCTCCCCCCGCCCAGCTTGTTACATAGACACTCCTCTATCACTGCCCCATATAATGCCCAGCTAGTTTATAGCTCCTCCCACCCAGCTAGTTTATAGCTCCTCCCAGCCAGCTAGTTTATAGCTCCTCCCAGCCAGCTACATAGACACTCCCCTATTACTGTCCCTAACAATGCCCAGCTAGTTTATAACTCCCCCCACCCAGCTAGTTACATAGACACTCCCCTATCACGGCCCCTAACAATGCCCTGCTAGTTTATAGCTCCTCCCACCAGCTAGTTACATAGACACTCCCCTATCACTGCCCCTAACAATGCCCTGCTAGTTTATAGCTCCTCCCACAGCTAGTTACATAGACACTCCCCTATCACTGCCCCTAACAATGCCCCACTAGTTTATAACTCCCCCCACCCAGCTAGTTACATAGACACTCCATTTGTTGCTGCTTTAACACACCCATAGAAATAACATCACAGGAAATAAGAGCTGCATGGACATGGTCATGTGACCACAGCCCAGAATGGAAGATAGGATCAATAAAAGTAAAAGAAATACATAAAAAATTACAGCTACCTTCATAAATGATTATTTTAAAGGATGTTGATGCAAATCAGAAAACCCCTTTAAAGAGGATCCGTCTAGTTTGAGTTTATCATTTGACTTGAATGAGCATGTGGTCTCTACATTGTATATGTGCAAACCGGTTATGATAAAAGAGGTGGGTAAGCTCAAGAAATATGCAGATACCGTATAATCATGGAGGTATGCCACTTGATGAAGCCACCTGTACTGCCCTCTTTCCTGCTGTGGACAAAATCCCTGTGATGAGACCTGCAGTAGAAGATGGACCGAATGGACTCAGTGCCATTGTCACCATCACCACTGGTCTATCCGGGGGGATCGGGGGTGGCGGGGGCATCAGAATCTCAGACTTTCAAAGAGCAACCTGTGAAATGAACTCCAAGACTGTGGTGGCTATTTTGTGATCAAGCAAAGTGGTACCAGAAGACACCAACCGCACCAAGATCTGTCACATTTGCCATGCACAGTAAAATATTCAGTTTGGGCTAAAAATTAATTTTAACGAAACCAGCCTAAAGAAAAATGCAATTGTTTTCACCCAGTCTCCTGTTTCACATCCTCTGACAAAGTTCTGTGCCTTCAACAAGTGCTGGATTAAAAGAGTTGTATTGTAGTATAAGCTAATAATTCAATGCCGACCGCTCCACTGCAGCTTTATAGCACTGCGGTATTTTATTTCAAGCATTATTACTCTTCCCTTCAGAAAGCTAATACTCCATTTTTCTTATACATTATCGGAAAGTTCTATGATAAGCCTAAAACGTTGGATACATTTCAGGTTTTTACAGTTTTGGAGACTATATAGGTTTCAATTAAAGGGAAGATTCACTTTTACATGAAAGCTGTGTATAGTTTGAGCACAGACTATACCTGATAGGGCTAAGTTACACCTATTGTTCCTGTACCTACCAATAACTAAGACATAACTTTTAATAGATACTGCTACTAATACTTAAATAAGTGACTAAATAAACTAAATGGTTAAAACTTCCAGCGTCCGCTGGCCTTTCAATCTCAGTTTAGAGTGCCCTGTCAGGATGTCGCCTGACCAGGGTTATATGCTACTGTGTGATTCCACACTAGTGTCTAACTGGCTGCGCGCTGCCAGTTTCAACTTGTAGACACTGTGTGACTACTGAACACAGTAGTAGGAGGCTTCAGCGGTATGCCGAGTTAAAATTAGAGGCTCACACTGCCCCCCGACATGTTTCGCCGTGTACCGGCGTCTTCAGGGGTAAGGGCAGAGTGTGAGCGTTTCCGCTCACGGCTAGCTTATAAAACCTTTGTTTATTACGTGTTTCCTGTGTGTGTTACTGTGGGGCGTGAGTTAGAGACCAGGGCTTAGGCTGTGATAGGATGCTCTGCAGGACTCCACCCCCTGACGTAATTAGGGATCCAGAGTTGAGGCGGTAATAGGACGCGCTGCAGGGCTCCACCCCCTGACGTAAGCAGCCTTCCATTCATGTCCTCCTAATTCGCTCACGTAATGGGTTTACACTGCGCATGTCCCACACACTTAGAAATTTTTCAGGCAGATGTCTCCTGCGCATGTCTGCCGACTTAGTTCCCGGCCGCTCCGATTCAGCTTATGATGCTTCATTACAGCGCATGCCCGTGGACTTCAGCGTTAGCACCCTCGGGTCAAATCGTTATGGTATGTGTCCTGACCTCTTCTCCCCATGTCTAGTTGTCCCTACCGAAATGGGTATCTGCTGCGTATCTCAACATCCTCAATTATGCAGCCTGTACGTTCCCTTATTGTTTTATCTCAGACGCTTTAGTTCACATCTGAGGGTTCAGGTTCTTATCGGCCCTTATGAGGGTATAGGGGTGCTCATCACTGCACATACTATTGCCCTATAATTAATGTCCGCTTATTCTCTGTGTTATTTTCATGTATGTACATATTACTTATCTTTTGGCCACCCCTTAGATTCATTCTGCGTACATTCATTCCTTCTCATGTGTGTTCCCTTTAGCTATACAGATCCTCTACCTTATTTTTGATCCCAGGATGCTCGTCCCTTTCTTTTCCTATTTGACCGGCCCCTTTCTGTGTTTTCTGCTCACCATATAGTGCCTGCACAGCAGGCTACCATGGTCTTTATGGTATTCGTAATATTGTACTAAACGACCTTTATAGGGTATTGTTCCTATTGCCCCATAATATTGTGCCGAACCACCTTTGTAGGATGTTAATTCTTTTACCCTTATATGATGGCATTATTCCCACAGATGCAACCTTGCATTACCATATTGGCCCTAGTCTGCCCCCTTTTTCCTTGTGGGGACTGTACTTTCTGTGGTCGGATGAAAGTCACAAAAACTTTCACAAACCCAGTGGATGGAAAAAATTATGAAATACGCGATTACATCAATTGCAAGACGAAAGGGGTTGTATATGTTATTAGATGCGAATGTCCCAAATTGTACGTCGGAAAGACCATTCAAGAGTTAAGAAGGCGGATTTCAAGACATCTGAGCAGCATCAATACAGGTGAAGACACCAGCCTAGCCAGACATATGAGGGAAAAGCATAAGGATCAAATTACAGATTTCAAATTTTGGGGACTAATGAAGGTAAAATCAGGTCCACGGAAAGGAGATATAGATAGAAGACTCCAGCAGGAGGAAACAAAATGGATTTACCTGCTTAACAGCTTGTCTCCAAGAGGCCTTAATGAAGGATTCACGTACTCGTCCTTCCTGTAGGATTGATCCCCAGCTAGGAAAAAAGAAAAATCGGAAACATTATAAGCAAAAATAATTAGAAGGAAACGATGTAAACTAAAATAGAGCAATCCACTCGACGGCAAGACCTGAGTAAAAGAAAGGGGGGAAAAAAAAGGGGGCAGACTAGGGCCAATATGGTAATGCAAGGTTGCATCTGTGGGAATAATGCCATCATATAAGGGTAAAAGAATTAACATCCTACAAAGGTGGTTCGGCACAATATTATGGGGCAATAGGAACAATACCCTATAAAGGTCGTTTAGTACAATATTACGAATACCATAAAGACACTATATGGTGAGCAGAAAACACAGAAAGGGGCCGGTCAAATAGGAAAAGAAAGGGACGAGCATCCTGGGATCAAAAATAAGGTAGAGGATCTGTATAGCTAAAGGGAACACACATGAGAAGGAATGAATGTACGCAGAATGAATCTAAGGGGTGGCCAAAAGATAAGTAATATGTACATACATGAAAATAACACAGAGAATAAGCGGACATTAATTATAGGGCAATAGTATGTGCAGTGATGAGCACCCCTATACCCTCATAAGGGCCGATAAGAACCTGAACCCTCAGATGTGAACTAAAGCGTCTGAGATAAAACAATAAGGGAACGTACAGGCTGCATAATTGAGGATGTTGAGATACGCAGCAGATACCCATTTCGGTAGGGACAACTAGACATGGGGAGAAGAGGTCAGGACACATACCATAACGATTTGACCCGAGGGTGCTAACGCTGAAGTCCACGGGCATGCGCTGTAATGAAGCATCATAAGCTGAATCGGAGCGGCCGGGAACTAAGTCGGCAGACATGCGCAGGAGACATCTGCCTGAAAAATTTCTAAGTGTGTGGGACATGCGCAGTGTAAACCCATTACGTGAGCGAATTAGGAGGACATGAATGGAAGGCTGCTTACGTCAGGGGGTGGAGCCCTGCAGCGCGTCCTATTACCGCCTCAACTCTGGATCCCTAATTACGTCAGGGGGTGGAGTCCTGCAGAGCATCCTATCACAGCCTAAGCCCTGGTCTCTAACTCACGCCCCACAGTAACACACACAGGAAACACGTAATAAACAAAGGTTTTATAAGCTAGCCGTGAGCGGAAACGCTCACACTCTGCCCTTACCCCTGAAGACGCCGGTACACGGCGAAACATGTCGGGGGGCAGTGTGAGCCTCTAATTTTAACTCGGCATACCGCTGAAGCCTCCTACTACTGTGTTCAGTAGTCACACAGTGTCTACAAGTTGAAACTGGCAGCGCGCAGCCAGTTAGACACTAGTGTGGAATCACACAGTAGCATATAACCCTGGTCAGGCGACATCCTGACAGGGCACTCTAAACTGAGATTGAAAGGCCAGCGGACGCTGGAAGTTTTAACCATTTAGTTTATTTAGTCACTTATTTAAGTATTAGTAGCAGTATCTATTAAAAGTTATGTCTTAGTTATTGGTAGGTACAGGAACAATAGGTGTAACTTAGCCCTAACAGGCATTAAAAGTAATAAATTGTTGCACAATACACCTTATCCTTGTACTTAAAGGGAATAGTTTAGTTATTGCAGACTATACCTGAGTCCCCAGATTCGATCTCGGGGACCAAAGCTGAGGGAAAACACTTTTTGTGCATTGTCACATCCATAGAAAGGGACTGATGCACACAGTGTGTTCTTATGGGAACAAACTGCTAACCAAACAAAAACACAGGTCCTGGGAATTAGCTTCACATAATGTTTTTAATAAGTTTTCTTGTCCGGTTCTAAGTTTATTACCTTGTTGCCTATTTTCTTTACTTAGGTTGTATTTAGTCAAGCATTTACAATTCCAATCTCCTATTATATATGGCTCCTATTGTGTGTCTCTCCTTTTTCTTTCCCTAGAAACTGATGTAATATCTTTTTCTGTCTGTAAGGGCTTATGCACACAAACGTGTGCCGCCCCTTTCCATGCATCGGGGACTGCAATTTGCGGTCCCCAATGCACGGCACCGTCCGTGAGGCTGGCACAGACGGCTGTGGACCCATTCAACTTGAATAGGTCCGTGATCTGTCCACACCGCAAAAAAATAGAACAAGTTGTATTTTTTGCAGTGCGGAGGCACAGACAAAAAACCCACAGAAGTACTACGAAGGTTCCGTGCCTCTGTTCCGCACCTTCCGGATTGCGGACACATTCAAGTAAATGGATCCGCATCCGTGATGCAGTGCACAAGCGGCCGGTGCCCGTATATTCCGGACCCACTGTTTGCGGGTCACAATACAGGCATCGACCAACATTTGTCATCTGAATGAGACCTAAATGGAAGATATCATCATAATCCTTCTCACAAACCCTATTACAGATTGTCAAGGAGAATCAAAACTGGCCAAAGAAAGGGAATGTGTTAAAATAATGATCAAAGTCACAATCACCTGTTCATTCCCCCTTCACTCCAGCTCTAGTGCCCAATACTGCTGAGGCCATTGATTGGCTGCAGTGGTCACACGGGGTATATTTGCATCTCACTACTGTGGCCTTGTAAACAAAGCCTCCTGGAAGGACTGGAGAGGGATCGATCCAGTGATTATAACTTTGTTTACTATTTTAACACCGTTCCTGCCTTTGGCTTGTTTTTTTATTCACCGAGATAACCCCTTTAAGAAAATATAATTTGGTTATTCATAATTAAAAAATATTGGAAAGCTCTGCATACTACTGAAGACACTATACATTGTGCACTGCTCCACATAATACTGTATGTTGGTCATATATAAGCAGTGTTAATCCCTTCCTGACAGTCGAGTTTCACTTTCCTGACACAGACTGTTTTTGGAAATCTGACATGTGTAACTTTGTTTTAATAAGTTTGGAATGCTTTTACTTATGCAAGCCATTCTGAGACTGTTTTCTCGAGATACGTCATTTACTGTGTTAGGGCTCATTTTTTCGCAGGATGAGTTGCTATTACCATTGGTTCAATTTTAGGTGTAAATATGCCTTTCTAACAAAAAGGCAGCAACTTTGCCATTGCTTTTGGGTCTTGTGTTTGCAGCGTACACTTCGTGGGAAAAATGACTTTTTTTTTTCTTCATTCAGCTGGTCAGTACGATTACAGAGATGCCAATTTTATATACAGTTACAGAAGTTTTGTTTACATTTTACCACTTACACAAAGCATTTTTGAAAAAAAATGTTTTTGTCGCCATTTTCATAAAGCCTTTTTTTTTCTGGAGATAGTCTTGTATGAAATCTTGTTTTTTGCATAAGGAAGTGACGTTTTCATTCGTATCATCTTAAAGTATATAGGAATTTTTTTGATCACTTGATTTTTTTAAGCAAGCTGACATTATTTGTATTTTACGGTGCTCACTTGATGGGATAGATCATGTGATATTTTTATAGAGCCTTTTACAGAAGCAGCCATACCAAATATGTCTATTTTTTTTTGTTGTTATTTTTTAGTTTTACACAATTAAATTATTTCTGAAAACCTATTTTTTGGAGATAGTCTTATGTGAGTGCTTGTTTTTTGCGAGATGAGTTGATGTTTTCACTGGTACCATTTTGGGGTACATAGTACTTTTCGATCATTTGATATTACACTTTTTCTAAGGTAAAGCTGTTCTGGCAGAATTTTAATTTAGAATTTTTTCAGCGTTCACCTATCGGGATCATGTGATATCTTTATAGCGTCATTGTTATGCATGTGGTGATATCTAATAATATGTCTTTTTTAAATTGTAAATGATTGATTTTTTTTTACTTGAGACTTTCATTTTTTATTTCAAGAGATGGAGCCCCCTCCCTCTGCAAACTCCTTAGATATGGAATTAAGCATTAACCGCAGCATCAAATGGGTTAAATTGCCAGCACCGGAGTTTTCATAAAACACTTAAAAAAAATAAAAAATTTGTAAGTTTTATTTTTGTCCTACTATGGGAATTTAACATTTGAGGGTCTGATCTCTTCTACAGTGCATTACGATACATAGTGTATTGCAATGTATTGTAACTGTCAATACTACACTCACTGTTGCCTATGAG
Organism: Bufo bufo; assembly: GCF_905171765.1. Lineage (NCBI taxonomy): Eukaryota > Metazoa > Chordata > Amphibia > Anura > Bufonidae > Bufo > Bufo bufo. The sequence goes on along the minus strand of NC_053390.1, from coordinate 638,082,020 downwards.
ACCCAGCCTGGGTGCTGGGCCTCATATTCTGAAGCTGGCAGGCCCCAGGGTCTTTGTAAAGCCTTGGGCTGCCATAGCATCAGCTCCCCACTATTACATCGAGGGGAGCCGATGGGTTGAGAGAGCGAGCCCAATCCCTCTGTAAACCCCTTAGATGCATCAGTCAGCATTGACAATGGCATCTAAGGTATTAATCCACCAGCAGATACAGCAGGGGCCTGACTGTCACCTGCTTCATGAACATGAACAACCCAACAATAGCTTTTTGCATGCTTAATTTGATGCCTTATTCATTGCATAGTAATACTTTTCATGGAATAACCCCTTTGATGGATCTTTTAAGTGTTGCTGTGGACAACTACACCAGTGGACAACTACACCAGTTTTGATAAATCTCCCCCACAGTGTTTTTGGACTGCAAGGCCCTTTTCACACAATAGTGCGTTATTTCCATCAGTGATTGTGAGACAAAACCAGGAATGCGGTCTACACAGAGTTAGGCTCAATTCACACCTGAGCGTTCTGAAAGGAGCGCTCTGTATGCGCGATTGTACGGACGTTTACAAGCGCGCATACAGAGACAAGTGTGCACACAGTGTCGCGCGTTCCCAAAAGTCTATGTACGGGAACGCGCGACAAGCGCCCAAAAAAACGCTCCTGTACTTGTGTGAGCGTCGGGCGTTTTACAGCGCGATCGTACGCGCTGTAAAACGCCCAGGTGAGAACCATTCCCATAGGGAAGCATTGGTTTCTCCTTGTTGAGCGTTTTACAGCGCGTAGGAACGCGCTGTAAAACGCTCAGGTGTGAATTGAGCCTTAGGGTCCATTCACACGTCCGTGTGTGTTTTGGCGGATCCACGGATCCGCAAAACACGGACATCGGCGATGAACGTTCCGCATTTTGCGGACCGCACATCGCCGGCACTTAATAGAAAATGCCTAATCTTGTCCGCAATTGCGGACAAGAATAGCACATGTTCTATATTTTTCGGGATCGGAATTGCGGACCCGGAAGTGCGGATCCGCAATTCCGTATCCGGGCAGCACATCGTGCTGCCCTATAGAAATGAATGGGTCCGCAATGCGGAACTAAATTGCGGATGTGTGAATGGACCCTTAAGGTATAATGAAAAGATATACACCTATTGTGTTTTTTTTACCTTTACCTGGTTTTGTCTCACAATTACTGATGAAAATCCCTGATCAAACATTGACAGTTTGAATTAGACCATTGACACACTTGTACCAAGAAAATGTCTTGCTTAGGCTACTCTCACATTTGTGGCAGAGTGATCCGTCATACAGTTCCGTCGCCGGAACTGCCTGCTGGATCCGGCAGAATGTATGCCAACTGATGGCATTTGTAAGACTGATCAGGATCTTGATCAGTCTTAAAAATGCCTGATAAGTCAGAAAAATGCATTGAAATGCCAGATCCGTCTTTCCGGTGTCACCCGGAAAAACGGATCCGGCATTTATTTTTTTCACCTTTTTTTGCAGTATGTTCGTTCCGTTGCCCTGCAAAAAATTAGTGCATGTCCTATTTTTTTCTAGTTTGCGGACAAGGATAGGCATTATTACAATAGATCCGCAAAAAAATAAATGGATCCGCAATTAGCCTTAGGGTTAGATCACATGGCACGGTTGAGATATGGTCATGATGTGGTTATGCTTTTGGGGTGCAATCATTTATGGATTGTTGTTTAAACTGTTGGGATTTTTTTGTGGTTCTTTCGCATTCTAATTTACTTCAAATAGTGAGATGTGTAAAATATGCTAAACATATACCGTAACTAGCTGATCTATGTATAATGCGATCAGCAGCCGCAAGCAGCAGGACAACCGCACATACTGTAAATCAAGTGCAGTAATCACCACCTTGAAAGTGCCAGGTCTGCCTCAGAAACCTATTTACACATTGACTTCTATTGGGAAATGGGTTCCTAAGCCAACGGCGCCATGTTGACCTTTTCTAGTCCTATCCAGGGCTAAACTTAACTGATCACTTCTCTAAACAATCAGGCAGAGTTCCCCCTCCAGTATAAAATGGTACATCATGAGACCGACATCGTTTACACCTCCTCCCCTCCACGCGACGTAAGAGGGCGTGTTCTCCCGAAATGTCACGTGGAGGGGAGGAGGTGTGAACGATGTCTGTCTCAGCATCCTTCATGATGTACCATTTTATACTGGAATGAATTAAAGAAATAAAAAGAAACATAAGGTTTTGTACCAGCGACTTGTGAGTATGACTTCTATTGCTCACCCACATATAATATTGGCACATTGAGGTAAAAAGAACACACAAGTCTGCATGCTTGAAAGTCTGCCGGTGCTGGGTTAGGCCTCTTTCACACAAACGTGTGCGCTCCATGGCCGTATTGCGGACCACATTTTCGGATCCGCAATACAAAGGCGCGGTTCCGTGGGCATTCCGCATCACGGATGCGGACCCATTCACTTGAACGGAAGCACGGAACGGAAACTTACGGAAGCACTATGGAGTACTTCCGTTCCGCAAAAAGATAGAACATGTCCTATCTTTTTGCTGAACGGACAGATTGTGGACCTATTAAAGTGAATGGGTCCGCGATCCGCTACGGCTGCCCCACGGTTGTTTTTCGTGCATTGCAGCCCGCAATTTGCGAGCCACAGCACGGCCACCGGGCGCGCACGTTCATGTGCAAGAGGCCTTAAGCAGAGCTCCCAATGTGGACTTGTATTTGTTATATATTATACAACAGGTTTCCCTCCCCTCATCCTGTCTATCATTCAACCTAGCATTCATCCTCTGGGGGCACCCCATTCCTCATTTATCATACTAAGCATTAAAAACAATAAAACAAAACATAATTTGTATTTCTGTGTCCAAAAATGTCCAGACTATTAAAATGTAATGTTATTTATCCCACATGGTAATTGATCATTGTAAAAAAATAAAAAAAATCCCGATGCCAGAATTGCCGTTTTTTGGTCATCTCGCCTCAACAACAAAATGGAATAAAAAATGATTGAAAAGCTATGTACCCATCCGAAATGGTACCAATAAACACTGCGGCTCATTCTGCCAAATAACAAGCTGTCACACAGCTCCATCGAAGGAATAATAAAAAAGTTATGGGTGTCAGAAAATGGCGACGCAAAGCAGCGGGCTGCAATGCACGAACAACAACCATGGGGCAGCCGTAGCGGATCGCGGACCCATTCACTTTAATAGGTCCACGATCTGCCCGTTCAGCAAAAAGATAGGACATGTTCTATCTTCTCTAAACAATCAGGCAGAGTTCCCCCTCCAGTATAAAATGGTACATCATGAGACAGACATCGTTTACACCTCCTCCCCTCCACGCGACGTAAGAGGGCGTGTTCTCCTGAAAAAAAACTAAATAAATAGTAAAATATAATAAAATCTGTATACATTGTACTGAGGTGCTCAATAAGGTCATCATGTCGTTTTTACCACGTCGTAAAATGTAAACCCCAAAAATAATGGCAGAAGGAAATTTTTCTCCTATTTCATACCACAATTTTTTTTTTCACAGTTTCACAATACAGTTTTTGGACCATTAAAGAAAATAAAAAGTTGAAAGGGGAGGAGCAAAAATCTAAACAGTCATTGCCAGAACTGGCTTGGACCTAAAGGGGTTAAACATGCTGCCAACCCCTAGTAAAAAAAAATAATACAGAGGCACGTGTTAGTGAGAGAGAGTTTGAGGGTGACCCCGTGCCATAGGGTGAGCACAGAAGTGACCTGACTTCAGTGATATACATTACTAAGATATTAGCCTTTACCGAATAGTGCCTGCGCAGTGAATGCCGCCAGGTCTCCGTTAATATTATACATTAGATTCCTTTTTAATATTACATAACCACATATCAGCATTTGAAAGCAGTCAAGTATATTCACAATTCTTTTCTTCTGCTTTCAATTGTATTACAAAAAAGCAGCCAAGAATATGATGTTTAAATCCAATTAAAGTGCCGGGAGGTGTTGTCCTCAGCCTATAGTAATTGCCATCTATAATACTCACATTTTCTATGCGTCACATCTTATGGTTAGACTCATTTGAACCCTGCGGCAGTATTATTTTGATTGTAATAGTCAATTAATTTCTTTTTTTTTTTTTTTTTTTTTTTTTTAGAACAGTGTCAAAATTTATAGCAAACCAATTATTCCACCTTGGGGACAAGGGACAATCTATCGTCACAATGCATTACCATCTCTTCTTTCTAGGCTTTGTCATGCAGTAAACCATATTAACAAACCTGACACTCAGAACGAGCTGTGGACTTCATTAATGGGACAGCATAGTGGAGTACTAAAACTGTTGTTCTACGAGACATGTTATTTAGCAGTCATTTAACGTGGTATCTTATTTAGTGCATCGGCTTTCCTCCCTTGCATTCTTACATTTTATTTGAATGTGTAAAATGATATTTCTGTAAATTTCTGTAAAGCCAGATTTAAATGTGACGTCTCTAGGACATGTTTAAGAGGACCCTTCATATCTTCTGCCCTGAACAGTTAACATCTCCAAGAAGGTGGTGCGATGTGGTGACACCTTGCTCTACTTATGTCAGGATGCGGACTGTGCGTGGTCCAGTGTCCTGTAGGCCTATGAGAAGGAGAATAGTAAGGCAGGGAGCCTATGGCAATTCTATGACGGAATGCATAACGGAATGCCTTTAGACGCATTCCGTTATTCATTCCGTCATAATAGAAGTCTATGGGCTGCATAACGGATCCGTCCCGTTTCCGTTATGCAGGTGAGTCCTCTCCTGCATAACAGAAACGTGACGGATCCGTTATGCAGCCCATAGACTTTTATTAGGATGGAATGGATAACAGAATGCCTCTAAAGGCATTCCGTTATGCATTACGTCATAGAATTGCGTTATGGTCCGTGGTAACGGAATCTGTAACGCAATTCACCTTTTACCAGTAAGCAAAGTGTGAACGAATTTCATAACCTGAATAAAAGAGGAATGGTACAACACCATTACGAGAAAATATGAACCAGAATTGTTATTTCTTTGCATTTGGGCTCATTTTTGCTCCCACTTCATGTAAGTGATTTTATGAGCATTATAATAATAACCGTGACAGATGTATTTTATTATAAAGGGAAACATAAGCCTGGGTTACTGTTAGAAATCCTTCCTACACTCATGCTAGTTAAATTCTCACTTCTATAGCTCCAGTACAATACTGTAAGACTGCTACCAGGAAAACTGCAGAATCGTCATGGGACTTTCTAACAAAATCAGGACAGACCTCAGCAATATGTGTAGCCTCCTCATATATATAACCTAAATCTGTCTGCTGCTATGCTGTTATATATTACTTAATGAATACCGTTATATGCAATAAATAACTTTAAAGGGGTCTTTCGACATATTTTAACTGATGACCTATCCTCTGGATAGGTCATCAGTGTGTGATTGGTGGAGGTCTGACACCTAGGATCTCGCCGATTAGCTGTTTAAGAAGGCACTGATGCTCACAGTAGTACCGCAGACTTTTTGTAGCTTTGTTTAGGCCATGTGACGTCATGTTCATTGGTCATATGGCCTAGGCTCAGCTCAGCCCCATTGATGTGAATGAGGCTGACCTGCTATACCAAGCACATCTGATGTACAATGTTTGTGAGCTGAGAGAAGTCTGGGGCACCACTGCCAGCTCCAGTGCCTTCTCAAACAGCTGATCTGGCCTCTATATAACTTTGGTGCATCCAGCGCCATTTTAAATGTAAGACAGCTCCCTTGCTGCATTTCTATGCCTAAAACAGGCGTTGAAAATGATGAAAGAGATGGGTCTGCATGTCTGTCCCCTTTCCCACCCACGCCATGCCCACCTTTTTAGACCTGGCGTAACTAGGGAAAAGTCACAGATTGCGACGCACACAATCTGAGCCTGAAATACACCTAATATAAGCCTATCTCTGGATAATAAATAACCTCCATGGGGTAATTCTAATAGACTCCAATGTGAATCTAATGATTACTTGTTATAGTTCCATAGGGGAACTATTAACAAGTGTAAAAAATAAAAAAAAATGTAATATACACTCACCTAAAGAATTATTAGGAACACCTGTTCTATTTCTCATTAATGCAATTATCTAGACAACCAATCACATGGCAGTTGCTTTAATGCATTTAGGGGGGTGGTCCTGGTCAAGACAATCTCCTGAACTCCAAACTGAAGGTCAGAATGGGAAAGAAAGGTGATTTAAGCAATTTTGAGCGTGGCATGGTTGTTGGTGCCAGACGGGCCGGTCTGAGTATTATGAGGTGTTCCACACGAATTTAAAGGAAAATGGAGCTGAAATTTCAAGATTTTTTTGGTAGATTTTTTATGTTTAATCAATTTATTCTTGCAACACAGCAAAGGTTAACAGCAAAATAAACCTCAATATATATTACTCTGATTCTGCAGTTTACAGAAATACCCCATATGTGGCGGTAAACTGCCTTATGGTAACGTGGCAGTGGTCAGAAGGAAAGAAGCGCCATATAGATTTTGGAGCCAGATTTCACCAGAATGGTTTTTAGGCACCATTTTTTATTTGAAGAGACCCTGACGTGGAAACCCTCAAAAAGTGACCCCTTTTTAGAAACTGCACCCTTAAATAATATATTAAGGGGGGTACTGAGCACTTTGACCCCCTAAGCGTTTTACGGAATTTGGAAACACTTGGCTGTAGAAATGAAAAGTTTTGTTTCTTCCAATAAAATGTTGTTTTAGCCCCAAATTTTTTATTTTCTCAAGGGGTAACAGGAGAAAAAGCACCCCATAATTTGTTACCCATTTTATTCTCAATATGGCAACACCCCATATGTGGTGGTAAACTGCTGTGGGGGCACATGGCAGGACTCAGAAAGGAAGGAGCGCCATATGGCTTTTGCAGCGCAGATTTTGATGGATAGGTTTTAAACAGATTAAAATATTGTTCTTGTGTTGCCATTTTCTTGTAATTTCTTTTTATTTTGAAAAATTTTAAGATTATAAACATGAGAGTAGCGTCACTCTCAGTAAACATAAAGACGCATATATATAAATAATGCAAATCACATAATACTGAAAAATGGGAGATAACAAAAACTAGGGTGAGTGATGGGACAGTGGAAGGTCGGGGAAAGGGAGGGGAGGGAAAGAAAAGGGGGGAAGAAAGGAAATAGGAGGTGAGGAGTAAGTACCAGTCAGGAACCCAATAATTATTTCTCATATTTCGGGAAAAACACTAAACAAAAAAAGATATTAAACATGTTGAAAACATACGACTTACAATCATAGAATAAAGAAAACAAGCAAAAACAACTAATAACTAAAGTGGTAAAGTTTCATTGCAAACCACAATGCATTATACCAATAAACTAGTTAAATGTGACTAAACAGTTGGAGTGCTTTAGTAGGAGTCAGAAAATCAGTCCATTTGCTCCAAATACTCTCAAATTTCGAAGGCTTGAGTAGGACTCGCCATCTTCTCCTTTCAAATCCTTGTACTTTCTGTAACTCAGTGAGCCATTCCCGTATCGTGGGTGGATCAGTTTGTAACCATTTTCTTGGAATCAATATCTTAGCGACACTAAGGAAGTATGTGCATAACTCTGATTTCACAGATGATTGATATACATCATATAGGTTAAAGTTTCCAGTGTTTCCCAACCAGTGTGCCTCCAGCTGTTGCAAAACTACACCTCCCAGCATGCCCGCACAGCCAAATGCAGTCTGGGCATGCTGGGAGTTTGCAACAGCTGGAGGCACGCTGGTTGGGAAACACTGGGTTAAACAACACCAGATTAATAGAGAGCTTAATTTTTGACCCGAATACTTCATTGATGATGATGTTGAGCTTTTTCCAGAAGGATGAGATTCGGGGGCAATTAAACCATATATGTGCATAATCCCCAACCCCATCTCCACAGCGCCAACAGAGATTAGAAATATTCTGATCTATTCTATTCAGTAAGACTGGAGTCTTATACCATCTAGAAGATAGTTTAAACTGCATCTCCTGATATGCATAAGACTTCAGATTTGAAAAAGCATTATTAATCAATCCTTGAGTTTGTGCTTCATTCATAGGTGATTTTAATTCTGTAGACCATTTTTCCACATAGATCGGTTTGTCTACTGGATTGTTTATAAGTTTGTACCACTTAGATAATAATTGGGTTAGTGGAGTTCTGCTGTGGAGGTGGTGAGTTACCCAATTACTTTCTACAAACTGTCATCAAGATTGTAACTTGACAGTATTTTATTCAATATCTGGTATTGTTTTTCTGGGATGAAAGTATTGTCAATAATGTTTCCAAGGTCTATGCGAGAGAAGATCTTATCTCCTTCCCATATGGAACTTATCGGGGCTTCTGATAGTTTCTTGTTTCGTTTCAATATATTGTGCCAAAAAAGGCATTTGTTAGGTATGAATCCTATAAGAGGGGTATCTGAGCTAATGGTTGGCATGAATTTCAGTGATTTATTAATGGAGTGCCATTTTTTAATTGAGAATTTAGTGAGGGAATTTTTTATTGTCCTGAGGTTATGATGATATATAGGGGATTTCCATAGCATTGAATAAAGCGTAGTTTCAGAGAACTAATTTTCCAACTCAACCCATGGTTTCTGTGGAGAATTGACTGCCCATTCCATTGTCCTTGATAAGATTGAGGCCTTGTAATAACCTTCAAGGTCTGGAAGGCCAGTGCCTCCTTTATTTTTGCTCCTTATCATAGTTTTATATGCTAATCTATTATGTTTGTTATGCCAAACGAATTTTGTCAATTCTTTTTTAACCGTGGAAAAGAACTTCTTTGGAAGCTCAATTGGAAGGCAAGAGAACATGTATAGAAATTTAGGGACAATACTAATTTTAATCAGGTTTATTTTCCCAAACCAGGAAAGGAGTAATGGCTCCCAGTCTTTTAATTGATTTTTAACATATTTTAGGAGTGGGGCATAATTGTGATTATATAAGTCTGATGAGAGTAAGCATATATTGATACCCAAATATTTGAAATAATTGTTAGCAGGTTTGAGCTCACTAATTGATTTGGCTTTTTCCCATATTTCTTTGTTGAGTGATACATTGAACATTTCTGATTTATTAAGGTTAATTTTAAAACCGGATACTATATTAAAGGCGTCAAATTCTGAAATCAAATTTGGAAGTGAATTAAGAGGGTCGGTGAGGGCAAATAACGTATCATCTGCATATGCAGCAATTTTATATTCTTTCTGTCTGGTGCGTAGACCACTAATTTGGGGATTATTCCTAATTTTAATTAAAAAGGGCTCCAAAGATAAAACAAAAAGAAGGGGTGAGAGTGGACATCCCTGTCTTGTACCATTTCGAATATTGAATGACTCTGAAAGTTCGCCATTGATTTTAACTTTAGCCGTAGGTGTAGTATATAGGGCCATATTCTTGTTTACAAATGGCTTGGGAAAATCAAATTTCTCAAGGACTGCTTTGAGGTAGGGCCAGCTTAATCTATCAAAAGGCTTTCTCTGCATCGGAGGCGACCAGTAAGAGCGGAATCTTCTTGATGTGTGCATATTGAATCATTTGTAGCACTTTAATTGTATTATCTTTTGGGTATAAAACCCGCCTGGTCGTCTCCGATCAGAGAGCCCATAAGATCTCGAAGTCTCATCGCAAGAAGTTTTGCGAAGAGTTTCAGATCGTTATTTAATAGAGAAATTGGTCTATAGTTTATGCATTGAGAGTTGTCCTTACCCTCTTTAGGGATTACTGTAATATGTGCAGATAATGATTCAGTCCTAAAAGGGACTTCTGATGATATCTTATTAAGGCTACTTTCACACTAGCGTTGTTTTAATCCGGCGTTCAATTCCGACACTGGAACTGCCCGCCGGATCCGGAAAAACGTGTGAAAACGGATTACATTTGAATCCTGATCAGGATTTTGATCACAATGAAAAAATGCATTGGAAAAAACGGATCCGCCATTTATGGACTTTAACTTTTTTTTTCACATTTTTCGGGTTTAACATGCAAAAGCCGGATCCGGTTTGACTGAACACACACAGATCCGGCGTTAATGCAAGTCAATGGGAAAAAGATCGGATCCGGCGTTCAGTCAAAGTGTTCAGGTTTTTTGGCCGGAGGTAAAAATACAGCATGCTACGTTTTTCTGAAAAGCCTGATCAGTCAAAAAGACTGAAGTGAAGACATCCTGATGCATCCTGAATGGATTACTCTCCATTCAGAATGCATTAGGATAAAACTGATCAGTTATTTTCCGGATTTGAGCCCCTAGGACGGAACTCGGCGCCGGAAAAGAAAAACGCTAGTGTGAAAGTACCCTAAAGTAGTTCATTAGGTGAGGGGCTAATATGTCTTTGAATTTTTTGTAATAATTAGCTGAAAACCCATCCGGGCCGGGACTTTTACCTCTTGGTAAACTATTAATTGCGTTTATGATCTCCTTCACGGTGAAGGGGGCATTCAAAGACTCTGTTTGGTCTTGGGACAATTTGGGTACTTCAATGTTGTTTAGATAGTTCTCAATGTAAGAAGTCTGGACATTATCCTTCTTTTCGGCTGGCTGAAGGTTATATAACTTACTATAAAATTCTTGGAATGCTCTCGCTATGTCTTTAGTTTGTCTGACCTCTTTGTTATCAGCTGTTTTAATTTTTGATATATTTTTGGAAGCTATATCTTTTTGGGCTAATTTTGCAAGATCTTTGCCACATTTATTGGCATACAAATAATGACGGAAATTAGCCATATAAAGATATCTCTGAAATTTAGAGTCTAATATTTCTTTAACTTTTAACCTATGTTGGGACCATTGTAATTCAACTTTTTTGCATAAAGAAGCCTTATGTAGGTTCTCCAGTTTTTTTAATCTTATTTAAAGTTTCCTCTAAGTCTTTATTTTGGGCTCTTTTTTCTTTGGCACCTATTTGCATTAGAATGCCCCTAATGACGGGTTTATGAGCTTCCCACACCAAGGGATTTCACTCACTATCTTCTAAATTTTCCTTAAAGTAATTGTTTAAGGGGGTATTGATAAGTTCCATATTTTCCTCTTTTGCTAGTAAACTCTCGTTCAATATCCAGGTGTAAGGTTTTGCCTTGGGTGAACCGAAATGGAACTGGACATGGAGGGGAGCATGGTCGGAGAGGAGTCTAGAGCCGTATTCTGACAATAGTGTTGCCATTTTCTGAGAGCGCTATTTTTTTTATTTTTTGGGTGATTGTCTTAGGCCTTTTTCACACGGGGCATCATAGATTTTCTCCTGATGCATCGTGTGTGCATTGCGTTGTTCAGTTTTTATTACGCGGGTGCAATGCGTTTTGCACGAGGGTGATAAAAACTGAATGTAGTACCCAGACCCAAACCCGGACTTCTTCACTGAAGTTCGGGTTTGGGTTAGGTGTTCTGTAGATTTTATTATTTTCCCTTTATAACATGGATATAAAATAATTCTTAATACAGAATTCTTACTAAAATGTGGCTTGAGGGATTAAAAAAATATAAATAAATTAACTCACCTCATCCTCTTGTTCGCGCAACCGGCATAGTCTTCTTTCTTCTTTTTTCAGGACCTGCAAAAGGACCTTTGATGACGTAATCAAAGGCTGGATTTCACAGGCTCTCGCAGATGGCAGCCACGATGCCATCGGGTCTCCATCACAGCAGCGCGGGGACCCGATGGCCACCCCACCCCCGGCAGGATTCCGCACGTGCTGCAGTCAGCGCTGACCGCAGCAGTGCAAGTGTTAATGCGCCGGCATCTGTGTTTTCACTGATGCCGGCGCATACAGCAGGGGTCTGGCTATCAGTGACTGCTGGACCCCTGAAGCTGATCGGGCAGGCGCAGCTCCTGCGCCCGCCTGATCAGTGTGCGCCATAGCTGTACGGCATCGGGATTTCTGTCCCAGTTTCAAGCTCCGTACATGTACTGGTGCTGGTATCCTACGGAGTAAAGCTAATTACATTTCACTGCTTTTTGAGGCAGAAGACATACCACTACATATCAGTACAAGTGAGATGACTCACCGAAAAAATCCTGATGTTAAAGCATATAAATGTGCTGTAAAGGGTTTTCCATCACTGGTTTCAGGTGTCAAGCAAAAGCACCACCGAATATAGAAAGTTATGGTATTGAAGCCAAATGCCATTTCAGTTTTCTGCTCCTATACAGCTTCGCTTGAAAGGTCGAGCGGTGTTGGTCCTATCCATCTTCACTAGTACTTATCCATCCTCATACAATGAAGCTATTCTGCAGGACGGATGGGCACCAATGGGCAATATATGATCTCTGTAATCAATTTCTCTTATTCCAAAAGTCTACAAGTCAGAGGGATCTATATTTCTGTAATATGTTGTGTAAATGCCGACATGGTTTGTGCTTTTAAGGCATCTAATGTAGGCCATTGATATCTAAAATGAAACTTGCTTTACTCGCACATTTGGTGATAAAGAAATAAAATTTGGAAGCTGTATTCATTTGGAAAATGTTAGCCCTTCACTGCAAGGGTTGGAGATGTTTGCTATAATTGTAGTGTGCAACGCAGCGGTATCCTCTACTCATTTCTAAATTGAAGTTGTGAATCCTGAGGTCTCTTCTCCTGTGAATATGACATTTAACACTCTACTGGCAGGAAACTAAGGGTCAGGAAATATATTTTGTGTGTGTGTGTGTATATATATATATATATATATATATATATATATAGGGAAGCTTCACTGGGAAGCTCCTGCTACTGGTATCAGTTGCTGTACGGATCCAAAACTTCAGCACAGGTCCTCAGAAAAACAATCCTTTTCACAGAAAAAATCTCACTCAGACTCCTGCAGCACAAACAGAGACTCTTACTTCCTGCAGCCTTTGAACACAGTCCTGCCCAGCTCTCAAGGGACACAGCGGCATCTGGTGGCTGGAGTTAGTACTACTGGCAATAACCGTCTATAAGTTCCTAACACTGAACTGATGCAGCCTCTGTGTTTCATAGGAGCACCCTGCCAATAATCCCAGTTTACATGAAGGTCCACTTAAGGGTATATCCTCACCCTCTCACACATAAGTTGATGGCTGGACTTAGCCTGGCAAGGCCCAAACATCACCTTTTTTATACTTTAATGGATCAATAAAAATGTACAAAAATGTTCCTAGTTATTTGGTTCCATGATTCTTTAATTGCAACATAGAGAATTAGGTATAGTTCACATGTGACAGATTGTTGGAGAAGATTCTGCAACTGAAAAATGCAAATAGGATTATTCTATAGCATGTGCAGCAAGCTCCCTAGAGATGAATGAGACATTGCAGAAATGATTCCACAAAATCTGTCTTGTGTGAGCATACCCTTAGAAAAGGTGGAGGAAACATTGACCACAGCATCGGTCTACAGAAAATGCCCAGTTCACATGGAATGTTCTAGGTTAGAAACTTTCTTATTGCAGTTTTCTTTAGCTTAGTATCTGCTTCTCAAAAATGTAACTTGGGGTACATTCACAGTGAAAAAGAAACAGATGTTAAAAATGGGTAAACTGTCCCTTTTTTTGGTCATTAAAAATGGTCCCTTTCAGTTGAATGGGGGCTGTTGGGCAGTGAAAATGGACAAAATATGGACATGTCCTATTTTTTGATGGCCAGTATTTACGATACATTAAAAAAATGGACGTGTGAATATGCCCATAGACTGTGTACATAAAAAAAAAACAGCCATTATACGTCTGTTTTTCACTGTTGTGTAAATGGAGTCTTAATGGCTACTTATGACTCAATATGAGCGAAGTATTGGAAAATTCGATTCGGCTGCTTCCACGAGTTTTAGAAAAAAAATCACTTTCTGACAAATTACTTCGTCACAAAGCTCATTTCTTTGTAAGTAGTGGATGGAATGACAGGAAATTGCAATTGTGCGGCTCCCCATCATTGCACCCCTTAGATACGGCGTTCATAGCTGATTTCAGCGTATTACAGTGTAAAATTAAAATAAAAAATAAAATCATACTTACCCTCATCCATGTGATCGCGAAGATTCACCCGCAAAATCTCACACGGCCGTTGGTGACGCCATACATTGGGATTTCACGCAGGATCTTCAATCAAGATGGCAGTGGCCGGCTTTTCGATCTAAAACGGATTAGTTTTTTGCTTCTTTTTACCACCATTCAGGGAAAATCGATTCGTTACCAAGAAGCACGAGGAAATTTGGCTTTGCGGCGAATCAAATTTTCCTTGAAATTCGGATCGAAGTCCACACTTAACACTACTTATGACTTTTCTAAATGAATTTGCGACCATGCTGATAATTAATCCTCTGAGTGGTACATTTTTAAGCAGATTTTACATGCTGATTTTAAATTGGGTGACCCCCAAGATGAGCTCGCAAGGACTTCATTTTATTACACTGCATACTTGATAAAAATAAACTTTAGCGCAACCCAGATCTTTCTTTGTGGCAGGTACTAAAATAAGTGGTCATTTTTTTTTGTTCTAATACAGATCTCCAGTACAGGTCTAATAATGGGTATGTCTGCATCAATGTATCTAAAGGGGATTGTTTAAACATTAATAGGAAAGGTAATGAGTCTGTCAATATGAAATCAATTATTTAGCCTGTGTCCTCCCTCTCACAGCGCAACATCATAATCTACTATCGGATGACAGCCAGCTGACCTCCTATAGATGTCTCCGAATATAATTATAGGCAGCAGGCTTTGTTAATGCAATTATCAGTGTATCTGCAATTAATCTTTAGTATGAATATCATGAACGAGAACCGCATAAAATTGAAGTAATCACTTACAAACTATATTATATGTTGTCGCATTTAGGCACTTTTCCTTGATAATTAAAGGTTATTAAGGAAAACTACAGTACCTTAATTGCTTGGGACCTTAGTCTAATGCCAAGTTGAGTTTAGTGTGCCTGTGGTGTCTTCCTGATACAACCCCTTTAAAATGAAAGCTGATAAAGCTGGGCTTTATTGAACACCCATACTTGTGTGCATCTCCCTACCTCCAGCTACATCACTTACCTGACAACTTCCAATGACACCGGCATTAATTTGCCAGTGATCTTTTTTTTTCTTCTTCTTTTTCTTCCTTTATTATCAAGTTTTCTTTTGACCACACAATGTACTATAAAAACCCATTAAACGACTCATCCCAATGGTCACAAAGTCATTTCTTACTTTCCACTAAGAAATGAAGAAATTATTCAATATTTCTAGTCTGTACTCTTCCAGCCATTGGCAGACTTGGTAAGACTATGGTGCTTTCACACATTATATGAAATTGACCCTTTGGGCTCCTCCTTACTAAGCCTCGTGGCCTCTGTGTGATCATTTTTATCTTATTCGTGGTCTATTTATCCCTGTTTTATGATTATTCTGCCCAGGCTGTAATGAAAATCAGCTCTCCATGCATCGGCATTCAATGGAGCTATCCCTAGAGCTGGTCTGCCTAACCAGCCATGACCGAAACTTTAGCGCAGTGCAACAGTCGCAAATAAAATCCTCAGTCTGAAGCTACCCTAAGTATGCTACATTTACAAAGCAAAAAAAGAAACATAATGAATTCATTACTTGTTGAATAGATAAAAATTGAGTAATGATATCCTAATGATATAGCGTGATGATGAGACCTATTTCCTGGGTATTACAGAGATCGCCTTGACGTGCGGCAGACGGGCTCAGATAATTTTGTACAAAATGATTTGCCAAGCATCTCTAATTTATAAGTATAGCATTAGCAATTATTATGCATTTTTGTACATTGGGATGTGCTGACTGACTCCCTTTTTCTTTATATTTCCTGGGTAGTTATTTTTTTACCTTTTAGAAACAGTAATATTAATTAGAATACATTTTGCTGTTAATACCATAACTTTTTGTAACTCTCACTGTAGTTTATAAAGAAAAGTACATGGAAATTAAAGTCTAGGGAGATAATGGTGTGAGATTTTGGTGGAAATGTAGCGCAGTTTGGCATATCTAGATTTAGAGAAAGTATTCGCCTAGCCCAAAAAGGAGTCATGGCTTCACTGGAAAGATGGAATGACATAATATGAAACCTTTTGTGCCAATTTCTGGCACATGTACCTCGTAATACATACCTAGGCTGCTAGAGAACATTATAATACACAACTTGGCTGCAGAACATCACAATTGATTGGTTATTAAATGGGTGTTCTCACTTCAGCATGGTTATGACCACCCTGCAATCCAGCAGTGGTGGTTGTGCTTACACACTATAGGACTATGTGGTGGTCAGGACCATGGGGACTGCACATAGGCTGGTGCTTTTTCCTATAGTGTGCAAGCCCGGCCACCTCTGCTGGATTGCAGGGTTGTTGTAACCTTAGAAACGAGCAGTGTATAATGTGATGAAAAAATGAATCCAGACAGCAAAGGAGACAATAAGGACAATCACAATACATTAGTAAGTTCCCTCTATTAACTTTCTCTACATGATAAATGTCATTTACTGAAGTGAGACGATCCCTTTAAAAGTCTTTCCCACCATAACTCATCACTGATCTCCAGGACAGATGATAAATATATGATTAGTGGTGGTCCAACTATCATGAGAATAGGGGTCTTCGTGTCCCTGAGTGACTAGAGAGACGGTCATGCATGCACTGTGTTTCTCCATTCATCACTTTGGGACTGACAAACAGAAACCAAGAATGGTGCTCACATTCCTCCCATACAGTGTTACTGTCCCTCCATTAACTCTGGGACTCAGAGACCCTAGTTGTTGTGCCTGAACCCCCACCAATCAGACACTTATCACCACCCTGCGAGACAACCCTTTAAGAGGTCACCCAATCTCTGAGGTGTTTTGCCTCGTACACATATTGTCTGTAAACCATTTCTAGTAAGGGGTATGGCCTAGAGCAGGTATACATGGATGCTATACATCTATGATCACACTACATAATGGATTTATCACTAGAGGACAAAACCTTTAATGTATGGTAGGGAATTTCCAGGTTATTCTACATCATGGACTTGATTCGAGTAGGTCCCTTTACAATGAACATGTAAGATTAGATTTTACCATTCAGAACCTATGACTGAAATATTATTGTCATCTTTCAAAGTTGATTGAGTTCAGCAGTAACTTACCTGCTATACACGAAGGATACCAGTTATGTCTCCTGACCCCCTCCCCCCATCCTGTCCAGGGTCACCCTCAGCCAAGAGCTGACAGGTCCTATTGAAGATACTGTATGTTGGTATGGACAAGTTCCTAATACTACGTCAGCCTTTTTTTTATATACTGTATGAAAATACTGTGATGTGTATTTTTATAGTTTTCCATTTGACTGCAAGAGAATCTATCCGGTGATAAAGGAGGTATCTTGGTGCAGGAACTGTAACCACATGCCTCAGTATTATGCCAAATCAATGGTGTCGTGTCCCTTCCGTTCCTGTGCCTCCGTTCCAGAGAAATCCTGTCTTTTGGGGTATGCAAATAAGCCGTTTGGTGCGACAAGGTTACCATTGCACCTCATCTCACTAAAAGCTCCGCTCCCTATCTTGGATAGCCCTGCACCCCCATTGACAGGGCCAAGCAGTGGCAATGTATTCTCGTCTGGCCCTGTCACTCAAATATGGGGTTGCGGATATTCACGATGATAGGGGATGGTGCTTTATGTGAGAGAAGGATGACACTCGCCCTGAGTGCACCAAACAGTGCACCCTTCATTTGCATATCACAAAAGACATGATATCTCCAGAATGGTGGCACCAAACTGGATGGGGAAAGAAAGTTTTGACTAAGGAGACCATAGCGGATCTAACAATTCACTTGGCCTAATATTGAGGTATCTAATGACAGACTCCTAGAAGACTTTCAGTGACTATTGGTTCTAGTTCTTAAGCATACATGTAAGGCTATGTTCACATCTCTGATGGTGGCTCAGATACGCTTTGACAGAACCTGATGGATAAGTCAGTGGTTTCTGTTGGGAGCCAAGTGTGTCTGGCATATAATAGACCCGCCACGGCAGCGTGGTTTTCATTCTTAACAGAAACCACCCTTACTATCCGTACAGGACCTTCTTTGTCAAATACCAGACCATTAAAGATATACAACAGTAACATTCTTGCAGGCAGTTATATTTATAACAGACATAGGGATCCTACTGATTGTTATAACTGTACAATCCCTCTTATGAAAAAGAAACATGAAAAAAAGGGATTAGCTGGACTCAACGCTAAAAGAGATTTACTTTTTATAGATATAATTATATGTTTTGCTGCATGAACGAAATGATAGATGCCATTTCTCTTTGAGAACAGATGCTGCAAGATACCTTTTTAAAGGGAGTCTTTCACCTAAACTGACCATTATAGAACATGAACACCATGATCTGCATTATAGTCCCCATATTGGAATGCCACTTACTGTTTAGCTGTCCGTCGCTTATTTTCTTCAAAAAACACTTGTATTCAATATGAAAATTAGGTATGAAGGTGCCCTGGGGCAGCGTTCAAGCGGCCGGTGCACAGGCCCCTCCTCGCTATTCATATGAAACCCCTCCCCTTTCACCCCTCTGGCCCGCCCTAGGTTCTTCAGAAAGCCAACGCCGTTCACAAGATTCGCCTCGCCTGCGCACTTCATTCCCCATTATGGGCAGAGGCACAAGAGCGTTTAATGCGCATGTGCCAGAACGGGGAATGAAGTGCGCTGGTGCAGCAAATCTTGTGAAAGGGGAGGGGTTTCATATGAATAGCAATGAGGGGCTGGGCCCTGGCCGCTTGAACGCCGCCCCAGGGCACCTTCATACCTAATTTTCCTATTGAATAAAAGTGTTTTTTGAAGAAAATAAGCGACGGACAGCTAAACAGTAAGTAGCATTCCAATATGGGGACTATAATGCAGATCATGGTGTTAGTGTTCTATAATGGTCAGTATAGGTGAAAGACTCCCTTTAAGTTCATTGGATTCAACATCAATGTCACATCTTTCGAGTCTCGGAAGACAGAAGTGAGATGTATATTGAAATATGTGTAACAATATTAGATAAAAGGAAGAAAAATAAAAAAGTGAGTAAAAATAGGTGGGAGTTAGAAAGGGAAAAATCAATCGCGGTAAGAAATGCTCATCTTCTTTTATCGTGGCAGGAGCGTATGTACTCTACCATCTTTTGTTAACGGAATAATGACCTTCCAAGACTGTAATGGGATCTTAGTTGAGATGCAGACATGCCGTTCTGTACATGGCCTCTTCTATAATATAATAGGCAACAATTTGCAAAGACTCAAGTTGGTGATGTGTGGGTTCACCTCAAGGAATGGCTTGAACAGAATGGATATGTATGTCAGGAATTACTGATTATACAGCTCCACTAGATGTAAAGCTACACTAAAAGACATTAGCAGCTTGACTTTGCCTCTTTTGAATATCATTCATTAGCCCGTGTTTGTTATAGTAGGACTATGTACAAAAATGGTATTTGTCATTTTTTGTCATTTTTGTTTTAGTACTATGCTTAACTATATCCAATTATCTACTCAATTATCTATCTAAATATTGCCCTTAAAGTACATATACCTTTGCAAATGACCACAAACTAATATGAAAGTTATGTCTCTTTCTCACAGTCAGTGTTTGGTCAGTGATTGTGAGCCAAAAGCAATAGTGGAGCCTACGGAGAGATGAGGTATAATGCAAAAATTTACTTCTTTCCTGTGACTTGGACTCGCAACCTGTTTTTGGCTCACAATCACTAATAAAAACCACTGACCAAACACTGACTATGTGAAAACGGCAATAACTGCTGGATTTCAAAATATTGCCTGTTTACTCCCAACTATAAATTGATTAAAGTTCTTTGCCACTATGCAGCAGCTGGATTTAGTTACACTGAAGGTAGAACATAGGAGTGCAGTGTCGGACTGGGGTTCCTGGGGCCCGCCAGAGGAAATTATTTTTTGAAACAAAGGTATAGACCCTAGTGGTGAGTGATTGCCTCCAAATGCTGCTGAATGGGGTTTTCAACTAGATCAGGCATGCCCAATCTGCGGCCCTCCAGTTGTTGCAAAACTACAACTCCCAGCATGCCTGGATAGCCTACAGCTATTAAGGCATGCTGGGAGTTTTAGCTTTGCAACAGCTGGAGGGCCGCAGGTTGAGCATCCCTGTCCTAGATCTTTGAGGCCCATTATGATATCAGAGCCTGGGCCCACCGAAGGGTCCCCTGGTAATCTGGTGGGCCAGTCCGACCCTGTAGGAGTAAATGGAGCAAGCTTATGAGATGTTCTGTTTGAAAGGAAAGATATTGACAAATTATTTGAAGAGTGACTTCCAGCGTGTCTAAAAAGGGGGGGGGGGTTCTCTTTTTTTCCTCTTCCTTTACTACCTTAGTATTATTGGGGGATTAATTTTTATAAGTAATACTGCCTTATTTCTCATTTATAATTAATTTGCAATGTATTAAAACCACCCTTAAAAACAAACCAGGGAAGATTGGGCAGTGTGATATGGTAACAATCAGTGCAGAAAGTGCACATATAATAGTCACAATCAGATATATACACTCACCTAAAGAATTATTAGGAACACCTGTTCTATTTCTCATTAATGCAATTATCTAGTCAACCAATCACATGGCAGTTGCTTCAATGCATTTAGGGGGGTGCTCCTGGTCAAGGCAATCTCCTGAACTCCAAACTGAATGTTAGAATGGGAAAGAAAGGGGATTTAAGCAATTTTGAGCGTGGCATGGTTGTTGGTGCCAGACGGGCCGGTCTGAGTATTTCACAATCTGCTCAGTTACTGGGATTTTCACGCCCAACCATTTCTAGGGTTTACAAAGAATGGTGTGAAAAGGGAAAAGCATCGAGTATGCGGCAGTCCTGTGGGCGAAAATGCCTTGTGGATGCTAGAGGTCAGAGGAGAATGGGCCGACTGATTCAAGCTGATAGAAGAGCAACGTTGACTTAAATAAACACTCGTTACAACCGAGGTATGCAGCAAAGCATTTGTGAAGCCACAACACGCACAACCTTGAGGCGGATGGGCTACAACAGCAGAAGACCCCACCGGGTGCCACTCATCTCCACTACAAATAGGAAAAAGAGGCTACAATTTGCACAAGCTCACCAAAATTGGACTGTTGAAGACTGGAAAAATGTTGCCTGGTCTGATGAGTCTCGATTTCTGTTGAGACATTCAAATGGTAGAGTCCAAATTTGGCGTAAACAGAATGAGAACATGTATCCATCCTCTGATGGCTACTTCCAGCAGGATAATGCACCATGTCACAAAGCTCGAATCATTTCAAATTGGTTTCTTGAACATGACAATGAGTTCACTGTACTAAAATGGCCCCCACAGTCACCAGATCTCAACCCAATAGAGCAGGGATGCTCAACCTGCGGCCCTCCAGCTGTTGCAAAACTACAACTCCCAGCATGCCTGAACAGCCTACAGCTATCAGTCTACAGCAGGGCATTGTGGGAGTTGTAGTTTTACAACAGCTGGAGGGCCACAGGTTGAACATGCCTGCAATAGAGCATCTTTGGGATGTGGTGGAACGGGAGCTTCGTGCCCTGGATGTGCATCCCTCAAATCTCCATCAACTGCAAGATGCTATCCTATCAATATGGGCCAACATTTCTAAAGAATGCTATCAGCGCCTTGTTGAATCAATGCCACGTAGAATTAAGGCAGTTCTGAAGGCAAAAGGGGGTCCAACACCGTATTAGTATGGTGTTCCTAATAATTCTTTAGGTGAGTGTATATATCATGCCAATATTATAAACTGCGATGATACCAGAATCAAATGTTAGGCCAACGCCGTCCAAACGCCATAGTATCAGTCTTCACACTGCCCTACAACAAGTAAGAGCCTGTTCTTTTAAATCTTGCTTTGTGCAGTGGATTAGTGGCTCCCTATTAGAAGAAGAAAGCTTAGACTGATACTGATACATCAGAAAATGACGTATTGTTTAAAAATCGGATTTTTATGTTTAAAAGAAATTGCCAAAATTCTCAAAAAAGTGTTTAATTTGTCATGTCACTGTATTAAAAAATGCTGAGATTTTGCAGTTGCCTACTGAGCCTCCCCACAGGCTGACACTTCGAGTTCTATAGAGATCACTTGCCCATAGTTATCTCATTATCATCACAGTCAGGATTACATTCATAGAAAACACCTATGCATAGCTAACTGCTCCATTCTTGGGCAGATTAAAGCTAATGATCTTTCATACGAATACTAGTTAGCGATAATCTGCCTGCGTAAAGGTGCCAACATTTACCAAACGAATAAGCAAAACACTTGTTCATCAGGTAACAGGGTTGGCCAAGGGGACATCTAAATCATTTTTTACCGGCAGCAGCTCATGCCGTCTAAACAGCACTCTGCTGCCAGCAAACAATGATTCTGTGTGGGGACAAGCGATGGAACTAGTGATCACTCCTCCCCATACTGTGGAGGAGATCTCTGCATTTAAATATAGCCTTCTCTTCCACGGATGAGCAGGTGATTGTCAGGAAGGAATGCTTCTTTCCCAACATCTGACCATGTAAAGGGGCCTTTACACAGGACCCTCTAATCACAATGGGCAAAAGTCACTGCTTACCTACTCCCCCTCCCTGCACAATGGCCATTGTACAGGTGACAGAGCACTCTCCCATAGCAGTCAATGAGTCAGCTACAGGACCCTATGGCTGATGTGACTGTTGCAAAGCATATCCTTAAATCTTGTTAATAGCAGTTGAGGCAAGGTGGCCACCCCCACAATCACATGCAGAAAATAGAATAAAAATATCTACCAGCAGAAAATAAAAGCAGATTAGAAAAATGAATATTTATCAGTATCTGGTTTTAATTAGCAAAAAAAAAAATAGGTCATACATTCGCTATAAGAATTAAGTCAGTGCAGAATATTAAATTAAATTCAAAATTGTTATTCAAGGGCAGATATTCACTTTAATTTTAGTAAGTCACCTTAGTTATCTGTCTCAATATCTTTAAGACCAGCAAAAGTAGGATGAGCTAATATACTCCTTCCCAAAAGTCAAGGTCATTTCTGACTTACATAAAATATCCCAACACTTTGACCATTTACTTGTAATGGTATATAAAAGTATTTTCATTAGCAGTGTTATAATGTAGCCCTTTCTTTTTCTTTTTTTTTTGCTATATAGTGCGTTCAAGAATACCATTTCTTTTCGCCCTTTTTGCACAGGTTCCTTGGAGGCATTTTCCCCTTCTTCTCATGTAAATCTATCAGGAAAGTAAATCTGATTTCCCAATAGATGACAGTGCTCTGTACGTCAGTTGACTTTAAAGGATCATGTAACAATGTAAACTCTCATTTAAAACACTTCAAGCTGTTATCCTGAAGGCATCTTGTCGCAGCACTTGCCATAGTTTCACAAATGTGTGTTGAAGGTTGGCCACTGAAGAGGTGTTAGATGCCTTCTCTATAGAATGAAAGAGGCAGCTAAGAGAAGTTGTATTATATTCTGTGATAAATAAGACCACATACCTGTGCTGCTCATTGAAAACTCAGCTGCAGTATACCATCTCAGCTTCCCATAGGCGACCATTGCTTCGAATGCATTCTGTGTAGTATTTACCGGTTTATGGTCCGTATACAAAGTGATGGCACGTCAATTTGTAGAGCTTCACAGTATCACCTTGTTCAGTGTCTGTCTCCAGTTCTCTTTTAAATTTGCAGCATATTTACGATAGTAGGTAATTATTGTACCTTTAGTATGGTCATCTTTCCTTTAATCATGGGAGGCGATGCCTGTTTTTGTGCGATCGCCTCCTTGCGATCATGTAAGTAGGGGGATTGGCTGTTTAGTCTCTTTGCCGGTCAGATCGCTGGACCGGAAGTGAAGTAGTGTGCGCTCCACCTACATGAAGTGTGGTGCGTTCCACGCTGGAGCACAACCGGAAAGGGAAGTCTAGCAGCTATTGGCACGAATGCGCTTGTGGCATGGCTATTTTAACCGGAGCTTCCGGCCACACCACAGGTCCTTTTCATCTTGGTACCTCTGGTGGGGCTGGATGCCCGCTTAAATTGTGAGTACTGCTTTTTCATCCTTTTTACATTAGGATAGTGTGCTGTATTCTTACTGACTCACTCACCGGGGTTTCCTCCATATATATATTTTAGGATGATCCCAGTCATCTTGACACTGAATCATATTCCACTTCAAGTATTTCTGTATCAACCAGCCCCACCTCTTGGCTTCACTTTTCCTCTCCTTCTTTTCTGTTGGTGGAAGGGGGGGGGGGTGTAGCTAGTGATTAGCCCTGTTAAGCACCCTCTATGTGTACCCCCTGATGAACCCCAAAATTGGGGGAAACGCATTGGTGTGATAGTGTACTTAGTGATTTGTTAGGGGGCGTATTAAGGCAATCCAGGGCAGGTATGCGGACAGAGGATCGCCATCTTTAGGTGATGCCTTTGGGCTGAGGACCAATCAGGATCATTATAGGGAAAGGAATTTCCTCATATGGTTGTTTCCTTGCATACACCTACTCCTGGGCCCTTGATTGATCTGAATAAGAGTATTTTTGTGTATTTAGTTACATCTGACTATTTAGGGTCGATTTAAGGATATATATTAAAGCTTATGTTTTATGGTTCCACTACTTTTTTTCGATTATTTTCTTTGATTTACTGGGACTCACTATATCCATTTGATTAGATAACTTATTGTTTGTATAAGCTGTGAAGTCCAACACCAAATAAATTAGTGTCCATTTTATATGCAGTTGATATGTTTTTTATGCTTTTGGCTAGATTTGCAAGGCTGAAGATTCCACTAAACAGGCCTATTTCTCCAATAACTTCTAAGGCTGTGTTTTCACCAGTCAGATTTAATCCAAAGTACAATCTGCCTTCAATTGATTGATGACAATCTGGCCAATCAACAGCTACATCTCTGCAAAACAAGAGCACATCTACAGAAGAAATCGGAGAGTCAGCCTTAGGCCTCTTTCACACGGGCGAGTTTTCCACACGGATGCGATGCGTGAGTTGAACGCATTGCACCCGCACTGAATCCGGACCCATTCATTTCTATGGGGCTGTGCACACGAGCGGTGATTTTCACGCATCACTTGCGCGTTGCGTGAAAATCGCAGCATGCTCTATATTCTACATTTTTCACGCAACGCAGGCCCCATAGAGGTGAATGGGGCTGCGTGAAAATCGCTGGCATCCGCAAGCAAGTGCGGATGCGATGCGATTTTCACGCATGGTTGCTAGGAGACGATCGGGATGGGAACCCGTTCATTATTATTTTCCCTTATAACATGGTTATAAGGGAAAATAATAGCATTCTTAATACAGAATGCATAGTACAATAGGGCTGGAGGGGTTAAAAAAAAATTATAATAATTTAACTCACCTTAATCCACTTGTTCACGCAGCCGGCATCTCTTCTGTCTTCTTCTTTGAGGAATCGGACCTTTGATGACGTCACTACGCTCATCACATGGTCCGTCACATAATCCATCACCATGGTAAAAAGATCATGTGACGGACCATGTGATGAGCGCAGGTGGCCTCCTATGAGTGGGTCACTACTCTACTATCGTGCAGCACCACATGGTGATCGCTGCTGTCGCACCACAGCACCGGCAGGCAGCCCAACACCACTGCTATCAGGCTAAGCCCCTATAACACTGGGCCCACCAATGCACAAGCACAGCAAGCATCGGATTGGAATGCCTAGGGCCCACTAGTAAAATGTATTTTAGTGGGTCCACCGTATGGATAGATACCGAGTCTCCCACCCCCTGCACAACGTAGACACAGGAATGAAATCAACGTGGGTTTATTTGATCCAAATACAGTGACCACGATGATACAATACTGTTAAGTAGTAGTGGTATTGATGCTGTCCTGTTGATGTCTTTCCTGAGGCTAACTGCTGGTCAAAAACTGATGCCTTCACTAGCTCAAAAATGTTAGAATATCCAGTCACACAGCTACCGTATACAGCACTGAAAATGGCGTTAGGAAGTGACATGGACTGAGGCAGCAAAAAACATGCCCAGCAGAAAAAAAAACTTTACTAGCAAGAGCAGAGGCGTGCAGCATACAATTCTGGCCAGCAGATGACGGCAACAGAACAATACATAGAAACATAGTAACATAGTACATAAGACCGAAAAAAGACAATTGTCCATCCAGTTCGGCCTGTCATCCTGCAAGTTGATCCACAGTAAGGCAAAAAAAAAAAAAAAACTGTGAGGTAGAAGCCAATTTTCCTCACTTTAGGGGAATAAAAAATTCCTTCCCGACTCCATTCAGGCAATCAGAATAACTCCCTGGATCAACGACCCCTCTCTAGTAGCTATAGCCTGTAATATTATTACACTCCAGAAATACATCCAGGCCCCTCTTGAATTCCTTTATTGTACTCACCATCACCACCTCCTCAGGCAGAGAGTTCCATAGTCTCACTGCTCTTACCGTAAAGAACCCTTTTCTATGTTTGTGTACAAACCTTCTTTCCTCCAAACGCAGATGATGTCCCCTCGTCACAGTCACAGTCCTGGGGATAAATAGAGGATGGGATAGATCTCTGTACTGACCCCTGATATATTTATACATAGTAATTAGATCTCCCCTTAGTCGTCTTTTTTCTAACGTGAATAACCCTAATTTTGATAATCTTTCAGGGTACTGTAGTTGCCCCATTCCAGTTATTACTTTAGTTGCCCTCCTCTGAACCCTCTCTAGCTCTGCTATGTCTGCCTTGTTTACAGGAGCCCAGAACTGTACACAGTACTCCATGTGTGGTCTGACTAATGATTTGTAAAGTAGTAGGAATATGTTCTCATCACGGGCATCTATGCCCCTTTTGATGCAACCCATTATCTTATTGGCCTTGGCAGCCGCTGCCTGACACTGTTTTTTGCAGCTTAGTTTGCTGTTTATTAAAATTCCTAGATCCTTTTCCATGTCAGTGTTACCGAGTGTTTTACCATTTAGTATGTACGGGTGACTTGCATTATTCCTTCCCATGTGCATAACTTTACATTTGTCAGTGTTAAACCTCATCTGCCCAAGCCTGCAATCTATCCAGATCCCTCTGTAGTAGTATACTGTCCTCTTCAGTGTAAATTACTTTACACAGTTTAGTGTCATCTGCGAAAATTGATATTTTACTATGCAAGCCTTCTACAAGATCATTAATAAATATATTGAAGAGAATAGGGCCCAATACTGACCCCTGAGGTACTCCACTAGTGACAGTGACCCAATCTGAGTATGTACCGTTAATAACCACCCTCTGTTTTCTATCACTCAGCCAGTTACTTACCCACATACAGATGTTTTCTCCCAGTCCGAGCATTCTCATTTTATATACCAACCTTTTATGTGGTACAGTGTCAAATGCTTTGGAGAAGTCCAGATACACGACATCCATTGATTCGCCGCTGTCAAGTCTAGAACTTACCTCCTCATAGAAACTGATTAAATTTGTTTGACATGACCGATCCCTCACGAAGCCATGCTGATATGGCGTTATTTGCTTATAATAACATGGTGAAAGAAGAATTAATGATACAGTGTACGATTAAATATGAGGAGAACAGCACACAGAGGCCACCAACCAGTATTCACTACAGGAACCCCCATAATCAATCTTGTGGCATCTTGCTGTGTAAGCAGGTAATATTTGAATCTATCCATACGGTGGACCCCCTAAAATAAATTTTACTAGTGGGCCCTAGGCATTCCAATCCGATGCTTGCTGTGCCTGTGCATTGGTGGGCCCAGTGTTATAGGGGCTTAGCCTGATAGCAGTGGTGTTGGGCTGCCTGCAGGTGCTGTGTTGCGACAGCAGCGATCACCATGTGGTGTTGCACGATAGTAGAGTAGGGACCCACTCATAGGAGGCCACCTTGACGTGGTGAGCGGGACTAAGCATTTTGATCAAATCATATACAAAGTGCCTCAATGAAGATATTTATAAATGATGCTTAAAAACAATACATCAATTGATGGCTTGTGGATGTGCGATCCTTGTGTTGTTTTCTACAGAATTATTATCCGGGTGAGCATAAACAAATATTGCATGAAAGCATCCTTCAGCTATTTTCATCATCTCCCTGTTCTGGATGTTTCATTGCTATTTTCCCATTCAGTTTAGAATTGGCACTAGATGGTTGATGAGAAATTGACGGTTCAGATCTAAGAGTCTCTTTTGGGGTCATTTATCAAACTGGTGTAAAGTAGAATTGGCTTAGTTGCCCATAGCAACCAATCAGATCCCACCTTTTGTTTTCTAAAGGAGATGTTCAAAGTGAAAAGTGGAATCTGATTGGTTGTTATGGGCAACTAAGCCAGTTTTACTTTACACCAGTTTGATAAATGACCCCCTTGGTCTATTTTTTTGATTTTAAAAGGGCCAATACGGTTTAAAAATAAGGCATTAATCATCCTCATCAATCCCCTACCACTGCCATTCCATTGCTACTACGGTCTCTACTACTTTCCACTTTCTTGTCATGGCTCAACACACAGAAAATTGGTGGAAATGCCCAGCCAATTACTAGCTGAGGTGTGTAACTGTTGTGGCCAGTGATTGACTGGGTGGACATTTTTATAGCCATCACCTGTGTGTCAAGCTTATGCCATGAGTAGCAGGGACGGAAACAGAGTCGGATCATTGAGGGTGAGTGGTGTTTCTTTTTCTATTTTTAAAACATTCTGACCCTTTTTAAAACACAATGAGGGACATTTATCAAGACTGACATTACCATCCGCCAGTCTTGATCTCCATGCACTGGCGTGAGATGCGCCTAAGTTTATTAAGGGGCAGATGCCTCTTAATAAATTAGGCGTATCTCTGCCTTTGAAGTCTACGCCAGCTACAGGCTGGCGTAGACTTCAGCCATAACCTAACACTTTCTGGAGATGCGGTGGGAGGTGTGAAGCCCCACCCCTCCACTAAGCCCCACCCCTTTTCTCTGCACTGGATAAAAGTGAAGGGGAGGTACAGATACAGCGGAGCGAGCAGCCCTCCTCTTTCGGCACATCCAGCCAGCAGTTGGGCACACGCAAATTTTTATACATAATAACAAAGCAGTACTGAAATATATAAAAGGCAATTTGGATAAAAATCTATATTTTTAAATATTTAATGGGTAAAGCCTTTACAGTTCAATTTGTTAAACGGCTTGAAGCAGCTACCGTATTATAAAGTCTGGGCTTCCCAGTGTAAATCAGGGCTTCACACTGTACTAAACACAGGAGGCTGCATACTCGCAAGCTTTTTTCTCTGATGATACATGTCACAGTTCACGCAGCATGACAATTCGCTAACACTTGTTTTTGTCCTTCGCTTGCTGATGCCTAGCTTATTTTTCTATTGCCATCCATGCATGTGTGTGAATATAACTGGATTTATTGTCACAGCTTCTTTATAACAAATATGTTTTTCTCATTTTTTTTAATGTTGAGGAAATGATGCAGCATTTTATTATCAGCCGAAAAACAGCTGTCAGGTGTGTGTGTATCATAAATATATCATCGGCTGTTGGTAATTCTGCTTTTAACAAAATCTCACAAATCTAATGAAAGAACTCTGTTTCTATAGTTATTTAGTGTCTTTTGTTCACTAATATACGTAATACTCTACTGAAAAAGAGATATGCAAGTCAGTTCTCCTTCCAAAAGGACAAAAGTACTGAATGTCACCATATTACCTTTTTCGGAATGGCATGTGCAAGTCAGTCACTCAGTCAGTGCTTTTGCATAATAAGATTTTCCCCTGGTGGTAGCCTCGAACTGTTTAATTAATGCTTTTTTATAAAATTAAGATATGATAATTTGCATATAATTGTATATATTTGTATATAAATTGTGTATAATTGTATATATTTTGCAGAGCAGTCTTGGCTGGACTACAGTACCACTCATGCATACTAAGTTGTCTTCCTAATGAGAAAGAGCACCCCCTAGACCCCGATAAAGGCTCCTCAGCTAAACCAAGGCAATTGTCTTGAGGTACTCAGTACACTTGTCCTTTTGGAAGGAGAACTAACCTGCATGTCTCATTCAGAGAAGTGCAATATGGGGACATTCCATGGTGTCCTTTTGGAAGAAGAATTGACTTGTACATGAGTGTGTGACTTGTATTATGTATAGCTTTCCCTCTCCTTTTATTAGTACTTTTGATATGGCTAGAATTGATTCATATCCAATATGGATTTTTAGAATAATTTGACAAATCACACTGAAATGAATTTTAAGAAGTTCAATGATCTCTACTATGAAACCTAGCCCTGGCAATCGAGAAGGAGGAGAAACGCGGCGGCTTGAGTTCCTTTCCCCGTCCACAGTGCACTAAACTACTCATTTGCATATGGATTTAGTACTTTTTTCCACAAAATTAAACAATGTATGGCTAAGTGAAAGGTATCATTACATTCAACTGGGCTAGCCTTACAAGAGTCTAGTCTCCCATTGGCACCCCATGAATGAGATTGCAGGGTACCAATGTTTGTGCATGCAGGCCAGGGCCTAGTGAAGGGTGCAGCCTGATGGTGAATGTCAGTATAGCACCAACATTAAAATACATTGCACTACAGGAATGGTGCAATGTACATTGGAAGCGATCAAAAGATCGCCTATTACAGATTCCTTGTGGGACTATTAAATGGTTTAAAACAGAAAAAAAAAGTATTAAATAAAAAGATTCCAAGTAAAATAAAAATACACCTTTTTCCATTGAAAAAAACACTTTTCAATGTAAAAAAAATTTCAAAAATAAAATCTCCACATATTTGGTATCATCATGTCCATAACTACCCTCAGTACACAATTATCATGTAATTATTCCCGTTTGGTGAACTCATTATATTATAACCTTTTTGCTTATTCACCACCAAAAAACATACAATAGAAAATTATCATAAAGTGTCATGTACTCAAAAATGATACCAATGAAAACTACAAGTCGTCCCGCAAAAATCAAGACCTCATACAGCTCCATAGAAAGAAAAATACAAAAGTTCTGGGTCTTGGGATTCGGCGATACAAAAACATTTTCTTTTTATTTATTTTTATTTTGCAAAATTAGAAACCTGTATGTATTTAGAATCTATGTAACTGTACTGACCCAGAAAATAAAATTATCATGTTGCTATGCCAAAAAAATGAAATTATAAAGAAAAAACTTAGTGACAGTATTGCTGTTTTTTTCCATTCCCCTCCCAAAAACAGTAAGCTATGTGTATGCCAAAATGGTGCCATTAAAAAAAATATATCGCTTGGTCATTAAGGCCCAAAACAGGCTGATCACTAAGGGGTTAAGAAGTGTAGTTTTATTTTTAAGTTTTAAACCATAGATATCTATTAACATGGTGTGGATTGTACAATACTGGTATAGGAACAGACTCTGGTGTACTCAGTACACAGCTGCTGTGATACAGTACATTGATCTGCCTGCATGAGAAATATTATTATGGCCATACATTTTTTGCTTAATCTAAATGTTCTCAATATGCGCTAGCCTCTTTTATTGCTACAAACAAATGCAGATATGTTAGAAAAGAAATGGAGGAGAAATTAAAGGATTAGAATTAGATTGTGATACCTTGAAGACACAGACTTAATGGGGGAATGTCCGGGTTCAGCTCTGAACCCTGAAAACCCCTTTATCACCCAGGCAGTCCCCCTAATATGAGCATCAGAGAATTTCATGCTCTGGTGCTCTCCTTTGTCCTGTGCTGAATCACGCAGGGCAAAGGCTTTTATAGGAGATCCGGTGACATATCGGGCTCTCCATTAGGGACTGCTAGGTGGAGGCTTCTGCCTAGCAGTGAGCCCAGTGATATCACCGACACTAATGGGCGGGTTTTAGCTCTGCCCTAGCCTGTGAAACAGCGATGACAGTGCTAAAGCTTGCCCATCAGAGCCGGTGGAATCACCGGGAACACTACTAGGTGGAAGCCTCCACCTAGTAGTGTTAAAAACATAAACAAAAAGAAACTTGCCCTCCGCAATCCAGCAGAGGGAGGCATGAAATGCTCTGATGCTCATATCAGGGTGCCAGAGGGGTGAAAATGGGGGTATGTCCGGATTCAGCTCTGAACCCGGACAATTTTCCAGGCTCCTGATATTGATGACTTATCCTCATGGTAGGTCATTAATCTCAAGCTGTTCCTTCCTCAAAGAGTAATGGCCATGCCAGATTACTGCAGCTCAGCTATCGTTGAAGTGAATGGCACCTGACCTGCCGCAACCCGGCACAGCCACTATACTGTCCTTCCCGTTCCATTCACAGAGCTAGTTTCAGTGCTGGAGGCTGCAGGGAACAGCTGATTTGTGGGGGTGCAGGGTTTTGGACCCACAGTGAACGGATACCAATCAGCTATCTACTGGATAGGTGATAAGAATCTGAGAAACTGAGTGCAAGATATGAATGGAGTTAGGTGATAAGAATCTGAGAAACTAAGTACAAGATATGAACGGAGTGTCATGCATGTGCAACTGTTGCTCCAAGCACTTAGGGCCCCCCCCCCCCCCCATTTTTGTGATCTGTGGGGATCCCAATGATCAGATCACAACCTATCAGATACTTATTACCTGTCCTGTGATAAGTTATTAATCAAATATATACACAGTATATATATATTTATATATAAAATTTTATATATCAAAGTTTATGGACTTTCAAGGTGAAATCCATATCATTGTAATAAAACTTGACACAGACTGTAAAAGGCTGATTCCATGTCCTCTTTGAAGGAAGTCATGATAAACTATAGTCCAAGCTAAATTAAGTTTGTTTTTACATCACCCTGAAATACATCATCACTATTGTTAAATGTTGATGACCTCTCTCTGCCAGATGAATGGTACCATTGACTTATGCAGGACTTGAACCTGTTGTGACCCTTAACAAATTCAAATGTCACAGGCACAGGCTCCATCTGGCCATGGTTGCTTTTCCAGCCAAGTTTTATAATGAGGATTAATTGGTATGTGACGGTGATAAATTCTGGCCTGCCTCTAATGCATTTTATTGAATAACTATGTTCCTTTTGGTACAAAATATGTTTTTTGATCTACATTTGCTAAAAGTGTTTTCTTGCCTGACTCTTACTAAAACATTTAACTTGTTTTCGTATAGGGTAAGAAGTTACATTTGTAATGCATTTATGGTAGGTGATCAAAGAGAATAAATTATTTGAAATTATATTAGGCTGTCTGAGATTAGAAAAACATTTTTTCTTACCATAAATGGTCCAACTCATGCAATATGTATGCTATTGCAGCTCAGTTTTATTTACCATACTTAAAGGGTATTCTGGTTGTTACAATGACCCTTATCTATAGGATAGGGGATAACTGTTAGATCGGTGGGGTCCTACCGTTGGGACACCCATCAGTCACAAGAATGGGGACACTGTACCTTCGGAGCCCCCCTGAAATATATGGAGAAGCAGGCCAGGCATGCACAATGCAGCTCCATTCACCTCTATAGGATTTCCAGAAATAGCCGAGCGTTGTACTCGGCGGTCTCAGGAACTCTCATAGAGATGAATGGAACGACAGTGCACATACCTGACCTACCACTCCTTTCATATTTGGGGGCTTCAAGGGGTACAAGGTCCATGTTCTCATTATTAGTGGGGTTCCAGTTGTGGGATCCCCACCAATCTAATAGTTATCCCCTATTCTTTGGATAGAGGAGAATTTAACCACTGGAATACTCCTTTAAATGAGGCTGAAGGTCTTATCTGTAAACCAGACACACTACTGCCCAGTAGTTTTGATTGTGGTGAGTGCAGCAATCCCCCTCTTGCTGCCATTGGGTGGCCTGTTGAAATGAATACTATTACTATTGAGCTAATGAGGGGCTCGCACTGAGGGGCTGGCCTAGCCTCCTGGAGCACAAATTTACCTTCTCTTCTACCCTGTTGCAACTTCTTTTACCATGCAATAAACATATATAAAAAACAAAAAAACACTCTGGGCAGTGGCGTACATAGGGAAGTAAGGGCCCCTCCGCAAGGATCAAACCAGGCCCCCTATGCAGGACAGAAAGGTTTCTGCCTAAACCCTTTTCAATGACCATTGGGCCATTTTTCCACTGCCTCATTTGCTAAAAGTTGTTCCTTTAGAGGGTAGAGTTCTGACCAAATTTTTTACCTCCAGTAGAAGAGGAGATAATCCCAACTACGACTGGGCCCCCTCTTGCCCTGGTCACCATAGCAGTCGCCTGGTTTGCCGCTATGGTAGTTGCTCCCCTGTCTCTGGGTATTTCAACGAGGTGCATGCAAGGGATACTAAAGGATTCTTTGTTAGTGACCTAGAAATGGTGTTTAGAGGTGGAGATTATGGCAGAAAAACTTTGGACAGAGCCAAAAGGTCTTAATCAAAAGCATGACCTGATATATCATTATTGACGTTACTGTCACATCTGCATCTCTATGTGAGTCACATTTTTTAGGATTTGTATTCCTCCATTCCAGATTTTCTTTTTTGCAGTCATGTGACACTGCATATGCTTTTAAAAGGTGTTCTTTTCCTTGCATAGACATATTATTAGTAAGGCTATACGCCGAAACATGTAAAATGTGCTTGCTGTATTCACTGTTGGACTTTTTTGTTATCATTTTGGATTAATAAAGTAAGATGTTTTAATTGATTGGCAATGCTGTTGGAATTCTTCATATTTTTACATGATAAATGTGTTGCAATGCATGTACACTGATTTTCGGCACACATTAAGCTATAATTCTGGCGCATTTAGCTTAGTAACTTAGTGTCTGTTTTATTTATTCCATTATTTTTGTCACCCACTTAATCTTTTTTAACAAACCAATTACATTATTATTGCTCTGTATTAAGGGGACACCTTGAAAAACTAGAAAAAAAAGAGCATAACCTGCGAAGGAACGTTTAACTTTACCTCTTTAAACTAGAGAAAGTAATTTAAAGAGATTTCCTGCAGTCAGACAAGTCCCTCATTCCTCCCCACCTCTCCATCTTCGGCCGGAGACAGGCTCTTAGTTTATGTGCACTACCATGACCTTATAGTCACACATAAAGTTCAGGAAATGGGCAGGGCTTAGCTCCTTACCCTGCAATGAACACTCAGAGCACTAGGAAAGGGCTGGAAACTTAGCAGATTCTTACAAAACCACCTCTTTGTTTGTGTATCCAGGGATACTGTACACTGACACTACAGAAACTGCTAATGAGCTTTTCCAGGTGCCTGAATGTCAAGTTTGCCTATATAGACAGGAGGGATTTCTCACTACCTGTCTAGGCGAATTTGACATCCATCATTGTGGGAAAGCTGGATTACAAGTATTGTGGATCTGTACACACTATTTAGGTAATGCTACCTTTACATTTTGCAAGTAACCCAGCTTCATCAGTATGCTAAAAGGCAAGGTAGATTTAGTATTCTGCAGTCTATTACAATTCTACATCATGGTGACCCAGCGTTCCTAGGATCATTAAAGGTGAATCTGACTACCTATGGCACTCTTTAGGAGTAATAAGGGGGATTAATCTTGGTAGAATTAGTATTCAGCATCCTCTATTACAGTCCCACATGGTGGTAACCCAGCTTTTCCAGGACCCTGAAAAGCACATCTGCCTACATACAGTATGGCACTATTTAGGAATGGGGAGCTGGATTTATCTTGATAGTTTTGGTATTCTGTCAAGCGACATTGGATCTAATGATTGTAAATGGTGTCACAGTTGGACACATGTTATGCTTCTACAGCAACATGACAGTCGCAAAACATCCAGACTTTATTGACTTTGATGTAAGTCATGTGCGACACGCAGCTCACCTGTGACTTACTTGCAACTTGGCTGTATTATTACACAGTTCTAAAATAGTCAGAGAAGTTGCAACTTTTTTTTGTGCTACTTGCTGTCGTGCAACACATGTTTCCGTGTAGCCCCAGCCTTTTATTTCCACATGGTGGTAACCTAGCTTTCCCAGGACCCGGAAAGGAAAATCTTCCTATCTGTAGCATTATTTCAAATTTGGGGGGACTTGTCTTGGTAGATTTAGTATTTTTCTTTCTCTACTACATTTCCACATTGTTGTAACCCAACTTTCCCAGGACCCTGAAAGGACAATATGCATAGCTATGGCACTATTTAGGAGTGGGGAGGGGGATTTATTTGAGTAGAATTAGTATTTAGCAGTTCCTGTTACAGGTCCATATAATGTGTTACAAAACTTTCCCAGGATCCTGAATAACTAATTTGTCTAGCCATACTACAGCATGGAGGATTTGTCACTGAGATTCTTATTCACCTTCTCCAGGCTCCTTGATAGAAAATCCAGCTTGGTGTTCTACAATACTTGGCATTTACCAATTGATAAATGGGCTGATCTGGAATTCTGCAGTGTGGGAAAGCTGGGTAACAACCTCTGCAGGGCGGTAATAGGGGATATATTTGTTTTATAAAATACACACAATGCTGCCCTGATATATTGTTTGAATCTATCATATGGTACCAGGACAAAAAAATATGTTATTACCAATGCAATTTGCGAGTCCCTGAATGGTAAATTGGTCTAGCTACATAACTAGACAAATCTAGACAACCAACCTCTGCAGAGATGCAATGGAAACTACAATTGGTACATACATTCTTTATAAAATGTACTTTACCCATGCATGTCATTTAAGTAAAGCCATGAGTATATAGTATATATGTAGTTTGGTCTCCAGCATACTTCCACATACTACCCAGCCTTCTAAAGCCACTTAAAGTCAAAATTGTGCAGTGAAGGGAGGAATTATCATTGCATAGCTGGGCAGCTTAGTTATTCGAGTGTAGGTCTTATGGGTGGTACTGTGTATATACTATGGCTGGCATAGTAACCACATTTATTTTATACTATTTGTAACAAAGAGATCCCTTCCAATAAAATGGCCCAATTATTCAGACCAAAACCAGCCCCTTCCTCCAAAACTTTCTGGCTCATGTGTACTAGCATCAGAGCGGGGAGAGGGAGGGGCAGAAAACATGGCTGCAGCCTGAGAGAAGAATGAACTGCTTTTCTAGTTTATTTTTCATGGTCTGCAAATGTGATATCTTACGAAACAAGAGCAAATACATTTTTTTTTTATGTGTGGATTTTGTGGCCCTTTAAGAATAACACAAAGGAAAAGAAAGTCCTCTGCAAAGCCCAGATAGTGGAATGTCCATTTCCTTTTCAATTAATATTGTGTATCATGTCATTCACGCTGATGGGAATCAGGAACATTTTAACATCCACCAGTGGCCGCCTCATTCTCTAGAGAAAACCCTTAATTGTGTCTCAGAAATCCCAGCGCAGACAGAAGAATTACAGCCCATTGCTGCCGCTGTAGCTGGCTGACAAGACCACTTATTAGAGCTGGGATGTAGCACAGATTTCATTCTTTTCCATGTCGTAATTGGCTCACCCAGATTTATATATACTTTAAGAAAACTTTTTGTGTATTAGTCCTAAACAAACTCACGGAAGGTGGTCTGTGACCTGAATTCCTTTCTCTTCTCATCTTTTTTTTTTCTTTGTTTTAAATCCCATTAATCTTGATATTTTATCCACCTGGATGCAGATAAATAAATTACATGCTGGGCAAGAACTTCAAATAGATGGTGAAAAGAAGGAATGTGCATTTGTTTTAATCTTTGTAATTTCTTGCTCTAGAAAGGAAAGGTCTACACAGTGTGATTTTGTTTTTATCCCTGCTCTTCAATCATTATCAACCATAAAGAATTTTTGTTTCTTTTTTCTTAAACATCAAGTCTTTGATATTTTGTATCATGCACTTCTCTGAAGAATGTATGGTCTACTAATTTGCAGTGGGCAGCAGTGATAAAGTACAATCCTACCCCAAGTCACCCTGGGTGTTTGTGTAATAGGTTACTGGCATACCAAAGGTTTTGATCTGTGGGGGTCTTAGTGTTGAGACCCCCACCGATTGCTAAAATGAAGAGAGAAGTGCTTGTATGTTGCCCTCTCTTTCCTCACTGTAGGAAGGGAACAAGACTAACTCTATAGAAAGTCTATAGAGCCATCTCAGTTCCATCCCCTGCAGCATGGAGAGAGAGGGCAATATGCCAGCGCTTCTCTCTCCTTGTAGTGATCTGTATGGGTCTCAGCAATAAGATGACACATTAAATGTTTTAAGAAAACTCAGTGACCCTTTATGCTTTAAAGTTATATATTTATCTCAATGTTTTTGTAGCAGACGATTCTTTCAAAGACTTAGTTTACTAAGGGTATCGTGTCCAAGATGACTTGTCGGAATCTCCAAGGCATCCACCACCCAGAGCATGTGGCTTGCCAATTTTTTGCTCCCCTCCCCCAAATATGGACCTGATCTTCATTTAAATGTATTGACATTATTCTTTAGGAGTTGCCGATGTGAAAGATTAAGTTACATTTTTGGATGGAAGTTATGTGCATTATAATATCACTAGCACATGTCCTCCAGCTGACAACAAATGCCTCTTATTTTAAGCATTATAAGGTCTGGTGATGCTTCGTTTGTGTTATATTATGTTATTTTGCCTTTGGTGACATAATATGTAAAAGAGCAGTTAATCAACGCTTGACACTATGCTTTAGTCACATAGCTATGTTGATGTCAGATGTTGATGCTCAGAGGAGAAAATGATAGACAAGGAGACAAGAGAAAGACTTATGAGTTGCTTAGAGGGACAGTCCTGTTATGTTTAGTTTATGTTCACTTTTTAAAGAATAAAGGAAGCAAAACCAGAAATAAATCAGAAGTTCTGACAATTAGTACTCACCATCTCTTGGGCAGATATATGAATTCTGTTAGATCAAAACCTGGAATTTCAATTCTGGACCAAATTTAGGGTTGACAGTTTGGTCCAGGCTTTAGATTACTTATGGCTCATACAATTTAAATTACTGAAAAGGGATTATGGTTTACCGCAATATTTAATATTTAAGTACTGTCAATTAAGTCATACTCTGGCAGCACAAGCCAAGAGTTTTAAGACTTTTACTATTTGAATTATTAATTGATATGTTCCCTGAAAAGAAGATTTTAGGAAGTTATATTGAATTTTGATTCACAGGCAGTGTTTAGGGCATGTTTTTGGTTATCGTGGGCAGTGGCATAGGGATTTGCGTTACATTCATCAGACTACTTTTAAAAGAATGTTCTTGAATGTTAATAAAATGGCATATAATGCATCATGGAATATTTCACATTGGTCTGTTGTTTACAGATTGTACTTCACTCCAGAATTATTTAAAAATCAGAAACATTTTTAGATGACTGTCCCATCTGTCTATCTATTTAATTTTCTTTGGAGGTGCCTAAAGCTTCAGTTATACTGCAAGTAAGTGCAGCGAGCCTAAGAAAGGAGAAGGTAGGGTGATAGTAGCCTAAACTGTGGTTATAGTTGTTACCCACTCTGACGCTCCCCTGGGCCATGCAGTGACGGGAAGGATGCACCTTTCTTCCCTTCGGAGCATATCCTGGTTCTGGGGTTTCTCCTGCCTCATGGTGGTCTGGGGTGCCCTTGATGGTGATGAATTGCAAGGTGCATGGCAGGGTCCTTTGACGGCGAATGATGGCATGGCAGTGCAGTGTGACGGTGCAAGCAATAATGACACCAGGTTCTTTACTGAAGAATCAAGTTCAGGTACCCTGCCACACTAGGCAGTTCTTACACAATCTGCAACATTTCTCATAGGTTGCATGGCTGGAAAGGTAGTTAATAGGTCAAGATGTTTCTTCAGAGCAATTTGCCTGACACTCTTACACTGTACTTCTCACGATTCCTTTAGCATAAGCATCCAGACGTAGGGGTGCAACACTTCTCTGTCACTTATCCCTATGGGAAGGGTGTAAACAGCCCCAACTAGTGTCATTATTTAAGGCCTTTTAACCCAATGGCCATCATACATACAGAAAACTAGTTTAGCGCTCTCATTAAGAGAAACAAAATAAGAGTATTGCAGGTTTTATACATTTTAATGGCTAACAAAAATAGAAGTAATGATGTTACATAGCGAGCTTTCGAGACATCACCAGTCCCTTCATCAGGCGTACTACAAGAATATATAGCGGAAATGCACATATCGCTTATTAGAGCACATTTTTAACCCATTGCAGTGATGCACTTCTGTGCAGTGGGACACTCCAAAAGGAACTATGTTCTTAGTGTTGTGTATTAAATGGAGGTTCCCTGTCTCCTGTTGCTGGACACATTTTCAAAAACCTCTCAGCATGTTAGTAGGGCTATTTCCAGGGCCCTATTTATCACTAAAATGTTTATTTTTTTGTTATTTATATTGGATGTCTAGTAGGATCCCTACTGGTTATGTATGGAGAAACATGTTGAACCCTATGATTCATAATGAAAAGGAAACCTTAACAACTTCTTTGATTCTCTCTGTGGAGGATCCGTGGGCACCAACATTGTAATTCCCATGCTCTTTGAGCTTTCTTTTTCCTGTTTTATTTTATATCGTTCTTCTCTCCTCGATTCCGCCGAGGGGGTAGAGTTCTGTTTTTTTTTTTATGGTTGAATATCTTTGTATCTTCAATAAGTAAGAAAAAATATGAATTCAGTAATCCTTATGAGGATGCATTTATTGCACTGCTTAGCAAAATAATGGCTTGGGTCTAATCAGACCTGTACAGTATTACGGATACATGTATGGCAATAGACCAGCCATACAGTAGGTGTACTTTTCCCATACTGTAATGCCCTTAATTTCATTTCATGCTAACTTTTTTCTTATATATTTTTGTGCAGGAAACAGACCATATATTCTTATGAACAATGTATATTTGTGCATATACAGGGGCATAACTAGGAAAGGCTTGGCCTCAAAGCAAACTTATTCATGGGCCCCCCTACCTTGAGCATTGAAGTTTTTTTTCCAAAATGCACACTGTTGTGTGAATGAGGCTTAAATCTGTCACAGATGTTTTTAAAAAGTAGCATAACTGTAGGAAATGTGATAAGATAAAAAAAACAATTAACTATTACTCACTTGGCAAATACTCCATTACTGAAACACTCTGATAGTCCTGCCTATCAGCAAAGATGTTCTGTATGACCACTGAAGCCAGTCAATAGCCCTAGTAGTGATGCATTGATATATTCACACAGATACACACCTACATGCATTTAAACACACATATACATATTTATACAGACATACAGTATACACACTTCTACACTTTCAGGTTTCTTGATGCATTTTTTTAAAAGTCAACCAGGAGTGAATTAAAAAAGAAGAGAAGTACAGTTGTGTTCAAAATTATTCAACCCCCAATGCTGTAAAGGGTTTTAGGGAATTTAGTGTGCATTTGTAATTGTGTTCAGAATGAAATCTTACAAGGACTTTTTAAAGAACCAAATGCAACTAAAATGACATCAATTGTTTTTGTAATACAGTATTAAATGGGTTTTTTGTGATTTCTTCATTGACACAATTATTCAACCCCTTAAAGACTACCACTCTTAAGAACAGAGGTTCATTCAAGTGTTTTCGATCAGGGTATTGAAAACACCTGTGGATGTCAAGGAGCAGCAATCAAGCATAATAAGCACCAATTAGGCAGATTAAAAGGACTGTGATACTCAGCTCCTTTTGGACATTTACTGGTGTGTTTACAAACATGGTGAAGTCAAGAGAATGGTCCAGGAAGACAAAGAGAAGAGGTGATTTCTCTTCACAGGAAGGGCAATGGCTATAAGAAGATTGCAAAGATGTTAAACATACCAAGAGACACCATAGGAAGCATCATTCGCAAATTCAAGGCAAAGGGCACTGTTGAAACGCTACCTGGTCGTGGCAGAAAGAAGATGCTGACTTTGACTGCTGTGCGCTACCTGAAGCGCAAAGTGGAGAAAAGTCCCTGTGTGACTGCTGAGGAACTGAAAAAAGATTTGTCAGATGTGGGTACTGAAGTTTCAGCTCAGACAATAAGGCGCACACTGCGTAATGAAGGCCTCCATGCCAGAACTCCAGGCGCACCCCCTTGCTGTCTCCAAGAATAAGAAGAGTCGACTGCAGTATGCCAAAAGTCATGTGGACAAACCACAAAAGTGTTCTGTGGACTGATGAAACAAAATTAGAACTGTTTGGGCCCATGGATCAACGCTCTGTTTGGAGGAGGAAGAACAAGGCCTATGAAGAAAAGAACACCTTGCCTACTGTGAAGCATGGCGGGGGGTCAATCATGCTTTGGGGCTGTTTTTCTTCTACAGGTACAGGAAAGCTTCAGCGTGTGCAAGGTACCATGAATTCTCTTCAGTACCAGGAGATATTGGATGAAAATGTGATGCAGTCCGTCACAAACCTGAGGCTTGGGAGACGTTGGACTGTTCAACAGGACAATGATCCCAAGCATACCTTCAAGTCCACTAGAGCATGTTTGCAGATTAAAGGCTGGAACATTTTGAAGTGGCCATCGCAGTCACCAGACTTAAATCCGATTGAGAACCTCTGGTGGGACTTAAAGAAAGCAGTTGCAGCGCGCAAGCCTAAGAATGTGACTGAACTGGAGGCTTTTGCCCATGAAGAATGGTCGAAGATACCCGTAGATCGCTGCAAGACACTTGTGTCAAGCTATGCTTCACGTTTAAAAGCTGTTATAACTGGAAAAGGATGTTGTACTAAGTACTAAGATTGAATGTCACTTGGGGGTTGAATAAAACTGATAATGATGTGAGCACAGAAAAGACATTTGTGGTTATTTCATTATAAATGTTATGCTATATTTGTCTGACTTACAAGTGCCTCTTTGATTTAATTGTAAACAAGATGACTGAAATGATCAAAATCAATGTCAAACTGGCCAAAACACTCAATTTCAGTGGGGGTTGAATAATTTTGAACACAACTGTAGTATCTGTACTTTATGCTTTTTCTCCTTTATTATCCACTCTTCGTTTTTGGCCTTCCCTAACTGCATCCAGAAATCTGAAACCGTGGCTGTATCTTAAAATGCGGCTGATAAGCTCCTGTCAATATCTCGTAGAAGAGGGGGAGACGACACAGGACGCTACAGGCAGCATCCAGGTCCTGATTAGCAGTTCCTGTTTTGCAGAGATCCAGACTGTGATTCCTCCCTTTCCTCTCCTGTCTAACCAGACAGTTCCAATAAGCTTAGAAAGAATAGGACCAGTGGCGTAACTACAACTGACTGGGCCCCACAGCAAATTCTTTTATGCCCCCCCCAGCAACTTCTTAACCCCCAACTCACGTGCACCCCCCACTCCTGTGGCTGGTCAAGATTGAGCTCTCAGACAAGGACCAGCAGTTGCTCCATCCATTTCCTACAGTGTCGGTGTATATAATGTCATTGTATCATTGTTGACGGTGCCCTGACAATAAAATATTTTTGTCTTACTCCTGAGGAGGCCCCTTGTAGGTCTGGGCCTCAAAGCAGCTGTTTCCCCTATAGATACAACCATGAATAGGACTATGGAGGATGTGTTGCATACACTTGAAGTAATACTGCGTATCCCCCTGTCTTCGGTTGAACTTGATGGACTTATGTCTTTTTTTCAACCGTATTAACTATGTAACTATAATGGGCCCCATAGCACATCGCTATAGCTGCCACAGTGGTAGTTATGCTCTTGGTCTAAATATAGATAAAACAGGATCCACCTGATGGTCACAGCTTATCTACTCTCCTCTCTGCACAATTACCTCTGCATAGGTCACAGAGCAGGTCTGAAAGAGTCTCCCATAAAAGTCAGTGATTCAGCTCTAGACTATTTTGCCTATGGCTCATATATCTACAGAAAAGTATATCACCAAATGTTCCTAACAACAGCTCG
The DNA here is from genome assembly GCF_905171765.1 of Bufo bufo. Classification (NCBI taxonomy): domain Eukaryota; kingdom Metazoa; phylum Chordata; class Amphibia; order Anura; family Bufonidae; genus Bufo; species Bufo bufo. Next base: position 638,038,203 of record NC_053390.1, on the reverse strand, counting down.
GGCAAGATGGCAGCCCCTATAATCTTGCATAGAAATTAGGATAAAATATCTAAAATTAAAATAAATTTAAAAAAAAGGGGAATACAGTATGTGTCACTATCTGGTTTTAGGTCTTAAAATACAAGGGTTGATGCATTCCCTTTAAGTAAGAAAACGAAATGACTGTTGAGAGGGACTTGAGCTAAATGATCAAAAATATTGAAATACATTGTATTCAATGTACAATAGTTGGGATTGTCTTCAACTTTAATTGAATAGATTGAATGGTTTAACTAGTGTTTGGAGTTGGTTGGCATTATGTAGCACATATGTTTATTAACCCATGAAGTTTGCATATTAGAAGTCAGTTATCTGACCTGAAAGCCTAGCTAAGGAAGTAGAGTGAATTCTTAAAGGGTATTCTTATCTGCACCTATTGAGAAAACCAAGTTCTGGTGACCCTCATTTGACATTACCCAGCCTCTTCTCCATTCAGTTGTATCATGTAATATAGGCCAGAACCACATTCTCCTGATTGATGGGGGTCCTAGAAGTGGGACCCACACCTATCAAGCATTTAGGACATATCCCGTGGGTATGTCATTAATGACTGTGAAGGGAATACCCTTTACAATATTTAAGACCTCAACAATTTCAAGAGCATAAAACATCCATACGTGCTGCACAAACTTTATCCTGACAACAACACCAAGAGCACTAGCAGCGGGGTTGCCCAACCGACAGTTCGTAAAAATAGGCAACATTTTTCCTGTTAGACCAAATTACCAACAAAGAAATATACAAAAATAAAACATAAAAATAGTAGAGAAAAAAATAAAATAATAAAGTCCAAAATAATAAAGTACAAAATTTGCAAAAAATTATAAATACTAAAAGTAAATAAAAAATAGTTCACCACTACGTTTCACGTCTTCTTGCGGCGTCGCAGACCTTATGAAGTGGGTTCAATTCATATCAAACAGCAAGTATTTTGAAAGGGAGTCGCGCTGCCTCACATAGGCTGTGACTTCTGAGTAATGATGAGGATATGGCAGTTTTTTTCAATGCAACTGAACACCTGAGTTCCACCTGAGTTTGGGACGATTTTATGTTTGCACAAATGCCTGTTGATTTTATACCTTTGTGAGTATAAAAAAAAACTATTGTTATATGGTAAATTAGTGGAACTTCACTATGTGCTCCAACCTCTAATATCCACAGAAGGGTAGTTCTGTGGTGAGAACTATCTTCTGGTGGAACTCAGGTGTTCGGTTGCATTGAAAAAAACTGCCATATCCTCATCATTACTCAGAAGTCACAGCCTATGTGAGGCAGCGCGACTCCCTTTCGAAATAAATTTTTTCCTGTGTCCATGAATAAAATAGATGTGTCCATGATTTTTTTTGAGGCTGGTGGTACTTGACTGGATTATTTGGTGGTAATTCTCATCATTTTATAGCTCACAGTAAGGCTTCATTCACACGTCCGCAATTGTGGTACGCATCTGTTCCGCAATTGTGCGGAACGGGTGCGGACCCATTCATTCTCTATGGGGACGGAATGGATGCAGACAGCACACAGTGTGCTGTCCGCATCCGCATTTCCGGAGTGTGCCGCCGATTTTCCGGTCTGCGGCTCTGAAAAAAAATAGAGCATGTCCTATTCTTGTCCGCAATTGCGGACAAGAATAGGCAGTTCTATGGGGGTGCCGGCCTGGTGAATTGCGGATCCGCAATGCACTACGGACGTGTGAATGGACCCTAAATACTGCTAATGTGTTCTTATCGGTATATTGAGCCATAGACATGTGTTACTTATCTATATCATTCATTATGCTTTCCCAAATTGTCCGTAAAAAATATTGTCTGTCTGTGATTTTGGGATAAGTTGTCCAGAAAAAAGAAATTCTGGTTGGCAACCTTAACTAGTAGCCTAGTTAATATATAAATACACACAAGGCAATGTCTATAGCAGATGGACCTACTGCTTCTTTTGCGGCTGGCACATTTATTATTTCTGTACACATAAGTGAGCCAGGGGGCGGCACAGCCACACAAACAATTCGCACAGATAGCCAGACGACTCCCACGGCTGATGAGGATACACACTACCGGTGGTGCACAGCTGAACGTAGCAGGTAAGATGCATATAATGACAATGTAGGAGAAGAAATATGCAGCGGCACTCACCAGTGTGTTGAAATAATACGATTCTTTTATTCATGAATAAGGTGTAGCAGGGGGCGGACAATTCTGATGCACGCATAAAACAGAGGCGTCAGCTGCAAGCGCTTCCTCGGGCTGTGCGTCACTGCGTATTTTCGCGTCACCCTTTTTAAATGCCGGCGCTGCCCGTTGTCATAGTCACAGACAACAAGACTGCGTCTGCATCAAAGGGTTGAATAAAACAATACAAAAATGTATACATGTAACAAGACAGTTATGAACACCGAGCAATGTATTTACACATGACAGTAATGTTTGTGATATATGTCTACAAGAAAGGACTTAGATCATTCCTGTCATTCAATCCAAGCTCACCCAGAGCTTGCGTCCGCAAAATCCACCTTGCTTCCCTCTGCAGGAGGAAGCGGTGTCTATCCCCTCCCTGCAGAGGGGCGGATACAGTCTCCAGCCCTGTGAAGGAGATGCAATCAACGTTACCTCCATGGGCATTTCTTATGTGATCCATAAATCTCGGGCAACCCTTTCCTGTTTTAATAGAGTTAAAGTGCTCCCTTACTCTTTCGAACATGCACCTGATGGTCTTCCCGATATAGAATCGCCCGCAGGTGCACAGCAGTAAATATACCACATACGTGCTCCGGCAGTTAATAAAACTGTTGATTCTATGTTGGGTACCTGCAAACTCAATATATTTCTTTTGGGAATTATGGGGCACAGTGAGCAGCTGCCACATCTGAAATTACCTTTTGGTATGTTACTCTTAAGCCAATTGTTACTTCTAGTAGATTGAAACCTGTGGCTTTCTGTACTGTAGGTTGCATCTCTCCTCAAAATGTCCCAATTTTTTAATATTACTGAGTGAATCCGCTCTGCCATGGGGCTGTATTTAAAGGAGAATGCAAACCTAGCACCCCTAGTACTGATCTTAGTCTGTTCATTCCTACGACCACTACTCTTAAGTAGATCGTTCTGGGAGAAGCCCTCCTCTACTCTCTTCATATCATTGTTGAGTGATTCTTCTGAGTACCCTCTCTCCATTAATCGCTGTTTTAGATCACATGCCTGTCTGCGGTATCCACTATCCCTACTATTAATTCGTCTCAGTCTAATGAACTGTCCGTAGGGTACGGCTTTTTTCACATTTCGTGGGTGAAAGCTGTCATGGTGGAGCAAGGAGTTGGTCGCCGTGGGGTTACGAAAGCCCTCCGTGACCAACTCGTCGAACCTCCACCAAGACAGCCACATCCAGAAATTCCAATCTGGTACCTCCAAAATTGAGGGTGAAGGTCATTCCCATGTCATTCATATTGAGAAATTTAACAAACTCGCTACACTCATTCTCTGTACCTTCCCATACTATGAACACGTCGTCCACAAAACGTAAATACGCTTTTAATTTGGGTAAAAATGGGTTCATAGTAGAATAGATAAACCTATCCTCTAATCTGGCGAGGTACATATTTGCGAATGTACAGGAGACTGGGGTCCCCATAGCTGTACCCAGCTTTTGCCTAAACCACTCGTTTCCAAACTGAAACACATTGTTAGTTAGAATAAATTCAAGTGCCTCACCAATGAAATCACAAAAAATCGGGCTCTTTCCCAGATTAGTTACGATGTCGAGGACCGCCTCTACACCCGCACCATGAGGGATGCGGGTGTAGAGGCTTTCCACATCGAGAGATACCAACTGGTACCCTTCCTGCCAATGCAGTTCCTTTAAAGCCAATAAGAAATCATTGGTGTCCCTAAGATAAGCAGGGGCACTTACCAAAGCCGGCCTCAAGAGCCAGTCTACATATTTAGACAGGGGCTCCGTCACTGAGCCAATCCCCGCAACGATGGGGCGTCCCGGGGGGTGGCTCAGCGACTTGTGGACAAGGGGACAAGTTTGTCCAACATATTCTTAGGGAGGAAACCTACCTCCACATATTTAGTGACAAGGGACCTAATTAGGTGCTGGGTACTAGCTATGGGATCCCCCCGTACCCTCTCATACACGCGAGTGTCCCCCAATTGTCTGAGGGCTTCACTTAAATAGTACTCTTTTGACATGAGAACTACATTCCCCCCTTGTCCACCGGCTTTACCACCACATCTTCTTGAGAGCGGAGTCACTGCAGTGCTTTGTGCTCTTCAAGACTGATGTTAGGTTGGGCTGTGGAGTAAATAACAGCCCGAATATCTCTCATTACTTGATGTTGGAATATGTCAATGCTACTGCCGGCGGGCATGGGGGGGCAAAAGGTGGATTTAACTCCACCCTTAAATGGATCCAAAGAAGCATCACCAGGGGGTTCCTCAGTGGTATCCATCCCAGTGAGTAATTCCAGACAAGCTAATTCCTCCTTGTTAAATTTAGTGGATATGTGAAAGCCTGCAGGGTCAGGACACAGTGGTAACTCTCCCTGTGTACGGACAACCTTCTGTGGGGCATCTCTAAATAACTTATTTAAGTGGAGCTTATGAGTGGCTTTGAATAAATCCACTTCAAATGTAATAGGATCAAATTGCTCTGTTAGGCTATACCCAAGTCCTTTACTGAGGACCCTTGTGCAACCAGGTGGTAACACCACGGTCCGTGAGATTAATCACCAAATTGTCATCAGCAGATGGGGAAGTGATTACTTCCTCCAGGACACTTGCTTCTTCTCTCTTTCCGATTTTCCTGACTCCTGTTCTTCTTGGTCTTCCCCCGGCCCCTTCTGATCTTTTTCCTAAAGGGTCACTTATCTCTCCTGTGGTGTTGGTTGTTGCTTGATTGGGATCATCTGAAACACTGGAGTCAGAGTCCGTTGTCCAATAGTCGTTGTTCGGACGGCGGTTTGGTTTTCTTTTTTGTTTTCTGAACTTTCTGCCACTATTCCAATCAAAGATATGGCCAGACTCGTAGTCCTGTTTGTCTCTCACGAACTTGTCTTTCTTTCTCTCCTTCACTTCAGCTGTACAATTGTGAGTTTTTTTATTTAATTTCTTATCAAAGGACTCAAAAGGCTCTCAGACAACCTTGAGTCTAACTCAGCTCTTGCTTTAGTGAGTTCCTCTTTCACTGCATCATATTCTTTTATGTCTCTTTGTAGAACTGTATCCAGAATTTGCAAGGAGAAATTTGCGTGCAATTTTTGCCACTCCTTCAGAAACACTTCGTCATGCTCATATTGAGCTGGCTACTTATAAACCCTTAGACCCCTTGGCACTCTCACACTCTCTTTATAAGATTTCAGTGAGTTCACCGTCCAGAATAGACGTATTTATTTATCGGCCAATTGCATAACTTTAGCTTCAAGCGACCGGGTGCTGAGGTTCTGTAGGGTGTCTTTACTGTTACATTGCGTGAAGAATCTTCCGCCCCTTCTCTGCCTTCTAGTATGGATGGACCGGATGCCTCTGCAGCCATAATTTTACAGGTGATTCGATGACTAGTATCGCAAGTTCTTCACGGCGTACTCAAGCCCCAGAAGCAAAGTCCAGAAAGATACACATAAGTGAGGCAGGGGGCGGCACAGCCACACAAACAATTCGCACAGATAGCCAGAAGACTCCCACGGCTGATGAGGATACACACTACCGGTGGTGCACAGCTGAACGTAGCAGGTAAGATGCATATAATGACAATGTAGGAGAAGAAATATGCAGCGGCACTCACCAGTGTGTTGAAATAATACAATTCTTTTATTCCATGAATAAGGTGTAGCAGGGGGCGGACAATTCTGAAGCACGCATAAAACAGCGACGGCCGTTTCGCGCTACAAGCGCTTCCTCGGGCTGTGCGTCACTGCCTATTTTCGCGTCACCCTTTTTAAATGCCGGCGCTGCCCGTTGTCATAGTGACAGACAACAAGACTGCGTCTGCATCAAAGGGTTGAGAGTAACATACCAAAAGTTAATTTCAGATGTGGCAGCTGCTCACTGTGCCCCCATAATTCCCAAAAGAAATATATGAGTTTGCAGGTACCCAACATAGAATCAACAGTTTTATTAACTGCCGGAGCACATATGTGGTATATTTACTGCTGTGCACCTGCGGGCGATTCTATATGGGGAAGACCATCAGGTGCAGGTTCGAAAGAGTAAGGGAGCACTTTAACTCTATTAAAACAGGAAAGGGTTGCCCGAGATTTATAGATCCATAAGAAATGCCCATGGAGGTAACGTTGATTGCATCTCTTCACAGGGCTGGAGACTGTATCCGCCCCTCTGCAGGGAAGCAAGGTGGATTTTGCGGACGCAAGCTCTGGGTGAGCTTGGATTGAATGACAGGAAAGTTCTAAGTCCTTTCTTGTAGACATATATCACAAACATTACTGTCCTGTGTAAATATATTGCTGGGTGTTCATAACTGTCTTGTTACATGTATACATTTTTGTATTGTTTTATTCAACCCTTTGATGCAGACGCAGTCTTGTCGTCTGTCGCTATGACAACAGGCAGCACCGGCATTTAAAAAGGGTGACGCGAAAGTACGCAGTGACGCACAGCCCGAGGAAGCGCCTGTAGCGCGAAACGGCCGTCGCTGTTTTATGCGTGCATCAGAATTGTCCGCCCCCTGCTACACCTGATTCATGGAATAAAAGAATCGTATTATTTCAACCCACTGGTGAGTGCCGCCGCATATTTCTTCTCCTACATTGTCATTTATTATTTCTGTGTTTACAGTAGTAAACGATCTGCATTGAATTCCCTTGAAGCTGAAACAGCATATATTTGTGACTCGGCCACAACAAAATAATTACCTTCATCTCCAAAGACCAACAAAACCAAATTAGTGGGCAAAAATAATTTTGCATATAAAATATCAGCATATTTCACCATAGCTGGACGCCTGAAGGCAAAACTGTGACATAAATATCACCCAGAATGTCATTTGATTAATGTGTGTGGTAGGAGACTCTCTCTTGGATTCCTGACATTTAGGTTGCAGGTGAACTGTTCTCTCTTGGTAGAACCAATATGTGCAGAATACTGTCAGACATTGTCAATTAAGAAGTTTAAATGGGCCAGCAAAAAATAATGTCTCACAAGTATTATAAACTGCTGGAGCGGTGAGACTAAAACCTCAGGTACTAAATGAAATTTCAGTAGGATTTCTTCTGTTACACAGTGTGAGTGCATGTTTTTTAAATAGAAGTCTTCATTATGGTAGAGACCATGTCTTATTTTACTAATCTGACCTTAGCTTCTGTTCCAGCAATGGATGAGGTTGTCTACTCTAGAAAGTCCATTTTAATACCCTGTTGAGATAAAGGATATGGACACCTTTTGAAAAAAAAAAATTCATTTATTTTGTGGAGAAAATATTTTTTTTTGTTCTACAGCCTGCTGTGCTTCTATGCACAGCAGGCTGCTCTCAGTGAGTTTACAGAGAATCTGTCATCTGATGGATTTTCTGTAAGGCCTCTTTCCCATGAGCGAGATTTCCGCGCGGGTGCAATGCGTGAGGTGAACGCATTGCACCCGCACTGAATCCGGACCCATTCATTTCTATGGGGCTGTGCACATGAGCGGTGATTTTCACACATCACTTGTGCGTTGCGTGAAAATCGAAGCAAGCTCTATTTTGTGCGTTCTTCATGCAATGCAGGCCCCATAGAAGTGAATGGGGTTGAGTGAAAATTGCAGAAGTTATGAATGAATTGCTATTAGCCTTCAGTAAGGGTGCAGAGGGGTGGTAACCAGTTGGGGGGGTGAGTACCTGCACAGTCTAAAAATAGTAGCACTGATTGGATAGAGTCAGTATGTGCAGGTACATCCCCCCCCCCAACTTGTTACCACCCCCTCTGTACTCTTACTGAAGGCTAATAGCAGTTCATTCATAACTTCTAGTAGAAATAATAAAGGAATGGCACAACATGGCGCCATAAGAATAGGGGCTCCAGAATTATTACATGGGGAAGGCATGTAACTATTAAAATAGGCATGTCAGGAGTGGTGAAAGGTCCTCTTTAAGGAGTAAAATACTTAATACATACTTAATATATACAGTGGAAGGAAGCAGAAACATGCCTAATAGCAGAGGCAAAACAATAGAGTTGGAATAAAATGTAGTTGGCGAAAGACTAAGAGATACTCCTACATCCCCAAGAGGGATTTTGAAACATTTTAGCAATATTCATATGTATTGCTTTTGAACAATGTCTTAATTTACTAAGCTGGTCAGCACTGTCATGTCATATAATATGCATCTCACGCTAGATATGCCTTTGTTTGCGCTCATTGTACGGTGACTAAGCTTCATTTGCTTTTTCTGAACACTTGAATGAACTGTCCTACTTAGTTATAGTACATGATGGCGGGTTAAAAGTTTATTCTCTTTAATATGATGAAAGCTAAAGGGTATACTGATAGAATGAAAGCAGGGATTATGGACTCCATTCATTTTTTAACTTAAAATGTTTATCCAGAAACATGGTAAAGTTTATATTATAGCGCAGTTTGGATATGCAATTAAAGGGGTTATCCAACCCCTATAATGATCCCCCCCAATGCCTGAGCCCCTTATGCATAGATCATGCATACCACTCTCCCCGTCACCCGTGTCGCTCCTGATCCCCGTGCAGGTGACACTGGTGGGGGGCTTGTCCCTGTCGCCGCTTGCTATTGTCTGCTCCCCCCCTTCACCGAATGTTTTAATCTGCACGACTGGGACATGCAGCGGTGGCCGTTCTAGAATCAGGAGCGAAGCGGGTGACGGGGAGCGGATTAAGTATAATGTATGTGAGGTGCCCGGGCATTCGGGGAGTCATTATAGGGGTTGGATAACCCCTTTAATCAACATAAAAAGTTAAACCACTTTGTAAATAGATTGTATTACCCATTTAGTATTGATTTAGAATTACATCCTGTACTGCATTCCAGTGTTCCATTAATAATTCTACAGGCTTCAGAGCTGAAATATCCTAGCGGTGCCCTGCACATGAACAATCCTGCCGCTATTCCTCTGTTCTGGAGCCCCGATTCCCTTGATGACGTTGGCGTTTACATGGAGGGCATTAGAACAAGGGTATTTTTCTTTCTTTCTACGATTACTCTAGATAGGGAAGTATGAGTCTATAGTGGCAAATTTGTGCAAGATGCAAATGAGACTTCAGCTGCAAGATTGTTCATCAACAGGGGACCAGTATATTATACATAAATATTCTGGGGGAAAAAGCAGTCCAGAGTATATGTCCTATATTCAACTTTTATTTGAATCTGTTTTAGAAAAAGAAAGAACTTGAAGACTTTTGATGTAAAGGAGCATTAAACCTAAAATTAATGCTAAATATAAAAAAGAAATAGACTTGTCCCACTGTCAGCCTGCAGCAGTTTTGCTTGTAGAAATCCTTTAGAGAACACAACAGAATCTCTTTCAGAACGTTCTGTTTTGGCTAACTGCCGTCAGGTTATTGGGGGAGGCTCCTGCTCCAGCCAGTTGTCTTCTAGTCAGATGCCAGAAAGTGAGGGGTAGGGGAACATGACAGCCTCATGAAATACACAGGAAAGAGTTCTTTATATATTTCTTAGTTATAACTATAATTTTTGTGCATTTTGTGTGTTTACTGCTCATTTAAACTGTACATGTTATCATGAAACCTTCCAACCTAAAGACAAAGGTCATAAAGCCTACAAGCAATAGTGTTTTTGCCCTACTAGAGCTATGTATTGGGAAACAATCCACTGTTTGAAAGTTGCTTTTCATCTATGAAATTTCCATGCCACTGTTTCTGAGTTGTTTTCTTTAGGCCATCAATGTATGAATATTTCATAATATATTAACATACACTACTTAAAATATGAATAGTTGAATTCTAACTGATATTTTAAGGTGATGTGGAGTGTTAGAGCTAACCAATGAAGAGGGAAGGAGCTACAAAGGCAGTCAGAGGATTATTAGAAAAGAAGTTTAGGAAGGTACCAGGAACTGTATGAAATGCTCTGGCAGTGGAGGAAGAGAGAACACCAGGGGTAAAATGAAATCGAAATGGAGCTGGAAATGGATATGAAGGAAATAGGAGTCAATACTTGGCTAAAGCAAAGTATTTCATTTTCTGTTATCAGCTGGACAAACTCATTTAAGAGGTTCTCTAAGATTACCGTATTTTTCGGGCTATAAGACACAACTGACTATAAGACGCCCTCAGGTTTGGACAACAGAAAATTATAAAATAAATATCTTCTACTAATTAAAACGCTCGATGGTAGTTAAGTGACGTGTAGGGGTTAATGTCACTAACTTTATAGTCTAGGGGTGGAAGGGATTAATAGTTTATACTCAGCTTCTGTTAATCCGGTGCGTCATCTTGTAACCATTGAAAGCAAACAGCAATGGCAACAACATCACAATAAAGATCACAAGTTAGAGAGTGCAGTACAATACGCACCCACTGTGTAGTATTTTTCTTAGGCCCCATGTACGTGACCATGAAGACAAGGGTCCTCAACCGATGCCAATACACAGGGCAGAGTCTGTGTCAGTGTCAATGGGTCTGTGATCCACAAGATGTGGCAAAAGATAACTCATGTCTTATCTTTTGCAGTGTGGAGGCATGGACCTGGAGCCCAAAGAAGGGGTGTTCCTGTAGGGCTTCTGGATCCGTGCTTCCGCCCCTCAAAAGATAGGACATGAAATGTAGGACATAAAGACAATGGATCCATACTGTGATGCAGAGCGCACACAGTCAGTGCCCGCATTTTTTTGGACCCACAGTTTGCAGTCCGCAACATGGGCACAGTGGCTCCACGGTTGTGTGAAGGCAGCCTTACTGGTCTAACTCCTCTACTAATGACCCACTGTGTACCCCTCTTTTTACTGGTCTAACTCCTCCCACTGGTGACCTCACTTAATGTCCTTTAGCTGCACTAGTCAGAGCTTTCACATATTTCCCTTCTGCCTGGGAACCTTCAGCATGGGGAGGGCGGTTGTTTCTCACAGTCCAGTCCAGGTCTAAATCTTCAGCCTCCTTTCCTGCCTGCCCAGATCACATGGATAAGTGTTAGGCAAAGAGAGAGAGAGAGAGAGAGAGAGAGAGAGAAGTGTAAGACAGTGACATCTTTCTCATTGATCCAGCCAAAGCGCCGGATCATCAAGGAAGCAGTCAGGGAATCTGGCACTGCTGGAGCAACCTCACTGTTGACTATAAAACACAGGTACTTTTAAGTGTGTCTCCGTTCAAAAAACTGAATATAAATTTAAGTGAAAGAAAATGGCATGTCTAGTGCTTCAGTTTACTAATATAACTCCTGTTCCCAAATTACAATAAAATGATAATGAACTCAATAACAATTGTCCCTAGATCTGTGGTTGGCTTTAAAGGGAGAGGTTGTCTTCTGTTGGATCGTCGGGGCCTTTTAGGGGCAACCCCTAAATCTTGCAGAGAGAAATGGTAAATAGATATACAAGTAAGAACAGATAGTAAGATATTCGGATCCTTAGCAATATTTATATAACCTTTCTGCTCCCTTTTGAGGCCTACAACGGTTTTTGCCAAGAACATTTTATTTTTCAGTATTCTACATAAACTCCTAGTTCCCAACCTTATCAGATTGGTCTTGCTGATATATTACTTCATGAGTCAAGATGATTGGAATGACTCTAGTATATGTTTCTAATGCCGTATTAGTATGTATTGCAGATCAGCTAATTACTATGCTGCCCTGTGGCACTGTATGCTGGGAAAATGGATATCTAAGCTGGAGCATCTTAGTCATTACAGAAAGACAACATTGCATGTTTTTATGGGGACTTCAATACTGAACATATCCTTCTGTAGGACAAATGTGCCTCCATATTGTGTTTAAATGGAATTGAAAGCTTTTGAAATAATGATGTTCTTCCAAGTTAACTCTGTAAAGATGCTGCTAGTGATAAAAATTAATGTTGCTAAATGCTTTGTATAGTAGGCATATTTCAATTTTACTATTACGTCCATTGCAAGGATTGTTTTTCATTGAGGCACAGCTTCTCTGAGATCATACTATGGGAAATATCATTTGTCTACAAACATCTCATTGGTTTTTATGATGTGTGATAATAAATAAAGACTAGTCATTTCTGTTGGCCCATTTCATATTTTTATTGGTTTCAAAAATAAAGTTCAGCACCATAAAGGAGTTTGCGCCTCATTACAATTGTTGTAGTGTGTATTCAGGTTAATTAATTGTTATAATGTGGGTCTGCTCAGCGTAGTAAATATTTTATTGTATGTGACTTTTATGCCTTTTGGACAGGTCTATTATAATCAGATACTTAAAGGGGTTGTCTAGTTTAGAAAACTCATTTTACAGTATAAGGGAATGCTGTGTAAATAAAAGGGAATCCTGTTAAAGGGGATGTGCAAGAATGGGGAGGGTGGCACCCACCTCCCCCCCCCCCCCCCACTCTTGGCCGACCTGTAAAAGGAACGCATAATTACCTGCTTTCCATTTGCTGGCTTCCCACTTCTTTTATTCCCTCTGCTCTGCTAGAATCCCTTTGCGAAAACAATCCGGTTTGACGCTACCGGCAGCCAATCACTGGCCGCAACCGTGACCGAATTCCCGTGATTGGCTGAAGGCTGCATCATCCAGATGTTTCAGCCAGAGACCCCAGCAGAGCAACACAAGCCAGGAGGAGAAGGAGTGGGGAGCTAGGGCTGGGAAGCAGGTAAGTAAGCTTCCCTTTATAGTTCAGGCCAAGTTTGGGTGCTGGGGGGGGGGGGGGGGGGTTGTCATATCTTGAGTGTAGAGCAGTTAAAAACGAGCCTCTCTCTCTCTCCTCTCAGTACAGTATCTGGAGGACCTTTGCTGCATTGCACAGACAATCCATAGATTTTAACAGGCACCTAGTAATGCTGTATTCTCCCTGTGGTGGAGAATTTGAACACTTATAGCCAGATCTCCTCAGAAAGTATAGCAAAATGCTGGGGATCCTAGATGGTAGACACTGTGCAAATTGAAAGGGGCACTTCTAACAAGTACTGTAGGTATTGTACAGAGTAGAGAACTCTGTTAACATGTTGTTAGGCCACTTTTTGCAACATATTTGTATCATGAGAGGCTATCTATCTTAGCTGAAAACTTAAATTCAGTTTAGATCGCAGATAAGCAAAGTCTTGGCCCCTTTCATGTGATAGAGAAGCTCAGATTTATGCGGCTGCTTGCAGTGAGAAATATATATTTTTAGCTCTCCTTCTGTCTACATAGCTGATATGGAGTGCAGACTGACTAATAATGGGAGATTGGGCTTAGGATTTTCTCATCAAGGGAATGGGTGACAATGTAGCAAATAGACAGGTCACGTTCACTCTGGCTAAGGAAATCTTTCCAGCATGCAATTATTGGAAATGATCAGTTAGTTCCCAATGATTGCCTGCCCAGAAATTATGATTTAAGGGACCACATCAATTAAGTTCTTTTATACAGAGCAATCATCTGGAAAGAGTCTTCCAATAAATGCTTCTTCCAGATAATTGCCCTGATCGTTGGGGCTTTAATAGAGGTAGTCCCAAGCAGGGGACCTTCTCTATAATAAGCATATACCCTAATAGGAAGCATTACTTCTGTGGAAGGGGATTAAGCTTGAAGAAACTATGCCTTAAACTGCAGTAAAACACATTTTCAGTGTTTGGCTTTAAAAGTAAACTATATTTATTTCTCAAACAGATGGTACTTTGCTTTATTTCCTAAAAAGAAAGATAGTAACAGCATTTCTTAGGTCTATAATCTATCAATCACATTAGCAAAACCTGTTGTGTATCTCAGTGTGTAAGTGCGAATCTGAAGTTATGTGTAGGAATTATGTGTTAAAAGCCTCTAATATTAATAATAACGGTAAGTTATGATTTATATTAGTAGTAGTAATAGAGATTCTGTATTATGATCATTTCAGGATCTTCCTACATATTCCTTGGAGTCTACATGTTTTTTGCTTTTATTTGCTCCATTTTCCCCATAATCATTCAAATGTTTAACCCACAGTTGTGACAAGTTATAGGAGGGAGATAAAGGTATTTGGGGGAAAATTAATCAATTCAAGATTTTTATTTATTTATTTATTTATTTTATGCACTTATATAGTGCTGCTATATTCCACAGCGCTTTACAGAGATTAGAAATGTTTGTTATAATGCTGATATTATAGTTTAAAGAAAAAAAAAATTTGTGATTTTTTTTTTAAAAAAAATTTCATGTCACTACAGCGGTCCCTCAAGTTACAAATATTAATTGGTTCCAGGACAACCATTGTATGTTGAAACCATTGTAAGTTTAGCAATTGGTTCCAAAGCCCCAAAATGTCATCCAAGATAAGAGAAAATGAAGATTTAAGAAAAATAAGCAGATAACTAAGACAGATAAAATAAGTCCTTACATATAACAATTAGGAACATCTGCTAACTAGTAACTAATACAGAAAAATCCAGAGCATGTGAAAAGCACCGCAGAATATGTGGAAATCGGGTGCCAGCGGCTGTTGGAGTGAACCTTACTCCCAAAATATATAAACCAGAAAAGTCCTCGGCACTTCCTTAGATAAAAAAGTGTAGATTTATTCACCAGTAGCAACATTTCTGTCCACACACTGGAACCTTTATCAAGCACTGCTTGAGAGAGGTTCCAGTGTGTGGACTGAAATGTTGCTACTGGTGAATAAATCTACACTTTTTTTTATCTAAGGAAGTGCCGAGGACTTTTTCTGGTTTATAGCAACTAATCCAGCTATTTACCAGAGAAGTGGCCTTGATTGGTTGGATCCGAGTCTGAGGCATTGTATTTTGAGTCTAGTTTCAACAGACCACTGTACGTTGAAAATATTTGTATCCTGAGGCCATTGTATCTTGAGGGATCACTGTAATATTTTAAAATGACTGTGACGACTGTGGTGACGTGATCTCTACAGAACAGGAAGTCTTGACATGATTAGGCTTAGCTGCCAATGCAAAAATGCAGGATTTCAGGATTATTTATTTTTTGAATTGACAGGTAACATGGAAAATTGAGAAATTCAACAAAAATTATAAAAAATGTTTAACATAAAAATGTGATTTAAAGGGGTTATCCGGTAATTAATTTTGAGACCTATCCTCTGGATAGTTCATCAATATCAGTTCGGCAGGAGTCAACGGGTGTCAGCTAGTAGAAGAGGCTGGGGCTCTATAAGCTCTTCCTAGGCCATGTGACATTACTGTACATCGATCACATGACCTAGTTGCAGCTCGCCCCGTTGAAGTGAATATATTGCCTGTGCTTGGAGAGTTGCCGGGAGCCGGCTGCACTCACCAGAGCTTCGGTGAGAGCGGCGGCTCCCTGAACAGCTAATCAATGGGAATGCCAGGACTCGGACCACTGCTGATGTGATAATAATGTTAGGTCATTATTTTCCATTCCTGGATCACCCGTTAAATAATAAGTGAGACACATTCTCTTTAAAGGGATTGTCCAAGTTATTTCAGGATAGGTCATCAATATCAGATCAGCTTGGTCCGACACCCAGCACGCCTGCCCATCAACTGGTTGAAGAGAAGGCATGCACCATGCCAGCGCTGCCTTTCACTTCATTGTTTACCTGCTCGCCATCGCAACAGCAGCGGTGAACAGTTTAATTACGCCTAAGTCGTTGTCACGAGGGTATCGAGAACCACGCCTGACTCCGTTATACCCGGGTCAGGAAGTCGCAGCAGTTGGCTGCATGCTCTATTTAAGATAGGGCTGTTTTCCTTATGGTAGCTTTCTGGGTTTGCTTTGCAAACCCTTTTGGCTCACTCAGGGATCCGTAGCTCCTTCCCCTCAGCTGTTCCTTGTCCAGCACTCCAGACCTCCTATAATTCTCTCTCACACTTCTCTGGTTGCCAGAGATAGAGCTTCCTGCCTGGACAATCTATTCTGACCCTTCTGGAGCTGTGTTGCTGCGTTCTCTGGTAGTTGTCAGAAACGCTACCCTCCGGATCCCCTGTTGGACCTTTGTGGAATGCTGTGTCGGCCCACCTGGGTGTATGTGTTTGTCTGTATTTGTCTGTCCTCTCCCTGGTGTTTCCCTCTTAGTATAGTGGTGCGGACTTGCGATCCCACCGGCCCGTTCACTATCTAGGGCTCATATTAGGGAAAGCCAGGGTTTAGGCACGTGATCACCTCACGGGTGAGGGAACCCGTCTAGGGACGTCAGGGCAGTCAGGTGCCAGCCGCAAGGTGAGTTAGGGGGTCACCACCTTTCCCTCTCCCTTGGCAGGGCCTTTCCCTGTTTTCCTCCCTGTGCGTGATGTCGGTCATTACATCTCTGGCCCTTATTTTGTGTAGGTAAAAAAAAAAAAAAAAATTTTTTTTTACCTACTTAGAATCCAGTATGGATCAAATTGCTGCTCTGTCCAAACAATTTCATGGCCTGTCTTTGGAGGTGGTAGGATTGAAGGCGTCAGTCCTCCAGCAACAGCAGCGATTGCAACTGACTGCAAGCCCAGCGGTTGCTACTGGTAACCAGGTTGTTGCGGAACCCAAGGTCCCTCTCCCTGACAGATTTTCTGGGGGAAGGGACAAGTTTTTGACATTCCGTGAGGCCTGTAAGTTATATTTTAAACTGCGCCCTTACTCCTCTGGTAATGAAGATCAGCGGGTGGGGGTTGTTATTTCCCTGCTGCAGGGGGATCCGCAGTCCTGGGCGTTCTCTTTACCTACTGATTGCCAGGCTCTTCGGTCAGTGGATGAGTTTTTCGGGGCCTTGGGTCTCATATATGACGACCCTGACCGAGTCACACTGGCTGAATCAAGATTACGGAGACTCTTACAAGGAGAGCGGCCAGTAGAGGAGTATTGCTCTGAATTCCGTAGGTGGGCTACGGATACCCAATGGAACGACCCGGCTCTCAGGAGTCAGTTCTGCTCTGGGTTATCCGAAAGGGTTAAGGATGCGCTTGCATTATATGAGACCCCCTTTTCCCTTGATGCGGTTATGTCCCTTTCTATCCGTATAGAGAGACGCCTTAGGGACAGGTTGAAAAAAACGGAGCAATTGGTAACCCCTCCCAAGCAGCAGTTAGTCGGTACGGACTTAGACGAGCCTATGCAGCTAGGAGGAACTACTCGTCAGGTCCGTCCTCCTGAGGCTCGCCGTAGGCGTGGGGTTTGTTTATTTTGTGGGGAGAGGGGTCATTTCATTAATGTCTGTCCTCCTTTCCTCAGAAACAAAAGACCGTCAGAAAAACTACTAACCCCAGGCTGTGTGGAGGATGTCAGCCGGGGGGTATACGTTTCCTCCATACGTACATCGCAATTTGTGTTGCCAGCGGTTATTATTTTTGGTGATAAGACGGAGACTATTTCTTTCTTTCTAGACAGTGGAGCAGGGGTAAATTTGATAGATGCCCATTTTGCCCGCACTTTGGGTTTGTCTCTCTGTACTTTACAGAGACCCATTCCCATATTCGCTATTGATGCTGCTCCCCTGTCTCAGAGAAACCTCACCCACATGGTTCAAAATTTACACCTTCGGGTAGGGGACCACCATAACGAGATGCTTTCAGGTTATGTTCTGGAGGGGCTTCCCACTCCGGTAGTGCTGGGGTCTTCCCTGGTTGGTAGCGCACAATCCAGTAGTGGATTGGCAGGCCAGGGAGATATTGGAGTGGAGTGAGCAGTGCAGAGAAAATTGCTTAAATAGCAATTGCTTAGTCGCCTCCATAACTACCCTACCTACATTTATTTCGGATTTTGAGGATGTTTTTTCTGAAAAGGGTTGTCAGAAGCTACCACCTCATCGTCCTTATGATTGCCCGGTTAACCCTATTCCCGGCGCAAAATTACCCAAGACCAGGTTATATAATCTTTCGGGTCCAGAGAGACAAGCCATGAAAGATTATATCTCCGAGAGCTTGGCTAAGGGACACATCAGACCCTCTTCTTCACCCGTGGCTGCAGGGTTTTTCTTCGTTAAAAAGAAAGATGGGGGCCTGTGTCCTTGCCTAGATTTTCGCGAATTAAATCGGATAACCATCCGAGACCCATACCCTCTTCCTCTCATTCCTGACCTCTTTAATCAGATTGCGGGAGCTAGGTGGTTCTCCAAACTTGATCTTAGGGGGGCCTACAATCTGATTCGTATTAAGGAGGGGGATGAGTGGAAGACAGCGTTTAACACCCCTGAGGGGCATTATGAAAATCTAGTTATGCCTTTCGGTCTGACCAATGCTCCTGCCGTCTTTCAACATTTCGTTAATGACATTTTTAGTCATCTAATCGGCAGGTTTGTGGTAATATACCTAGATGATATTTTAATTTATTCGTCTGATCTGAAAACACATGAGGTGCATGTCAGACAGGTACTGCAGGTCCTACGGACGAATGAATTATATGCTAAAATTGAAAAATGTGTCTTCGCCGTTCAGGAGATACAATTCCTGGGTTATTTTTTATCTGCTTCAGGTTTCTGTATGGATCCTAGGAAGGTCCAGGCAATTTTAGATTGGGATCTTCCTGAGAACCTCAAAGCACTACAACGGTTCTTGGGCTTCGCGAATTTCTATAGGAAATTCATAAAAAATTATTCACTTATTGTAAAACCGCTTACTGACATGACTAGGAAGGGGACTGATTTTTCTAAATGGTCTGACGCCGCTAAGTTGCTTTTTCCTCTCTAAAAGAGAGGTTTACCTCAGCACCTGTACTAGTCCAACCTGATGTCTCTCAGCCTTTTATTGTTGAAGTCGATGTGTCAGAGGTGGGAGTGGGGGCGGTGCTGTCTCAGGGTCCGTCTCCTGACAAATGGCGTCCTTGTGCTTTCTTTTCTAAAAAACTATCTGCAGCAGAAAAGAACTACGATAGTGGCAATAGGGAACTATTAGCTATTAAACTTGCGTTTGAGGAGTGGCGTCACTTCTTAGAGGGGGCAGTCCACCCCGTCACTATGATTACGGACCACAAAATCTTCTATACCTCGAATCAGCTAAGCGTCTCACCCCTAGACAAGCTAGGTGGTCGCTATTTTTACCAGGTTTAACTTTGTGATACCTATCGTCCTGGGGCAAAGAACACCAGGCTGATGCACTATCTCGTTGTTTCCCTGGAGGGGGTAATGTGAGTGATCCGGTACCATTCTTCAAAGAGGAGTGGTTGTTTCTGCGGTACACTCTGTTTTGGAGGGGAAGGTGTTAGAGGCCCAGGGGGACGCCCCGGTCTCTTGCCCCTCAGAGAAATTGTTTGTACCGTTGAACTTACGTTTTGAATTATTAAAGGAACATCATAATTCGGCACTTGCTGGGCACCCGGGTAGTAAAGCAACCTTGGAGCTATTGTCTCGTCGTTTTTGGTGGCCAAGGTTGCGTCAGGATGTATTGGATTTTGTGTCTTCCTGTTCTACCTGTTGCGCGCGCAAAAGGTTTCACATACACGTCCTGCAGGGGTCTCTATACCCACTCGACATTCCAATAGACCGTGGACACATCTGTCAATGGATTTTATCACCTTGACTTACCTTTGTCTGCGGGTAAAACAGTTATTTTGGTAGTAGTGGACAGGTTAGCAAAATGGTACACTTCATTGCGTTACCCGCACTACCTAATGCTAAGACTCTTGCTCAGGGTATTCGTCAGTGAAATCGTGAGCTTCACGGGTCCCCTCCGATGTGGTTTCGGATCGGGGTACCCAGTTTATTCTAAATTTTGGAAAGCTTTTTGTTCCCGTTTGGGGGTACACTTGTCCTTTTTCCTCAGCTTTCCATCCCAGTCGAAGGACTGACTGAGCGTACCAACCAAAACCTTGAGACATATCTAAGATGTTTTGTGTCTGAAAAACCAAGAGTTGTGGTCATCATATTTACCATTAGCTGAGTTTGCCATAAATAATCGTCGTCAGGAATCCACTGGCAAGTCACCATTTCTTGGTGCATATGGTTTTCATCCCCAATTCTGTACTTTCAAAGAGGGGGGGTCTTCTGGGGTTCCCGAAGAGGAACGGTTTTCGTCATCTCTTTCATCGGTATGGCAGAAGGTGCAAGCTAACTTGAAAAATATGGGAGGTAAATACAAATGCATGGCTGATAAGAGACGGTCGCCAGGTCCGGACCTAGGAGTGAATGACTATGTGTGGTTCTCTACTAGGAATATTAAATTGAAGGTTCCCTCTTGGAAACTGGGTCCTAGGTTTATTGGCCCTTACAAAATTGTAGCCATCATCAACCCCGTGGCTTTTCGCCTGGAGTTACCTCAGACTTTTAAAATTCATAATGTCTTTCATAAGTCGTTACTCAAAAAATATGTTCCACCTCTAGAACCATCACCGCTGCCACCCCCTCCTGTTGTCGTGGATGGTAATCTAGAATTTCAGATATCCACAATTGTTAATTCTCGTCGGGTCCGCCGCTCTCTTCAATATCTGGTGCATTGGAGAGGTTACGGTCCCGAGGAAAGAATGTGGGTTCCTGCGTCTGAGGTAAACGCCGACAGGTTAGTTCGGGTTTTTCATGCTTCTCATCCTGAGAGACCTGGTCCTGAGTGTAGAGAGGGGGGTACTGTCACGAGGGTATCTAGAACCACGCCTGACTCCGTTATACCCGGGGTCAGGAAGTCGCAGCGGTTGGCTGCACGCTCTATTTAAGATAGGGCTGTTTTCCTTATGGTAGCTTTCTGGGTTTGCTTTGCAAACCCTTTTGGCTCACTCAGGGATCCGTAGCTCCTTCCCCTCAGCTGTTCCTTGTCCAGCACTCCCAGACCTCCTTATATTCCTCTCTCACACTTCTCTGGTTGCCAGAGATAGAGCTTCCTGCCTGGACATCTATTCTGACCTTCTGGAGCTGTGTTGCTGCGTTCTCTGGTAGTTGGTCCAGAACGCTACCCTCCGGATCCCTGTTGGACCTTTGTGGAATGCTGTGGTCGCCCACCTGGGTGTATGTGTTTGTCTGTATTTGTCTGTCCTCTCCCTGGTGTTTCCCTCTTAGTGATAGTGGTGCGGACTAGCGATCCCACCGGCCCGTTCACTATCTAGGGCTCATATTAGGGAAAGCCAGGGTTTAGGCACGTGATCGCCTCACGGGTGAGGAACCCGTCTAGGGACGTCAGGGCAGTCAGGTGCCAGCCGCAAGGTGAGTTAGGGGTCACCACCTTTCCCTCTCCCTTGGGCAGGGCTTTCCCTGTTTTCCTCCCTGTGCGTGATGTCGGTCATTACAGTCGTTCCATTCATTTCAATGGTATGGCTCATTCCTATACAAGTGAATACTACAGAGCCGTCCCATTGAAGTGAATGGGACGGCTTAGGTGAAATTACACCTGCTCACCGCTGCGGTTGCGACGGTGAGCAGGTAAACAATGAAGACAAGGCAGCACGGAGCGCTTTTTCTTCAAACAGCTGATTGGCGAGGGTGCCGGGAGTTAAACCCCCTGTCGATGTGATATTGATGACCTATCCTGAGGATAGGTCATCAATAAAAAGAACTTGGACAACCCCTTTAGAGGGCGCAATGGCATGTAAAATGAGGGGATTATATAGCGCAGTGGGTAATGTTCCTACACTGTTTGTTGGAGCAAATCCTTTACATTTTATTGAATGTGCTGAGCTACAGTAGCTGTATAGATTGAAATACGCCTGAGTACCTGCAGTACTCTGTGTGCTTGAGTAGGATGTCATGATAATTCAGTGGGCCTTAACTACATGTGTCAGATTCGATAAGAGTGAGAGACAATGCAAGTCATTTAGCATTAACAATTTCCTTTCACGTTCTAACTTTATGTTTCAGATCTGTAATGAACCTGCAGCCTGTTTATTCATTTGTGTTTTCTTCTGTTATCAGATGTTTAAAACACTAGAGGAAAATTCACTGAATAAATATAATTGTTGTTAAAATGACTGTTATGATTAGCATCACAGTCGTCATCGTTATCAGTGTTATTATCATTATTGTCAATGATATTATCCAATTTAGCATTACACAATAATATACTGACCCGTCTGTTAATCTGGTTTTGTTGATAATATCCAGCTAAATTATATTCAGCTAAACCTACAGCAGTCCTATCTGCGCAAACACAAAAAACTACTTAAAGAGGTATCCAGTTGTGAGAAGCTATCCCCTATCCACTGGTTAGGGGATAAGTATTAGATCAGTGAGGGTCCTACTGCTAGGATTCCCACCGATCAGGAGCATGGGAACCATGTACCCCTTTGATACCACCCGAAACGAAAAGGGCAGCAGGTGAGACATATGCACTGCCTCTTCATTTATCAATATGGGAGTGCCAGAAATAGCTGGGTGCAGAGTGCATGCCAGACCTGCCACTCCGGGGGGCCTCAAGGGGTACAGAGTGCCCATTCTCATGATCATTGGATAGGTAGGACCCCCGCCGATCTAATAGTTATCCTCTATCGTGTGGATAGAGGATAACTTCTCACAACCTAAATACCTCTATAAAGTGAAAGCACAATTATATATTTTTTTCAATATGGACCCACGTGGGTCATTTATACCTTGATCCCCATTGTTCAAGTGTATACCCCTATGTTTGTTTTCTAGTTGTGCTGATAAATTTCATGTCCTCTCAGCATAAACAACTGCTGCTGCACAATTCTGAGGCAGCTGCAGCGGTTGTATAAACTGCACCCCTAGTCAGTACCGTGCTGTGGCTATATCTTCGGAGCACTCACATAGTCACATAGTTGCTAAGCATCCGCCTATTCTTATTAAGCCTGGTCTGTGCTAGAGGCTTATGGTAGGGATGATGGTGTAAGTCCTAGTTGCCACAGTTTTTATACTTTAAAGGGAAACTGTTTCCTCCAAAATCAGTTCAAAGTAAGCCTAACCACCATGTAGGGTAGGTGATCTTAAACATAACCATGTTCTTGTGAAAATTTGGTCCTCTAATCTTTAGAAATGCTTACTTTTATTTCTATTTCTGTTTGGTGCACCTGACTTCCCCTGCATCATTGGTACCAACTATGAAATCTCAGGGACTGTCAACAAATGAGGAGGCTCTGGGCAGCTTGAATGGTGGAGCGATGGTGCAAGGGCCCTAGAAACTTTTTTTTTTTTTTTTTTGCATCAAAATAAAAAGTTGTATTTCTTAAGAATAGAGGACCATATTTTCACAAGAAAGGAATGATTCAGGGCACCTACCGTATGCTTAATATAAAACAAATTTTGCCGGTGACAGACTTCCTTTAACCTGTCTTAAAGTCTAAGTGTGGACTCCTATACCTAAAGGTCCCCATACACGTTGAAAACTATTGCTGGCCATACCCACCGTTTTCAGTGGGACTGTCCAACAATCTGATGTCCTGACTATCTCCTGATAGAGGATGTTGAAAGAGAGAGAGATTGGGCATGATGAATTTTAAAGCCCAAACCTTTTGTTCTCCAGGAAGAAAAGCCACAGCCAGAGAAGTCTAGCAGAGGCTTTCTCCTCTCTCCTCAATGAAAACACCTATAAGCTCACCATTTGGTTGGTGATGGCAAAGGCTGTAGAGAACAATTTTTTTTTTTATTCCACAGCTCTCCTATGAAAGTATTATTAATTATTAATAATAAGATGAAACACAATGTAGGTTTCCAGATTTGTGAGCTTGCAGTAATAGCTATATAGCCATGTTTTCCTCCACTGTGCCAGGCTGGAGTCAGGGGCGTAGCTATAGCAAGTGCAGAGGTAGCAGTCGCTACCGGGCCCAGGAGCCTGAGAGGGTCCAAAGACCGTTGTGCCACATAAGAAGACACCAGTATTATAGAAAGTGCATGCTGGTCAAGTGACGCCTGGTGGGAAGGGGTTAGGTCAAGAAATTTTCATGGGATGTTGCTGGTTCAGTTTTTGCCTCAGGTGGCACAAAGGCTATGTGCTTCCCTGCCCCTGGCCACAAAGTACACCTCTGGCTGTAGTATACTTATGAATATGGTATCAACAGATGATTCTGACCTTATCTGTAGAGAATGGTCCAGAAATGCATGTACAGGAGTTGGAAAAGGGTACTGAGCGATCACAGTTTTGATGGCTACCAGCCAAAATGTTTTCTTTGGCCAGTCAATAGATTTTTGTTTTAAGAATCAGACTTACTGTATTTTTCTCAGTAAATCTATTGCACACAGTATATGCAAATGTGAAATGTGAGAAAATCTGTCAAGGTAATTTGTCTGCATGAGAACACGTGCGTGTATTTTTTCTTTAGAAATGAACTATATGGAATGTGCTTCATCGGGAAATCACTGAAACATTTTTCATCTGAACAGGTTAGATAGAATATATTTTCTCCGGTATTCACAGTACAAATTTTTACGCAGTGTCAATTGCAAACAACCTCCTGTGTACCTGTAACAAAAGTAGCGATGATATAGATGTAGTTGTGGGTTTAACCCCTCTATATATGTAGGAGGTTTATTTCTAGGTGTAAGGATTTCCTGTTAGTTTCACTCCTGCGATGTGAATTCTGGCAGGCTGTTCTGGCAGAAAACAGCCTGCCAGAATTCACCGGATCTGGCACTGCCGGATGCCGATGGATTGTCCGCCTGCCCCATTAAATATAACGGGGTCGGGCGGAGATCCAGCCACATTCCAGAAGACAATGTGGAGGATCGGCTGGACGCAAACATGTGGAACAGCTCGACAGAATTCACACTGAAGGTGTGAAACTAGCCTTATTATTTGACAAACCTAAACTATACCATGATTATTACAGCCCAAAGATTGCAGGATCATGATGCTGCCTTACAACATTGGAAAATTGAATGTGTTCACATCGCAACCTAAAAGTTGCCCATGGGGTCAGGCGGGATCCAGCCACATCCTGGCAGACAATGTGGAGGATCGGCCGGATACAAACTTCTGCATGCTGTAGTTTGTGTCCAGATAATTCCCGGCATTATCTGCCTGTTCCGGCCTGAAGGAATTCACACCAGAGGTGTGAGACTAGACTTAGTCTTTGACAAAGCTAAACTATACCATGTTTACTACAGCCTAAAGATCGCAGTATCATCATGCTGCCTTACAACATAATAAAATAGACTTTTGTGACCTCAAAGTTGTGGTATCCTATAGCTCTCAAGTCCTCAGAAATCCAAGCCTGGTGAGTTTCTAGCAGTGTGCTGATCTCAACAGTGCTGGGGTCAAAATAGCCAACAGAAAGGCTTGTTTTATATTTTTATTGCATTTTTGATGTTTTTTGTTTTTACTGTCTACTACATAATGTTATATTGACTATTCCAATAATTTAAATGGCTTTACGTACTTTTATTATAAATCAATGTGGTTTAATGGAATCGGGGATAAAAGTATGAGGAAATGGTTGTGTATACTTGAGTAAAGTTCACATCACCGTTTACCTCTCCATCCTTCTGATCTGTCAGAAGAACAGACATAAAAAAAACAAAAAAAAAAGCTTTTTTTTTTTTAATCAGTTAAGCTCAGCATCACTTTGCACTAAAAATAAGTTTGTGTCACTTGCACTGAAGGCAGTTCTTCACTGTGGCACTGTTTCTGGGGGAAAAAGCTGACTTTTTTTCATATCATAACTCAATTAAAAATGCATTTTCGTGTGGTCACTGGACCTTTACTTATTGATAACTGGGATAATATCCTGCTGTAAGGATGTGTCACATAGGATCCTATCCCAGAAAGCTCCTAGGCTATGATTTGCACTTAGAGTTGAGAGTAAACTTCTAGTTTTGTTTGCGCTATATGTTATAGCTTTGTGTTTTCCTGTTGTGTCCTTTTCAGGATGTTTTAGATTGTGCAGTCAAAGAAAACTGTGATTGTTCTTGCTGAGATTGCTGCCGCTGGCTGGCTGAGCTCTGCAGGACATCAAAAGTATAGGTATCCTGCTGGTAGTGTCAGACGGGGGAGATAATTTTGGCACCTCACTGTAACAGCTTTTCATCTGAAGTGTTATAATGAAGACTGGATTGGTGACACTTGTTAAAGTAAGGGTCTTCGCTGTACATGTAATGCACAGTCAGCTCTCTTTGCAAACAGTGTACAGTCCACCCACTTTCATATATCTTCATTAGTTCAGACAGAACATACCTTCTTGGACACATGTTTATTTTCTTTTATGATTTTGTTATACCTCCTTAATTTAATTTAGAAGATTTGTGCCCAGTTATTTATGCATACTATACAGTAGAAACCATTTATTTTAATTTTATTTTTTTGCTTGTTTTTTTTTTCCCTTTTACAAGGTGTAGTCTTATTAGATAAAGTATATACAGTCTTTGTCTTAAAGAGGACCTGATGTGTCTGGTCTAAAAACTACTTGCATTCCTCATGTAATAACAAGTCCATGAACCATGTTTTTTATTTTTTTATTTTATCTATTCCTTTATTATTCCTTCTAGAAGTTATGAATAAATGGCTAGCAGTTTGCAATGAAGGTCCATCTAAATATTACCAGTTGGTTGGTGTGTTCCTGTACAGTCTGATACTGGCAACACTGATCGGATAGTATCGGAGTGTGCAGGGACACTCCCGCAACTGGTAGCAGCCAGTTGAACCTTCATTGCAAACCACTAGCAATTTATTCATAACTTCTAGAAGGGATAATAAAGGAATGGCCCAGTATATACAGTTGAAACCAGAAGTTTACATACACTATATAAAAAGACACATATGCATGTTTTTCTCAATATCTGACATGAAATCAGAATAAATCTTTCCTGTTTTTGGTCAATTAGGATTACCATATTTATTATTATTTGCCAAATGCCAGGATAATGAGAGCGAATGTATTAAGACATTTTTATTACTTTCTGCAAAGTCAAAAGTTTATATACACTAAGATTACTATGCCTTTAAACAATTCTGGACTGCCCATATGATGATGTCATGTGTTTGGAAGATTCTGTTTGTTGGCAACATCTGAGTTAATTGGAGACACACCTGTGGATGTATTTACATGCACACCTGAAACACACTGCTTCTTTGTGTATCATCATGGGAAAGTCTAAAGAAATCAGCCAAGATATCAGGAAGAGAATTGTTGACTTGTACAAGTCTGGCAATTTAAATAAACCTGAAGGTGCCACGTTCATCTGTACAAACAATTATACGCAAGTGCAAACAAGATGGGAATGTCCAGACATCATACCGCTCATGAAGGAGACGGGTTCTGTTTCCCAGAGATGAACGTGCTTTGGTCCGACATGTGCATATCAACCCAAGAACAAAGACAAAAGACCTTGTGAAGATGATGGCGGAAGCTGGTAAGATTGTGTCAATATCCACAGTGAAACGAGTACTGTATCAACATGGGCTGAAAGGCCACTCTGCCAGGAAGTTACTCCAAAATAAACATAAAAAAGCCAGATTAATGTTTGCAAATGCACACAGGAACAAAGACCTACATTTTTGGAGACATGTCCTGTGGTCTGACGAAACTAAAATTTAACTATTTAGGTATAATGACCATCGTTATGTTTGGAGGAAAAAGGGAGAAGCTTGGAAACTTAAGAACACCATCCCAACTGAGAAACATGGAGGTGGCAGCATCATGTTGTGGGGTTGTTTTGCTTTAGGAGGGATTGGTGCACTTCACAAAATAGATGGTATCATGAGGAAAGAAGATTATATAGAAATACTGAAGCAACATCTCAAGACATCAGCCAGGAAGTTAAAGCTTGGGCGCAAATGGGTCTTCCAAATGGACAATGACCCGAAGCATACTGCCAATGGGCCCAAATTCCGACCAACTATTGTAGAATACATGGATTTACTTAAAAAATGAAATAAAAAAACAAAACATTTTAACCTGTTTTTGTAAAGAAAACAAAAAACAACCATTCATATTCATCCATAATTAAAAAATGATGGAAGCTGTCTTGTTTCCAAGTGTTTGTTATCGTGAGTTGTGTGGAGACCTGCCAATAAATGAGAGGTAATTGGCAAGTCTGACAAAAGCTGGACATAATGTTATAACATATAATGTCCTACAGAATTAGACTGATGGCTACACTTCAGTAATAGTAATTCTGTGCATGATATTAATACAGAGTCAAACTTCCGTATTAATATGGTCATATAAATTACTTTCAGGCTAAGGATAAACAAAGTATAGAAATTTGTAGCCCAGTGTTATAAAGTCTAGGATAATGGTTTCCATAGAAAGGCATAAGGACTGCATTATGATCATGTCTGGTAGTTGGTCAGCCTGATAGCCCTGAACCATCTGAAAAAGTGACTTGTTGATGAAAGATTTTTTTTAGATATCTGCTTGGCAGCGTTCCTCTGGAGTGCATATAACAAGCTTGACCATACTCAGCGATTATTTAGATCCCTGACAAAGTCAGCAAATAGACATTTCCATTACTATGATATGTTTTCAACTTTATTCTCAATGTCTAGACAGTTCTAGAAATTATTTCCTAGAGTTTAAAAATGCTGAAAAGAAAATGTAGAAAGGTGTAAGACAAGTGAAAACATATACTGTTACTAGCTAGCCCTGGTATACCTGAAGAGCATTGCCTGAGCTCTTCATTTCTCCATACTGCAAAGCTAATTAGCTCTCTTGAGGAAAATAACATTTATGTTTAAGAAAATGTAGCACAAAATCATTGTTCAAAATTACTGACAGAACTAGGAAGGGCTTCAGGAAAACACGATGAACATGCAGTACGTAAATGCACCCAAAGAATAGGTACACTAGTATTAACTATATGATTACTGTATTACTTAAAGGGGGTTTCGAAGTGTTTATTATTAATTACTTATCTTTTGGATAGCTTATCAATATCAGATCAGGCACTATCAGACAGGGCTATTAGCCCTCTCAATCAAATTTGGGGGGGGGGGGGATGTACTGAGCACCGTGGAACTTAGCAGTGCTCCAAGAGCTACTCTAGTCCCTCAGTGCTCCAGTTGCCTAATTTGCATAAATATAAAAACTAATATATAATTTCAGTAGTGGATCCTATAGCCATAAGACAGATATCAATTTAATCAGCCAGATCAACCGTGACAGGCAATATGCCTGTTTCAATAGGGTTTACATGATGACAGAGACCCTTTAAGGTAACCTTAAAGCCATAGACATCTCATGAAAACAATTGGTTTCTAAAACATCTACCTGTTCACAACTCCTGAGAACACCATCATTTCCTGAACCACTTTAGTAGAAAATTATCACATTTTTGAACTCTTCCACTTGTCTTATTTTTCATTCTTTTTAATGGTTGACCATCTTTATGGACCATTGAATAAGCCCATTATGGCTAGCGCATAACTTCTGTAAATATATAATTTTTTAGTGGCTCACTTCTCTGATCTGATTATATTTATAATTGGGATAAAGATATGGAAGGATATTAGATGAACATGGCCATGAGTTATTAATGTATACTGTGATGCCTGATTTGCCACACAACTACCATTCTTTTTATATAAAATATAAAATGGCAGAATTTGATATTTTAAACATGTATGGTCTTATGGATGGCTTGTCCTCAGGACTGTACATTGTATTGGTATTGCAGCTGAATCCCATTCACTTGAATTGGTCTGAGATGCACATAGGTCATGTGTAGTTTCCAGCTTTGGGGTGGCCCCAATGGTATGTTGGGTCTCCTGGACACCATTAAGTTGTCACCATGTGTTGCTACTCTCTGGAGGTGGTGCTAAGGTGTGGTGCACTCACATGAGAAATAAGTCCAGGGAGTCAGGGTTTGCAGTAAACCAGTGTGCTTTTTTACTGGAGGAACTCAACTGCAGTCTCCACTCTGGTAGAAAAAGGTTCTGTGCTCTCTCTTTATCTCTGTGAAGTCTGAAAATCTGGCCAAAGGGTTGGTGGCCTAGGGTCTGTGGCTCAGTCATCTGGTTGGATCCTTGGTTAAAGGGCTAGTGACCTAGGGTCTGAGTATCCCCATCTCAGGATCTTCTTCTGGTCACTCACGCAGACTGGCAGAGTCTTTTGTCTGCTAGGGGCTCTGACTGCTCTCCGTTTATAGTTTCTAACTGAATTAGAACCTTCTAGTGGGTGGGGTGGAGAAACACAGCCTAACAATTTCAGTCTGCCATAGATTTGTATTGAGCCTCTATACAAGTTAATGGAGATGACCTAAGCAGGTTTTACTATTTGTTTTTTCCCTCTAAAGCTCTGTATATTCTCTCATAGTAACTGTGTAAAATTAGCTTCTCAGTATATAGGTAGCAAGTCTCAGTATTAGCTGGCTGTGTATTGAATCTTTCCTCAGTTCAGTGCAAATAAACAGCAAATATTACAATGAACATATAACATTAAATTCAACAATATTAAACAGCAGAAGTGTAAACAAATAAATCCTATTGCAAGTTAACCCTTCAAAGTGCAATAAAGCAGGGAGTTTATGGCATTGCAAAGTAGCAATAGGGGCAAATGTCCTCAAACATCAATACTCCAAAGTACAATTGCTCCAGGACACTACACATGTGACCGATGAATATCACATCACTGGCTTAGGAAGAGCTGATCTATAGGGGTGTCAGGTGTTGGACCAGAACCGATCACATATTGGTAACCTATCCTGAGAATGGGCTGTCAATATTGAACTCCCCGCACCTATATCGAGAACGGAGCGGGGAGTGCAGATTTCCCGGAGTCCGTCCACCACCAAGCGCTAATCCCCGCCTCTCCCATAGAAGTGAATGGGAGCGTGCCGCGTGGCCCATGCTCCCATTAATTTATATGGGACAGACGGCAATAGCCGAGCCAGCGCTCGGCTATTTTTGTCGGCCCAATAGAAATGAATGGAGAGTGGCTGCGCATATGCAGTGCTCTCTCATTCACTTTCGGTGCTCTGTTCTCGATATAGGTGCGGGTCCCAGCGGTGGGACCCGCCCCTATAAGACAATGGGGGCATATCCTAGCGATATGCCCCCATTGTCTGAGATGAGAAAACCCCTTTAAGGCCTATTGCACACGACCGTATGGCTTTTTTCACGGATCCGTTCTTCCGTTTTTTGCTTCCGTTGTGTTTCCGTTTCTGTTCCGTTTTTCCGTTCCGTTTTTCCGTATGGCATATACAGTATACAGTAATTACATAGATAAAATTGGGCTGGGCATAACATTTTCAATAGATGGTTCAGCAAAAAACGGAACGGCAACGGAACGGAAACGGAAGACATACGGATGCATTTCCGTATGTGTTCCGTTTTTTTGCGGACCCATTGACTTGAATGGAGCCACGGACCGTGATTTGCGGGCAATAATAGGACATGTTCTATGTTAAAACGGAACGGAAAAACGGAAATACGGAAACGGAATGCATACGGAGTACATTCCGTTTTTTTTGCGGAACCATTGAAATGAATGGTTCCGTATACGGACCGTATACGGAACGCAAAAAACGGCCAGTAAACGGGGAAAAAAAACGGCCGTGTGCAAGAGGCCTAAGTACATCTTTTCCAGAAGGCAAGACAACCTTTAAGTGTGATAGCAGGACTTGCATAGTATGGTTGCTACAAAGGGATCCATAATGGTTAACACCTAGGCATGCACTTACATCTGCGCTTCTCTTGAGAACAGATGGTGTTGATTCCTCTTTCTGATTTTATTGCCTTGTGTTCTGTAATGAAGAGCACTTATAAAGAACAATGGTTTGTGAATAACACCTGTTCCGTGGCTATGACTGAATATTTGCTGTAAACACAGGTGTATATTTCACCTGACGATCACACTTTAGCTTCCATACAGTACACCGGGTGTTATGTTTACTGTATAAATACTGGTAAAAAAGGATTCGTTTGTCTATGCCACATTTGGCTTAATGCATAACCATTGCTTAAACACAGGTTTTGTACACCCATAATGTTTGGCCTAGACGCTGCTTTAATTCTGAGCTGTATCAAATCTGTGCCCTAATATGCTCATGCTGTTATGCGCTGGCCTACTGGTGAGCTAATGGTTGGCTTGTTTTTTTTTATAGCCTATATCCTCAAATATTAACAGCCTATATGCAACTATTTTGTGTCATTTTATGTACAATAAGAAGGTTGTTTTCTGGATGTCATTTTTTTAAGTCATTCCATGTATACTACTTCCTGCCCTGGCTCTTTCACCTCCTTCTTTATTTGAACTTTTAGCACAGAAAACAGCCTCGCTTAACTTTCTCAGTCAAACCATTCAATGTGACCAAAGAGGGAAGTGAATGAGTGGCGTGATTACATAATCTAGGCCTATCAAGAGAACAATAGATTTGGGATCCTAATTCTACAGTCTACTATTATCCTAGCAGATAACACATTTCCCTTGCAGCAGCAGTAAAATAACAATAGGATCTCTATCTATATAGAGGCTTTATCTCTCTGTCTTGACTGCTACAGAAGGACAATATTTTGCATTTGATTTTCAATGGCACGGTACTTCGAAATGAAAAAGAAAAACAGCCAAACAAACTTTTAACAAATTGTTTTCTATAAATATTCTGTTTAAAAACTACCCATTTCTACAAAAAGTATTCCTTTAACAAAGTTGCAATAAAAAGCAATGGGGAGAGACAGAACAGTAGAGTGAGCTTATGATGAAACAGTAGGTGGATCTCAGACTACATTATACTTCATGCAGCCAGGACACTGGAATCTGAGGGGATGATAAGGCCTGTCTGTTACGTAAGAAGACACCAGTGTTGTAATTGATGCATGAAATATTGTAGGCCTATTACAGATTTGGCATTGGGACCCTAATCTTTGTTACCCCTTTACCTGAAGGCACTGAATCTAAGCTGGATCCATAGGTAACCGCTCTCCCTTAGTGGAACAGAGCTAAAATATGGAGACTGCAAAGCAGACAAGTATTACCCAGTCATACTTGTTTGCATATCATTTTACAAGTGACGGCCTATCCCCTCACCTCTGCCAATCAGCTTTTCTGCAGTAGGTCCAGAAGTTAACACCAGAAGAACACAGGTGCATTTATTCTGCAGTAGAAGGAACTTTGTAACTTCTTCGCTGCTCCTATTTACTTCAATGAGCGATAGGCCATCAATAGAAAAATCCTACTTGGCTTCTTTAAGACTTAAAGTGGCATTAGACTTTGGAAATAAATTTGATATCTCATCCCCACAGATTAAAAGTTTTGATCAACGAAGAAAGAGTTTGATTTTCTAGAAAGTTTATGGTCCTGTCTGTGTTTCAACTCCAGCAGTGAGGAGAGAGGGCACGCTACAATAGGTGATTGCTTCTGTCTCTCTCTGTTCCAGTGATTATAGGGGGTCTCAGTGCTCAGACCCCCATTGATCAAAACTTGTGATATGTGATGGTCAAAAATTTAGATGGACATTTATTAAACTATTTACGTCATATTTGTAGCATAAATAGGGCGCAAATTGTGTTGCATGCAACTTTTCCTGAGTGGTGAGAATAGGGGGCATGGTGGGCATGCAAGCGGGCAGGCCATCAGGTTTGGCTCCTTTATCATTTTCCATGCTAGTTTTTGGAGTGAAAAATTACTTAAATGTACTCCAGCAAGGGAGCTGGCATTCAGTTAAGGCTGCCGCACAGCCTGCTGGACAAAGCGCCAAACATAGCCTGGTCTGCGCCTCAACATAGCAACAAAGAGACTTAAGAATGGCATGAAAAACACTAGTCTTAATAAAGGTCCCTTTTAAAGGGGTTTTCCCATCGCTTGGATGTGCCCCCATTGTCTGATAGGTGCGAGACTCACCTCTGGGACCTGCACCTATCTCTGAAACCAAGCCTAAAACAAAGCCGGCAAAGTGTTGGCTGGCAGTGCCTGGTCTGGCCACCACGAATAGTTCCTAATGGCTGGCACTGTTTTTTCATAATTCCCATAGAAATGAATAGGATTGCACTGCGCTTGCACGGCCACCGCTTCCATTCACTTCTTTGGGGCCGACGGAAATAACCGAGCCAGCACTCGGCTATTTTTAGAGGTCCCATAGAAATGAATGGAGTGCAGGCGCGCATGCACGGTGCACCCTCCTTCACTTTGCAGCTGGGTTTACAAGATAGGTGCAGGTGGGACCTGCACCTCTCAGACAATAGGGGCATATCCTATTAATATGCCCCATTGTCTGAGATGGGAAAACCTCTTTAATGGGGTAGTCCCATCTTCCGCCTTCATCCCTAACTACCATAACTGCTTCACTTTTAGCGCCACTGCTGTATTTGCTTTGTGGGCGGGACCATGCTAATGAGTCACATGACTATTTGCCTGCCTGTGTGCGTCCTTCTAGTGCTGTCATACTGTAATGTAGTTTGTAGTCTTCAGACACAGTGGTGGCAGGCACATTCACGTGGTATGTACACTGCCCATGAACATGAGGCAGCGCTGCAGGTATGTATCACAGCGCGTGCCCATGAAATGCATTCTTGTGAGTGCTCCTTTATAACACTGTTTCAGACTCATTTGGCAAGGAAAGTGTTAACACAAAGCAGGGGCAGTAATTTCTGGCAGTGAGGCTGCAGGACTCCCATCTGTACACTAATTCACCCATGCCACTCCCCGCACCCCCCTGGTCGCTGTGTCTGTGTGCTCTCCTCCATGCCCTAGTCGCTGTGGGAAGAAAGAAACATGGCTTTGTGTATTAGGCTCCCGTCCCCCTTAAAAAGGACCTTTCAATGGTCCTGACATTACAGTATTAGTTACTGGCAGTGTAGGGCATGATCGGTATATGTCAGTGCCTTTTTTTTTTTCAGATATACTGCTTTGTTCCCCCGCTGTGCCCCCTGTTCTCTTTTGCTGCCCTGTATGCTAATTAATAACATCGATACAGGGAAGAAGAGATGGCCGTGTTTCTCAGGGGGCACCTCCTTCTCCCTGGCTGTCACGCTCTCCGCTGCGAATGGACAGCTCACAGACAGGGAGAAGGAGACGCCCCTTTAGAAACACGGCCATCTCCTCTTCCCTTTACCGATGCTAATAATTAGCATTCAGGGCAGCAAAAGAGAACAGGGGGCACAGCGGGGGAACGAAGCAGGATATCTGAAAAAAAAAAAGCGCACTGACATCCCCTACACTGCCAGGTACTAATATTGTAACATCAGGACCAGTGAAAGGTCCTCTTTAAGCCTATATTACACTAACAAGCATTCTCATGAATGCTCATTAGCGATCACCTTGCAGTATAATACTTCTGCCAATTGCCTAATGAATGAGCAAACACTCATTCATCGGCCAATTCTAATAATTAAGCATCAGGTGGCAGATCGTGTTGTCTGATAATACTCTGCCGCCGGCAAGCCACTAGACAGTATGGGGACGTGCAATGGCATAACGATTGCTCCTCCCCATGCTGCTGAGAAAATCACTGCATGTAACAACAGTGGTGTCCTCCGCTAGCGAGCAGGAGATTGCCAGGAGGAAACTCTTCCCTTCCGGCAATAGCTTGCTAATCTGCCTGTCTAATACAGGCTTTACTCCAGGACTTCCATGCTCCAGAGAACGCAGTGAGATCACAAAGATCTCCGCACTCTGCTCTGGTAGCTCATGTCTGCTAATACATTAGAGCAGAATAGCATGCGCAGATTCTAATGAGCATGCGCTAGTGCCGTCCTGTTCTGCTGTATGGAGATGCAGAGAGGTGGCCGGGCTGTGAGCTACTGCGCATGCTCCATCCTGTGTGCTCATGGGAACCTGGCTGTCCTCCAACTGCGGCCACCCCTGCTGAAGTGGAGCAGTGCCATGACCATGGGCAACTGTGGATATACAAGGAGGGGAATCCTGGGTGGAAAGGTCAGAAAATCTAAATCTAGAAGACTATTTGCTAAAATTCATATTATTACATTGCCTATCATATTAAATAAGATTCCAGAGATTGGGAATACCTCTTTAATGTTCATTTTAGTCTTCCCCTCTTATGCCATTCACGTATGTCAAATAAAATGAAAACTGGGTGCTTGATAGGGTCTTCTTAGTTGCTTGATAGGGTCTTCTCTAATATTTCTCCATATACATCGAGGCTTCATAGGGATAAGGAGTGAAAAATGGACTTTGCTGCAGGAAAAATCAAGCAATTAAGCAATCCACAGCAACCACTGATGAGTATGTGATGATAACCCACAGTATGTGTTAATGAATATTGATATGACATCACTAGGCAATGATTATGAGACCTCGTTAGCACCACGTAATGTATAAGGTCATGAAGGACAAGCTTTTGTGTTTCATGCAATTTAATTATTTCACCTCCCAAACATCAGATTATGTCATTCCTCTTTTATATCCGCTAGCGTCTTACTGTGAAGTGCCACTTTGTATAGAAATATTGCTATGAACCAACTTAATCTCTTGTCGATTTTGGAAGTTTAATCAGATCCTGTTATATTTAGCCGTCGATGTAATTACATTGCGTGTTTGAAGCAGCATATACAGAGTTCTAGGCGTGTACACAGACATAATTGAGGATCATTTTAGTAATGGTTACAAATGATGCAGAAGAAAGAATTGTACAAGATCATAAATAAATGATTGCATTAGATTGGTTAGATGATTGCTTTTCAGCTTGTCAAGGTTACCTTTGCTTACAAGGTTCTCGGGAAAGGGGCCATGTAGATCCTTAGGATAAGAACTAAGTTTATTTCTCGGAAGACCGATCTAAACAAATGATGTGAAACTCATAATTCCTTGGAGATTGACTACAGAAGACCCATTAATGAAAATAAAAAAAGTTTACTGACAATTATGCCTTTGATTTGACCATCTCTACATAATTATTTATATGTTTAGGTTTGGGTTCACTAGTGCAATGTCAAATGAAACCAAGAGACAATAAAGCAGTTGGCCACTTTCTGGTTATTGTTGATGAATGTGTTTGCAAGATGACCGTTTGGCACATTATTAATATACCTTGTACTGTGTCCCCTTGTTTCCATACTTGTCTACATAGAGGTCCTGTCCATAAGATGGCTGCTGATGAATGGTCATGTAGCCAGGCAAATCGCTCAGTCTCCTCCATTCTAATGCACTGCACTTGCCATCTACACTTGTACTGTTGGGAGATTACTGTAGGTTCATCGTGTTTGAATGGGCTGAGTAATGTGTCTGGTCACATGACCCTCCATCGGCAGCCATCTTATGGACAGGAGAGATTTGACCAGTAAGGGACATGGGCTAAGAAATTTAGCAAGTGGCACAAAATATCAATTTACGCAGGGATGACCAACCTTTGGCTCTCCAGCTGTAGTAAATCTACAACTCCCATCATGCCCTGCTGTAGGCTAATAGCTGTATTCAGTCTTTGCATGCTGGGAGTTGTAGTTTTGCAACAGCTGGAGAGCCGCAGGTTGGCCATCCCTGAACTAAGGCTATATTAGTAGGTGTAATATAGTCATCTTAAATACACATTGGTCAAAAGTAGCCAAAAAATGGCGATCCCCTTTAAAGAGTACGAAAACTTCATAGACTAATGATGGCATGTCCATTGTGCCGAATGGGGTTGAGAGTATTATTTTTGCAAGAGTCACTAAATCTGTGTTTTATCGGAGATTGGTAGCAACCCCAAAACCTTAGCTATTCCTCTGATGTACTGTGGAAGTTTTGAATAAGGACAGGCTCTAATATATGTATGCCCATTCCAAAATTCTGGAGGAAGTCCCATAATGGCATCTTCTACATTACTGTTATTATAGCTAGGGTATTTGGTTGGTGCTGAGGAAACCTCAGACTAAAATGGTTACTGGAAGCAATCCTGTTCATCCATACATTCATTATAATGCATGTCCGGGTATTCTGTTGTTTTAATAAATGTTGCCAAACTAACATTACACTAGATATGCTTTTACTTTACTTTAATAGATACATTTTTGCCTCCTTCGGAAATTGCAGCTCCCAGTTTGGCTTTTCATGTTTGCATAAGCTCATCCATAGATGTGGGCTACATTCGGATACATGATTTTCTCTGCCTACCTCCCCATCTGCTAGTCCCTAGAATCCATGCTAATATATAGATATCAACGAGGTATATAATCTTTTATACAGTTTTATACATCTGTACATTTATTATACCACATGCAGTGTTATGTAAGGTAAATTCAGTTCCAGTTGGCAGTACTCCTGTGTTTCCTGCTGAATTTTTAGTGGTTATTTATTACGTAGCTGATAATGGTCACTTCATGACGCGTTTCGACTCTGTCCAAGCCTTTAGAAACATGTTTTGAATGCACACTTCATAAGGTGGCTATTATCCCCTGAATAATCACAAGCAGATACAGGAGTTCTGGTCTTTCTTTTATGTCAATAATTATTGCATTACTTACCTAGTAGTAGCAGAATTTGTATTGTGTAAGTCATTAAAGAAAGCAGAAAATCCGTAGTTGGTTATATTCGTTGTATGCTGTTAGACAATAAAATCACTGTAATTGCACACTTTTACCTGAATAATAATGAAAGTAGTGATGAGCATCATGGAAAACTCTAATCCAGAATGTCTAACTAAGCATTGTGAAGGCTTTGTTCTTTATGATGGTTTCTTCACTGTAGTGGTTCATAGCTGTTATCTTTATGATACATTACCAACCAGGAAGGCATGAAAGTTATATGGTAATTAATCTTTCCCCATACATGTGCAGTGAGCCCCTGTGGGAGCCGGTGCAGAGGATGGGAGTGGTAGTGGCCCTGATGTATTGTTGTTGTGTCACAGTCTCCTACCTCAGGCCATCACTCCCTGAGGTACGTGAAAAAGGTGATGATGAAAGGAACCAGACAGAGATGGTTGAACAAACAATGTCTACTTTTACTGAATGCTAAAATGGATAGCAGCACAATCATAAGCAGTTTGTATAAAGTACAATATCTCTCCTCCCAGATGATGGGTTAGGGTGGCTGGCATTGCGGCAAAGATGACACTCAGAAACTTGCTAGCTGATACTCTTTCTCTCTTTTTTCCTATGGCTTTATGCCTCATTCACGCAGTCAGTGTTCGGTCAGTGATTTGGAGCAAAAACCAGGCGCGGCTCTAAACACAGGGCAGGTACAGATATTTCCCTTATACCTTATGTCTGTGGAGGCTCCAATCCTGATTTTCGTTCACAATCACTGATGGAAATCACTGACCAAAACACTGATGTGTGAATAAGGGCTTACTCTGAACCTGTGACTGTAGGTGTCCACTGAATTATGCATCCTTCTAGCTATGCCTGTCCTGAACTCTCGTGATGGTGTCTTAGCTTGTTACCTACCACTTTGCAGTGGAGTCTTGATAGCTTGCTTGTTCGTTTACTCTTACTGCAATACACCATAGCTTGCGATTTCTCTGCGGCCAAGGACCCTGCAGTCTCCCTGGGGCAATTACATCCTCCTAGGTGAGCCAGCTCTGTGATCCACCTGGCCTGGAGTAGTGGGAAATGGATTGCATTATACCTCACTCTCCTCTCTGAAACTGACTCTCCCTAGCTCAGCCCCACCCTTGGCAGGAAGTCAGACCAGCCCAGTTCTCCCAAGAGGGGAGGAATGGAATAGTAAGTTCCATTCCTGTTATCAAACTTTGCCAACGGTACCCCATCTGCTGGTGTACAAATGTCATTACATTCACATTGCATATAAAAAAGTAAACAACTGCGGATACCATAGTAGTACCCCCAGGTGTGGGATACTACATGTGGTAATAGCTGTGGTTGCCAACTAGGACATAAATGTATGTGCAGCTGTATATTGGATCAAACTGTGACTTGATAATGAAACAAAACTCCATTCTAACTGCTTGGTATATGGAAGACAGGTGCAGTAACTGCCTGGGTGCTGGGTACGGGAGGATGATGCCACAAACAGCAAGAGTTTTAATAAATTAATAATAAAGATACATACAGTACATACCCTTTCCTTCCACTGCATGGCATGGTGAAGACCAGGGCTCCAACCCAGCAGCCATAGGCCTAGGGCAGGCTGATGAATAAATCACTAAGCTACCAATTTCAGAATTTCCATGTGGGGGCAGTGGGTACCAATCTGAATCTGTTCTCAGAATGTTTGCAAAATCATGTTCACAACTTTGTTGTTGGCTTTGTCATGATTTCTGCAGTAGGCAGTGCTATGGACGGGCACCTTGACGGAAACTTGACAGACTCCTTTATAATTAGTGGAGGCGCTGTTGGTGTTTGTCATGTGGTGGATCTGCTCATTGGTCTGCAGATGCTTAGCTCACAAAAATCTGAAATTAAATGGCTTGAGTTAAATAAAAATTTGGGCAGCCCCTGTACATGTGATATAATAACAAAAAGAAGTCCTACTTACCGCTTCCTGTGTGAGCTCCGGTACCCCCCACCGAACTTTGTGTTCCTGCAGCGGTAACATTCTGTGCACACAAGTCACTTCAGCCAATCACAGTCCTCAGTGATGTCCCGCCTATAGCTGAGGCCAGTGATTGGCTGCACTCTGATCTGTGTGTACGGCACCAGGAAGATGATGAAAGCATTGGGGAGGTCCGGGGCGCACAGTTGGAAGAGGAGAAAAGAATAAGTATCTCATCTTTTGTTATTTACAGGGACTGCCTGAGCTTTTATTTAACTCCGACAAACCCTCGAATTTAATGTAACAAATTTTCATAGGAGGGAGAAATTTAGAATGGTTACACCTCCTCTTTCTGAGATGAAGTTTTCAGCTGGATGTTGGCTTGAGACTATAACATCTTTTTGTACTAGCACTAAGAAGAGAGAAAAGAAAGGCTTAAGATGGTCTTAGCCACAGGCTAATCACCTCTGAGACAACAAAGAGCTCAGGCTCACTTTTTATTGTCCGCAAGAACTGAATCCTGACAGATTTTTCAAGAGAAGAGATGCAATCAACACACAGCCAAACAAAAGGAAATCTAGCATAGCAGCCTGAGACGTACCTCAAGAATAGCGTATAGCCTTGAAAAGGCAGGTATTAGTGCTGGGTCTCTGTCATTATTCAGGAAGGTAGCTGCATCTAGTCTATCTCTCCACTGCTGTGTGGTTTCATTAGGTGCATGAATAATTATGAGATGACCTGAAGGCTTTTCTGCAGTGACTCCTTAAGGCCGTTTCCTAATCTTGTTATGGCATGGCTTCTAGATCAAAGTCCTAGTAATTAAGTTTTTTATTTTTGTTACAAGTAGCCGAGAAAGCATAATGACGTATTTACAGAGAATGATTGAACAGATGCATTAGTAATGAACAGAATGGGATAATAGCCCCTTTGAAAGCCCACGACCATTGGCTCATGCTAAATACTTTGTAACCATGAGAGGGGGAAAGATGACATCATCTCATTTTGTCCCTCCATAATTAAATTGAAGGTGTATTTTTCTTTACCCTTTTATTATAGCCAAGATAACAACCATGCACACAGTAAGTGATCATCAAGAGGCGTCAGAATGTCAGCAGAACTATTGTGGCCACAAAATTGCAGCAGAACTGAAATCTCCACTCCTTTTTAGAGCTACACTGATATGTGTCAAATTGCATTGCAATTCTTGATTGTCAATAGGGTCCTGTTGCAACAGTTGCAAAAAAAATAATAATTTCATTTTGGACTTGCAAGTTCCACGTGACTTTGACATTACAGGCTGCAATGCAAGTCACACGCCACCATGACTAGACTGCAACCTGTCTACTTTTAGTCTTAGTTTTACAGCCAAATTACAGCTGTAAAATAGTCTTGCTATTGTGCAGCCCTAGGCTTAAAAAGGTTATCCCATGATTAATGTAAGAAAATGAAAATTCAATATCATATAGTACATGACAGTCTCTTTTTAACAAACTTAGAACCAGCCCAGTACCTCACATGGATCCAGAGATGTGACCATCCATTGCTCCAATTGTTTATTTCAAGCTTATTTTCAAGGGTGTCTCCTTTCTGCTGCAGCTGATAGCTGTTGAAGGATGAAACTGAGCATGTGGACAGCACAGAGGAATTAGAAAAAGGGCAAACAGCAGGTGGCGCTATACAGATAGATTTCAGTGACTAACTCACTGGCTATACTACATTTTTAATTACATGCAATTAAAAAAGTATTCGGGCTGGTTTGAAAAATGGGGTATTCCCATCTGTGACATTTATGGTATCTCCAGAAGAGATAAATGTCTGATAGGTGCAGGTCCCACCTCTGGGAACCACTCTTGTCTCAAGAACGGGACGCCACTGCGAACAAAGTGCACATAAAAACGTGATTTAAACAAAAGTATAATTGTTAAAATAAGAAGCCATTACCATCTGCTTATTGCTGCACAATTCTTGAAATTTAGCTAGAGAAAGATTCAAAATAAGTTCCTGATTCCAAGTCACAAATCGAGTGAAGTACTGTATTGTAGTGAGACTTCTACCCAAGATCCTAATGGTGCACCTAATGTAAGGTGAAGTTTTGGTTTTCACTCCTGATTTGTTCTTATTTGAGTGAGGAGCTTTGTGAAGAGATAACATTCTGCCTGCTCAATAGACTGTGCCATATAATACTCACAGCAGTGCCATATACTGTCACCATGTCAGTCACAGTCGCCCTTCTACTGTAGTTTGGGTTAGTATTTGTTGCAGTATTATTTCATTGTCTCCCACTGCTCTTGGAAACTGACCCAAAATCTGAAGATTTGACTCATACATTTCTATTTATATTTGATTTTGTTTCATGCGTTCACTAATGTTTTAATTGTAGTTTAATTCCTTCAACTTTTATAAACTTTTTTTTCTCTGGTGTGTTTTTTTTATTTATGCAAAATGCTCCCTAATGCATGTTAATGTTGACTAAGTTTCTGCGCACATTCATACAGTATGTTCAACGAGTAAAGTACTTCCTGTGAAATTAAAAATTCATGCAAGTAGAAGAGAATATTTCTTCCAGATACTAGTGCTCAGACTTCTCCTGGTCCTGATGTGTGATAAGTGAATGGAATCGGTATCCGCCTCCCTCCCCTTTTAATCGCGCTTTCAAATTGTTATCTAACCTTCCTTCTGAAAAACCTAGTGAAATCCTTGAGTAAATCTTGAAATGTCAATGTGGATACTTGCATTCTAGCACTTCCTCAAAAGCCAGCTATGGATAAAATATTATCATGTATTTGGGGGGACAGTTTACAATTCTCATAGCAGAGCATTTGTTTTCCTTGAGATAAATGGTGCAAGAGGCATCTGGCAGAGGCTTAACGGCTATGTACACCTTTTTTCAATTGGCCTTTATTAAAAATATTGAGCTGTTCTGTCACAAAAAGATAAGGAGTCCGTCAGCTCCTGGTCTGACAGAAAAGACAGAAAATCCAAAGGGTGCATGTCAGCTCTGCACAGAAGAAAGGACTCCATATTTTTAATAAAGACCAATTTAAAAATATATTTTTAGCTCAAAATGAGTACAATTCAATAATACAAAAAAACTGCCCCCAAAGGTGTACGTAGACATTAAGGTGAATTTAAACATGCAGATTATCAGGAATGAACATTCCTACGAATGCTCGTTCCTGACAATCTGCCCGTGTAAAGGTGCAGTAGATCAGATTTCCTGCCTCTTGCCCACTTAGTCAGCAGCTTTTTTTGTCTGTGCATGTCTAATACGCCCCTATAAATGTGATGCTTTAAAACTGCAGCTTGAACAACTTGCAGAAAATTACTATACAGTATTAGGGCTCATCCACACAAACATATTTTTGCTCCACATCCAATCTGCATTTTTTGCGAGTCGGAAGCAGACTTCAATGGGGCCATAAAAGATGCTGACAGCACACCATGTGCTGTCTGCATCCATATGTCCGTTCCATGGCTCCTCAAAAAAATAGAGCATGTCCTATTCTTGTACATTTACGGACAAGGATCCGTAATTTTCATACCACAAAATGACAGTGGCGTGAGCCCTGAGAAGAGGTCATCGAATGCAGAACCTTTTATATGCAGCTTAATTGGGGTTTTGTAATCATTGGATTTTCAGTCTCTAGATGTAAACAAGAAGGGATATCCCATTAAGAATATTTGGGGTCATTTATCAAACTGGCTTAGTTGCCTATAGCAACCAATCAGATTCCACCTTTCATTTTTGACTGCTCCATTGGAAAATGAAAGGTAGAATCAGATTTTTTGCTATGGGCAACTAAACCAGTTCTACTTTACACCAGTTTAATTAATGACTAGTGTTGAGCGAACAGTTCGAGCATAGTTCGGGTCCGTACCGAATTTTGGGGTGTTCGTGACACGGACCCGAACCCGAACTTTTTCGTAAAAGTTCGGGTTCGTCGTTCGGCATGTATTTTGGCGCATTTTGAAAGGCTGCAAAGCAGCCAATCAACATGCATCATACTACTTGCCCTAAGATGCCATCGCAGCCATGCCTACTATTGGCAAGGCTGTGATTGGCCAAGTGCAGCATGTGACTCAGCCTCTTATAAGCTTGTGCGCACGTCGGGACGTG
Source organism: Bufo bufo (assembly GCF_905171765.1). Taxonomy (NCBI): domain Eukaryota; kingdom Metazoa; phylum Chordata; class Amphibia; order Anura; family Bufonidae; genus Bufo; species Bufo bufo. The sequence goes on along the minus strand of NC_053390.1, from coordinate 637,993,863 downwards.
CTCACTCCCGATGTGAATATAACAGGGTTAGACGCAGCTGATGCTAGGGCGAGAATAGGCAGGGATAATTGAATAACTGGAAGCAAATTTCTCTCCTCCACCTGTGATTCATCTGAACAACTGCAGCTGAGCTGCTTTTTTGATAGGGATTGGCTATTTTTAGAGTGGCCAGAGTGATTTTTCCATCCACATGTACCCGGGCTGACCGCCGGCCGCCATTTTGCGACTTGTAGTGCTGCAGCAGAAGCTGCCACAGTGTGCATTCCAAAGCTCCAAACAAGTCAGACATCTACACCTGGGATTCAGACCAATAGCGATTTAGCAGCACAGTCCAAGGCTATTTTTTTTAAAGGTTGTGCAGACCATTTTGTGGCACATGTTACTGGGCTGATAGGCGGCGGCCATCTTGGGACTAGTGCTGCAGCACAATCTCTCCCAACGTCCATTAATCACTTGTAATAGTGGTCTGTGCCATAGAAATCCTACATCAGGGACTTGGGTGTGCTTGTGTCACCCCTACTAATACCAGTCCACCTGTAATCCATACAGTGAAAAGCCATAAAGTATTCCAGTGAGGGAATTTTTTTTTTATTTAAAAAAGGCCAAGTTAGTTTATCTGGCGTTCAATATACTAGATACAGTTAGGCCTGCGTTTCATACATCTGGAATTAGCAAACTAATGTGCTGGGGTTGGGAAAACATATATGTACCCATACTAGAATCTGTCAAAGAAAGCGGTACTCACATATAACAGTCATTCATCTGTAATCCATACAGTCAAAAGACTGAAAGTATTCCAGTGAGGGAATTTTTTTTATTTAAAAAAGGCCAAGTTAGTTTATCTGGCGTTCAATATACTAGATACAGTTAGGCCTGCGTTTCATACATCTGGAATTAGCAAACTAATTTGCTGGGGTTGGGAAAACATATATGTACCCATACTAGAATCTGTCAAAGAAAGCGGTACTCACATATAACAGTCATTCCATCTGTAATCCATACAGTCAAAAGACTGAAAGTATTCCAGTGAGGGAATTTTTTTTATTTAAAAAAGGCCAAGTTAGTTTATCTGGCGTTCAATATACTAGATACAGTTAGGCCTGCGTTTCATACATCTGGAATTAGCAAACTAATGTGCTGGGGTTGGGAAAACATATATGTACCCATACTAGAATCTGTCAAAGAAAGCGGTACTCACATATAACAGTCATTCCATCTGTAATCCATACAGTCAAAAGACTGAAAGTATTCCAGTGAGGGGATTTTGCTAAAAAATAATATATTTATTTCATTGTGGTGCGAGTTGAATCGCAACAATGAAGAAAAATACTATTAAGGGACGAGGACGCGGTCGTGGTGGTGTCCGTGGAGCCTCTGTTGCTGGTAGAGGACGTGGCCGTTCGGCCCCAGGCGCACACAGTAGGGAACGAACTCCCTCAACTAGCCGGCAGAATGTACCGCAATATCTCGTGGGGCACAATGCCGCTCTTAGGATGGTAAGGCCTGAGCAGGTACAGGCATTAATCGATTGGGTGGCCGACAGTGCTTCCAGCACGTTCACCACATGGTCTTCCACCCAGTCTTCTGCGGAAAGCGCACAGGTGGCACCTGAAAACCAAGCCCATCAGTCTGTCACATCACCCCCAAGCATATCAGGGAAACGGTCTGTGCCACAAGTTATGCAGCAGTCTCTTCTTCTGTTTGAAGACTCTGCTTCCAGGGTTTCCCAGGGGCGTCCACCTAGCCCTTCCCCAGTGGAGGAAGACATACCATGCACTGACGCACAACCACTTATGTCTCCAGATGAAGAGGACATGGGAATACCACCACAGCAGAGTCACCGACTCTCTGATGATGACGAAACACAGGTGCCCACTGCCGCGTCTTTTTGCAGTGTGCAGACTGAACAGGAGGAGGTCAGGGAGGGAGACTGGGTGGAAGACGATGCAGAGGACGATGAGGTCTTAGACCCCACATGGACTGAAGGTCGTGGCGATGACTTTCACAGTTCAGAGGAAGAGGTAGTGGTGAGACCGAGACAACAGCGAAGCCAAAGAGGGAGCAGGGGGCCAAAGCAGACGAGCCGCCGCCCCCAGAGTTCGCCTGCTACTGGACATCGCCAACAGGGACCCAGCCCCAAAAAGGCAGCTTCAAAGAGTTCCCTGGCATGGCACTTCTTTAAACAATGTCCTACCGACAAGACCCGAGTGACTTGCACGCTCTGCCATCAGAGCCTGAGGCGAGGCATTAACGTTCTGAACCTCAGCACAACCTGCATGACCAGGCATCTACATGCAAAGCATGAACTGCAGTGGGGTACACACCTTAAAAACCAGGCACTCGCTGAGGCTCCCCCTGCTCCCTCTACCGCTGCTGCCTCGGCTTCCGCCTCGAGAGGAATGTTGCCACCTGCCGAGCAGCAAACAGAGGATGTGCCACCGACACCACCACCACCGCCACCGTCAACTAGCGTCTCCACTATATCACACAGCAGCGTTCAGCTCTCAATATCTCAAACCTTAGAGAGGAAGCGCAAATTCCCCCCGAGTCACCCTCGAGCCCTTGGCCTGAACGCCAGCATTTCTAAACTGCTGGCCTTTGAAATGCTGTCATTCCGGCTGGTGGACACAGACAGCTTCAAAAAGCTGATGGCCATGGCTGTCCCGCAGTATGTGGTTCCCAGCCGCCACTACTTCTCCAAGACAGCCGTGCCTTCCCTGCACATGCAAGTGTCCGATAAAATCAAGTGTGCACTGCGCAACGCCATTTGTGGCAAGGTCCACCTAACCACAGATACGTGGACCAGTAAGCACGGCCAGGGACGCTATATCTCACTAACTGCACACTGGATGAATGTAGTGGCGGCTGGGCCCCCGGCGGACAGTTCCTTGGCGCACGTCCTTCCGCCCCCTAGGATCGCAGGGCATCATTCTCTGCCTCCTGTAGCCTCCTCCTCCTACTCGGCTTCCTCCTCCACTGCTTCCACCAGCTCATCCGGTCAGCCACACACCTTCACCACCAACTTCAGCACAGCCCGGGGTAAACGTCAGCAGGCCATTCTGAAACTCATATGTTTGGGGGACAGGCCCCACACCGCACAGGAGTTGTGGCGGGGTATTGAACAACAGACCGACGAGTGGTTTCTGCCGGTGGGCCTCAAGCCAGGCCTGGTGGTATGCGATAATGGGCGAAATCTCGTGGCAGCTCTGGGACTAGCCGGTTTGACGCACATCCCTTGCCTGGCGCATGTGCTGAACTTGGTGGTGCAGAGGTTCATTCACCACTACCCCAACATGTCAGAGCTGCTGCATAAAGTGCGGGCCGTCTGTGCGCGCTTCCGCCGTTCACATCCTGCCGCTGCTCGCCTGTCTGCGCTACAGCGGAACTTCGGCCTTCCCGCTCACCGCCTCATATGCGACGTGCCCACCCGGTGGAACTCCACCTTGCACATGCTGGAGAGACTGTGCGAGCAGCAGCAGGCCATAGTGGAGTTTCAGCTGCAGCACGCTCGCGTCAGTCGTACTGCCGAACAGCACCACTTCACCACCAATGATTGGGCCTCCATGCGAGACCTGTGTGCCCTGCTGCGCTGTTTCGAGTACTCCACCAACATGGCCAGTGGCGATGACACTGTTATCAGCGTTACAATACCACTTCTATGTCTCCTTGAGAAAACACTTAGGGCAATGATGTTAGAGGAGGTGGCCCAGGTGGAGGAGGAGGAGGAGGATGAGGGCTCGTTTCTAACACTTTCGGGCCAGTCTGTTCGAAGTGGCTCAGAGGGAGGTTTGTTTAAGCAGCAGAGGACAGGTTCACAAGTCGCCAGCCAAGGCACTGTACTGGAGGACGAGGAGGATGAGGAGGAGGAGGTGGAGGGGGACGAGGATGACGCAAGTTCACAGCGGGGTGGCAGCCCAGGCCCATCACTGGTGCGTGGCTGGGGGGATACGGTGGACGATGATGATACGCCTCCCACAGAGGACAGCTTGTCCTTACCCATGGGTAGCCTGGCCCACATGAGCGAATATATGCTCCAATGCCTGCGCAACGACAGCAGAGTTGCCCACGTTTTAACGTGTGCAGACTACTGGGTGGCCACCCTGCTGGATCCCCGGTATAAAGACAATGTGCCCACTTTAATTCCTGAACTGGAGCGCGACCGTAAGATGCGCGAGTACAAGCGCACGCTGATAGAGGCGCTCTTGAGAGCATTCCCACATGTCACAGGGGAACAGGTGGAAGGTGAAGGCAGAGGAGTGGCAAGAGGTCGCCAACGCAGCTGTGTCACGGCCAGCTCATCTGAGGGCAGGGTTAGCATGGCAGAAATGTGGAAAAGTTTTGTCTCCACGCCACAGCTATCTGCACCGACACCTGATACGGAACGTGTTAGCAGGAGGCAGCATTTCACTAACATGGTTGAACAGTATGTCTGCACACCCCTCCACATCCTGACGGATGGTTCGGCCCCATTCAACTACTGGGTTTCGAAATTGTCCACGTGGCCAGAGTTAGCATGTTATGCCTTGGAGGTGCTTTCCTGCCCGGCGGCCAGCGTTTTATCTGAACGCGTATTCAGCACGGCAGGGGGCGTCATTACTGACAAGCGCAGCCGCCTGTCCACAGCCAACGTGGACAAGCTGACCTTCATAAAGATGAACCATGCATGGATCCCACAGGACCTGTCCCTCCCTTGTGCAGAGTAGTCCTTATTAACTGCCTAAAACATGTCTTGTTGTGCTACGGGCCACTTCTTTATTTGATACAAATTTTATGAAACCCACAGTTGAATGAAACTCTTCTCTGTCTGGGCGCCGGGGCCTAACCAGATGAAAGTGGCCGGTTAAACTAACGGGTGACATGAAGCCATAACCTCTGCCATGCTACCTCTGTCTTCTGTCTGGGTGCTGAGGCCTAAGTCAAATAAAGCGGTCTTCTGCTGTGCTGGGGGATATGAAGCTAATCTCTGACCTCTCTCCTCTGTCTGGGTCCAAAGGCCTAAATCACTGAAAGAGGCCTTCTCCTGTGGTGTGTGATATGATGCCAGAATATGTGCTGTGGGGCCTCTCTCCTCTTCCTGGGTGCAGGGGTCAAATAAACTAAATTGTGGCCTACTCCTGTGGTGGCTGATATGATGCCAGAATATGTGCTGTGGTGCCTCTCTCCTCTTCCTGGGTGCAGGGGTCAAAGTAACTAAATGGTGGCTTCTCCTGTGGTGGCTGATATGATGCCAGAATATGTGCTGTGGGGCCTCTCTCCTCTTCCTGGGTGCAGGGGTCAAAGTAACTCAATGGTGGCTTCTCCTGTGGTGGCTGATATGATGCCAGAATATGTGCTGTGGTGCCTCTCTCCTCTGTCTGGGTCCAAAGGCCTAAATCACTGAAAGAGGCCTTCTCCTGTGGTGTGTGATATGATGCCTGAATATGTGCTGTGGTGCCTCTCTCCTCTTCCTGGGTGCGGGGGTCAAAGTAACTCAATGGTGGCTTCTCCTGTGGTGGCTGATATGATGCCAGAATATGTGCTGTGGGGCCTCTCTCCTCTTCCTGGGTGCAGGGGTCAAAGTAACTCAATGGTGGCTTCTCCTGTGGTGGCTGATATGATGCCAGAATATGTGCTGTGGTGCCTCTCTCCTCTTCCTGGGTGCAGGGGTCAAAGTAACTAAATGGTGACTTCTCCTGTGGTGGCTGATATGATGCCAGAATATGTGCTGTGGGGCCTCTCTCCTCTTCCTGGGTGCAGGGGTCAAAGTAACTCAATGGTGGCTTCTCCTGTGGTGGCTGATATGATGCCAGAATATGTGCTGTGGTGCCTCTCTCCTCTTCCTGGGTGCGGGGGTCAAAGTAACTCAATGGTGGCTTCTCCTGTGGTGGCTGATATGATGCCAGAATATGTGCTGTGGTGCCTCTCTCCTCTTCCTGGGTGCGGGGGTCAAAGTAACTCAATGGTGGCTTCTCCTGTGGTGGCTGATATGATGCCAGAATATGTGCTGTGGTGCCTCTCTCCTCTTCCTGGGTGCAGGGGTCAAAGTAACTAAATGGTGGCTTCTCCTGTGGTGGTTGATATGATGCCTGATTCTCTGCTGTGAAACCTCTCTCCTCCATCTGGGTGTAGGGGTCAAAGTCTTTCAAAGTCGCCTTCTCCTGTGCTGATTGATATAAAGCTGATGGTTGTGCCATCTGACATGGTTGCCAGGGTCTGATTCAAAGGGGGGCCTACTCCTGTGGTGGGTGATCTAAATGCCTGATTCTCTGCTGTGAAACCTCTCTCCTCCGTCTGGGTGTAGGGGTCAAAGTCTTTCAAAGTCGCCTTCTCCTGTGCTGATTGATATGAAGCTGATGGTTGTGCCATCTGACATGGTTGCCGGGGTCCCATTAAATTGTGGCCTACTCCTGTGGTGGTTGATATGATGCCTGATTCTCTGATGTGGAACCTCTCTCCTCTGTTTGGGTGAAGGGGTCAAAGTAACTAAATGGTGGCTTCTCCTGTGGTGGCTGATATGATGCCAGAATATGTGCTGTGGGGCCTCTCTCCTCTTCCTGGGTGCAGGGGTCAAAGTAACTCAATGGTGGCTTCTCCTGTGGTGGCTGATATGATGCCAGAATATGTGCTGTGGTGCCTCTCTCCTCTTCCTGGGTGCGGGGGTCAAAGTAACTCAATGGTGGCTTCTCCTGTGGTGGCTGATATGATGCCAGAATATGTGCTGTGGTGCCTCTCTCCTCTTCCTGGGTGCGGGGGTCAAAGTAACTCAATGGTGGCTTCTCCTGTGGTGGCTGATATGATGCCAGAATATGTGCTGTGGTGCCTCTCTCCTCTTCCTGGGTGCAGGGGTCAAAGTAACTAAATGGTGGCTTCTCCTGTGGTGGTTGATATGATGCCTGATTCTCTGCTGTGAAACCTCTCTCCTCCATCTGGGTGTAGGGGTCAAAGTCTTTCAAAGTCGCCTTCTCCTGTGCTGATTGATATAAAGCTGATGGTTGTGCCATCTGACATGGTTGCCAGGGTCTGATTCAATGGGGGCCTACTCCTGTGGTGGGTGATCTAAATGCCTGATTCTCTGCTGTGAAACCTCTCTCCTCCGTCTGGGTGTAGGGGTCAAAGTCTTTCAAAGTCGCCTTCTCCTGTGCTGATTGATATGAAGCTGATGGTTGTGCCATCTGACATGGTTGCCGGGGTCCCATTAAATTGGGGCCTACTCCTGTGGTGGGTGATCTAAATGCCTGATTCTCTGCTTTGAAACCTCTCTCCTCCGTCCGGGTGTAGGGGTCAAAGTCTGTCAAAGTCGCCTTCTCCTGTGCTGATTGATATAAAGCTTATGCTTGTGCCATCTGACATGGTTGCCGGGGTCTGATTCAAAGGTGGCCTACTCCTGTGGTGGGTGATCTAAATGCCTGATTCTCTGCTGTGTAACCTCTCTCCTCCGTCTGGGTGTAGGGGTCAAAGTAACTAAATGGTGGCCTACTCCTGTGGTGGGTGATATGATGCCTGGTTCTCTGCTGTGGGACCTCTCTCCTTTGTCTGGGTGCTGTGGTCAAAATAATAGTAAGTGACCTTCTCCATTGGTGGGTGACTTGAAGCCTGATTCTGTGCTATGGGACCTCACTCCAATTAATATTGTTTAATTTTTATTTATTTTATGTTAACTCATCATTTCCCTATCTACATTTGTTTGCAGGGGATTTAACTACATTTTGCTGCCTTTTGCAGCCCTCTAGCCCTTTCCGGGTGTGTTTTACAGCCTTTTTAGTGCCCAAAAGTTCGGGTCCCCATTGACTTCTATGGGGTTCGGGTTCGGGATGAAGTTCGGGTCGAGTTCGGATCCCGAACCCGAACATTTTTCGAAAGTTCGGCCGAACTCGTCGAACCCGAACATCCAGGTGTTCGCTCAACTCTATTAATGACCCCAATTATGTTTAGGTAAAAATTTGCACCAAACTATAGACATATTTTATATTTAAACTCATTAAAAAATAACAATCCATTTAAGAGTCGCTGGCGCCATCCGCTGTCCACCTACTGAGCTGAGTGTTGCTGGTCGTGCATGTTCAATCGCTCTCCCACACCACCTTTTTTCTGCTCGTTAGGGAAGTACGATAGCCTCTGCAGTAGCATGGCAGTATAGGTAAGGAGACTCCTTTTTCTCAGCTGGTTTGTCAGCTTGTATTGCTGGATTGGACAATAAAAGGGACAGAGAGGTGACAGTGGATGTAGTGTTTTAGACTTTTGAAAGCATTTGAACATAGCTGAATATACGAAGGCCTGTATAGTGGTTTAGAAAATATTGTTTCTAATTGGACTAAAAATTGGTTAAACGACTGTATTCAGAGATTGGTGATGAATCTCTCATCTCGGAAGCTTTTTACAGCAGGACAAAATAACCTTAAAGAGGTTGTGTCATCTGAAACATTGGTGGCATATGTCAGATGGGTGTGGGTCCTACCTCTGGGACTTGCTCCTATCTCTAAAATGGACCCCAGAAAGTGAAGGAGAGTGCACCGTGCATGCACAGCGTGTTTTCCATTCACTTCTATGGGAGTTCTCAAAAATTCAGGAGTGAGTGCGCATGTGCAGTCTCCGGTCCTTTCAACTTTATGGGACTACCGGAAATAGGAATTTAGAACTCCCAGAAAAGTGTATGGAAGGTGGCGGCGCTTGCTTGGTGCGCCCTCATTCACGTTCGAGGGCCCATTCTGGAGATAGGTGGACCTGCACCTATGTAACGTTAGTGGCATATCCTAGCGATATGCCACCAATGTCTGAGATGTGAGAACTTCTGTAATGATTATGTAATCTTGTATTGAATGTTGATCCATTCGTATCAGCACTTAGACTCAATAATTTTTCCTTTTTTGGAGAGATTGGCTGATGCCTTCTGGGTTTCTTACTTTCCTGTGGTTCAATAGTGGGAGGTGATTTTCTAAAATTTAGCCACAACGCTTTCCCTTCTTCCACATTCCCTCTCTCTCTTGGTTGAACTTGATGTAAATATATCTTTTTTTCAAACATACTGGGGGAGATTTATCAAACTGGTGTAAAGTAAAACTGGCTTAGTTGCCAATAGCAACCAATCAGATTCCACCTTTCATTTATCACAGCTCCTTTGGAAAATGAAAAGTGGAATCTGATTAGTTGCTATGGGCAACTAAGCCAGTTTTACTTTACACCAGTTTGATAAATCTCCCTCACTATGTAAGGGACTATACTGTCATTTGCCAGAGGGGGAAGGTGATTGATTTTGTCCAGAGCCAGCTTCAGCAGCACCAAGGTGGACACATGGAAGACTAATATCATGAAAAGGGGATTTTTAATGCTAGAAACACTGCAGTTAAATAAAAAGGGCTATTAAGAATATTTTTAATCTTTTACCATGATAGTGAGTCTTAGGGTTGTGAAAGAATGGGGGGGTGTTGGAAAGACTTGGCCAGACCTGTAATGGAAAGATTACTTACCTGCTTCCAAGCACTGACTCCCCAGTCCTTCTCTTCCTGGGCTTCCTCCTTGAAAACATCCATTTTGACGTCACCTGCAGCCAATCATTGACCGCTGCGGTGACTGGATCCCCTTGCATCATGTGACCATTTGTCATGGTGGAAAAGGAGCCGGTCACCTCTATGGCCAGAGATTGGCTGGAAGCACCGTCCAAAAGGATGTTTTCAGCAAAGGTGGGCAGAGGAGCATCGCAGGCCGAGGGGAGAAGTTGTGGGGAACCAGCACCGAAAAGCAGGTGTGTAAGCTTCCCTTTACTGCTCCATCCATTCTTACACAAGCCCTTTAAGCTTCATTTACATAAAATAAAAAGCACTCTTTAGGGGTAGTTTGGCATATATAAGCTCTTAAAATCTTTGTATCCGCTAATTATCATAGGTTTATTTCAGAGTTTCTAGAATCCTGACTCTACATTTGCAAATTCCAATTGTGTTAGGGCTCATGCACACGAACGTATTTTCTTTCCGCTTCCGTTCCGCTTTTTTTTTGCGGACCGTATGCGGAACCATTCAATGGGTCTGCAAAAACAACGGAAGGTACTCTGTGTGCATTCTGTTTCCGTATTTTCGTTCCGCAAAAAAGTAGTGCATGTCCTATTATTGTCCGCAAACCACGGTCCGAGGCCCCATTTAAGTCAATGGGTCCGCAAAAATATGAAACGCACACGGAACACATCTGTATGTCATCCGTATTTTGCGGATCGATACTTCAGAAATGCTATGCCCAGCCCATATTGCTCATGTGTTTTGTGATGAATAAGTTACTGTTTCCGTTTTCGATCCGCAAAAAACGGATCACATATGGAAACAATACGGATATGTTTTGTGGAATAATGGAATGGAAGAGGACTTAAATCAGAGTAAATAAACTTATATACACTTATATACAACGGATCCGTAAAAAACTGACGGAAAAACAACAACGGTCATGTGCATGAGCCTTTACATTGTGTTTTGAGATATAGAGATATAACAGGGTATTAGTGTTGAGCGAATTGAAGTTAACGAAGTGGACTTTGTTACAAATTTCAGGAAAAATTTTATTTGCCGCGAAGCCGAATTTCCTTGTGCTTCGTGGTTGATTTACCCTGAAATGGCATAAAAAAAAATATCATACTTACCTCATCTATTTAAGTGCGAAGAGGCCGCTGTGGCCATCATTCTTGTAGATCCTGTGCAAAACCTTGTGCGCGATGACATCACCGCGTTGCCTGGCATGATGTCATCACGCGCCGCGCGAGATTTCGCACTGGATCTTCAAGCAAGATGGCAGCGGCATGCTCTTTGCAAACAAATGGATGAGGTAAGTAGAATTTTTTTTTTTAGCAACCAGTGAAATGCTTTAATATTGATCTCAGACGCCACGATCAGAGATGAACACGGCCTCTGAGGGGTACAATGATGGGGGAGGCGCAATCTCCGTTCCCTGTCTTTGCACCCACTACTTACAAAGAAATGCACTTCCTGACAAAGTAATTTGAATCGAATTTTTAAGAACTTCGCTCCTGTCTAATAAATATTTATAGTATTTTTGAATTTGCTTGTAATGAGTTAGAAGGAATCTGAGAGCATTGCACAATGTAGGAATATATGTGTGTGCCTCAGTGTCGCTTTCTCTGGCTCCAGTACTCATCGGCATCTACATCATATGCAGATTGAACGTAATGTTCTACATTAGTAAACGGAAAGAAAACAAAGCAGAAATAAAAACAATGAAACGGCCCCGTTGAGGGTTAGAGTTGTGAAAAGGCTGCGCTTAAACAAGCGAAAATGGAAAATGCGCAAAATGTTTGCATAAAATAAAGTATATCTATCGTGAAGTTATGTACCAGTGAATGGAAAATTCAATTTTTAATGAGCAGCAACAAATGGATCACAGAGGAAAATATACCCTCAAGTCTTTATGCAAGCATTTCTTTAGATAATATGGACAGTAGCAGCATCGGGAGGCCCCCTTGTGAACCCCTGTAGCTGCTGGGGGAAGCTGCGGTATTCAGTCCTAATGAAGTATTCATTCTCATCCATTTTACAGTGATATTGATTTTGGCTTCTCCCGCTGTAGAATGAAAAAAAAAAAAAAGCATGTTTTGGGAAGATTGCTGATTTGAGGACAGAGTGGCCAGTATAACCATTGGGTACCAATTAGGACAGATTCTGATCATTGTGGCCGTAATTCTTTTGGGGACTGAACTGAAATGGAGAGATGTTGCAGGAGGAAAATCAATAATCTAATAGGAAGCTAAGCTACAATAATAAAAGTTGCAGAACTTTATGGTTTTACGTAGCCAACAACATTTATCTTTTAATTTTCTTTTCCCATAGGTTCCTCCAGAAGCCAGTGATCCAAGAACAAACAGTGGGGTAATATTTTTTTTAACTTTTATATAGATCGTACTAAGAAAAATGCATAGACTCCCGGTTATACACACTTTATTATCTCACGCTTATTTCAGTAGAGTTGTTTTTGTTAAAACTGATGCTGGTAAATCTTCAGCGTAGCGTGTACCTGATTATATAGTCGTCTTGATAAATTTGGAAATAAAAGCCTTTATGATTAGACTGTTGTACACGAACAGCTGCCGTTTGTACGTATAGTTTTATGCATAAATTTGGGCACCCTTTGTTCGCTCTACAGGGAACAAACTTAAACAAGATATCCTTTGTGAGCTCAACCTTGATATGGTCAGTACTTATAGGTCAAGCACCTGCTTTTTCTCAGTGCCACAGAGGACTACTGCAAATGGGTTAATTTGCTACTTAGTGGGTTAATATCCACTGTCAATGTTAATGCACTTTTTCTGTGTGATGTTTGTAATCCAAGATGTGAGATGGAAACACCGTTCAGTTATGTTGCCCTTCTCGGCAGGAGGAAGTGGGTCCTTCTTCTCTGGGTCAGGAGTTTAGTGAGAACACTCTACACAGGTTGAGTGAGAGGAAGCATCTGCATGTGGCTGCTGTAAGGAACCTTCACCCTTGCATGCCTACCAGCTACCACCACCCTCTGAGAGATAAAGACGTACAGAATATACAGACTGTTGAGGGGCAATTTAAAGGACTGGTGCAAAGGTCAGACAGTAACAGAAACAGTCCTCACTGCTAATGGAAAGGGTACATTGCATCAGATGCCCACCACACTTACCATGTATTAGCTATCCACTGGAGGATCTACTCTTCACTGTGGGAACTGTACTACATATCGCAGCACTGTGTAACCCTTTGGTCAATTTGGAAAGTAGTTTGGATCTGATAAAGACAGAGTCAGCCATCTTACTGCTGGTTAAACCACGTTCAGCTTTGGAACTGAATTCTATCAGTGTCTTTATGAACTTCAGTAAAGAACATTGGATTTGTTACCTCTACATTCAGCTAATTATTGCTTTGCACCACCATTGCACAGCTGCCATTATCCTGCCCTGCACGGTCCTTCCTGCCTTGCACCCTGCCAACTGTTCACCATCAAGGGCACCACAACTATCAACAGACGGGAGTCCCCAAAAGGCCCAGGGTGGGCCCATGAAAAGAAAGGGTACGCCCTCAATTCAATGCACTGCCCCAGGAGTTTGGAATTCTTTGCTGCTTTTTACCTCAGATCCAATAGGGCAGAGCTGTGATCTAACATAGTAACATAGTGATTATCTATGTTATCTATGTTAGGTGTATTTCTGGGGCAGATGTGGAGCAAAGGTCAAGAATAGGACATGCTCTATTTTTTTTCAGGGCCACATAACGGAATTGCAGATGCAGACAGCACACAGAGTGCTGTCCGCATCTTTTGCGGCCCCATTGAAGTGAATGGGTGCACATCCAACCTGCAAAAAATGCTGCTCAGATGCGGACCCAAACCACAATCGTGTGCATATGAGGCCTTCATGAGAGCAATAAAGCTGTGTTCTACTGGCCAACACGGTACCAGGCTTTACTTTTTAGAACCCTTTTATTGTAAGTACGGTCTGCAATTTGGAAATCTTTCAAGCCTTTGTTGACACTTGTATGTTGTGGGTAGCCCCATCTCGGACATTTTTGGCAGATAGGTGTCGGGCCCATCTCTGGGACCCAGTCCCATCTCCAGAACAATGCCCTGAAGTGAACAGAGAGCACACTGTGCATGCGGTCGTCTTGGCTTTTTTTGGATCTCCCACAGCAATGAGTGGACAGAAAGCAGCACACGTGCAGCCACCCCTCCATTTACCACTCTGGGGCTTACAAAAATTGCCAAGCTAGCGCTTTGCTGTTTTCAGAAGTTCCATAGGGGTAAATGTAGAGTTGTTGTGCATGCACGACTTGCTCTCTTTTCACTTTGGGGCCCCATTCTGGAGATAAGAATGAGAGGTGGGACACATACCTATGGGACATTTATAGCATGTTCCAGATGGAAATACACTTTTAAGTTTCTTGCATGCAAAATTTGTTATAGTATTGCTGTCCATAAAGTGATATATTTATCTTGCATCTATTTTTTCATTTAAGGATTTTGCATGATAAAAATTAGACATGGTAATTTTAGTCAAGTAGTAACTACATTCAAGTGGGAGTTTTTCACAGGATCAGTTTTATTTTAGTGGAATATATTTCATTACTCCTTGACTGTTATGAATCCCTACGGACTTCTTCCTTTATGCTCTGCCTACAAGTGACTTCATCAATATGCTGATATTCCATAGAAACGGGCTCTCTCCTACATAAGCATATTCATACACAGCACTATTAGGTATTCAGTAGAGGTTGATGATCAGTGGTGATGAGAGCCATTTGATGTAAGATGAAGACTATCTGACTCCTCTGACATAGATGCCCTTAACAGCTGCTTCTACGGTATGTGGTGTCGACATACTAATGAGGACACCGCATACAGAATTTGGAAGAGGAAGTCAGCGGAGATTCCTAAAAAGTCAGGAAGAGACACAGTGGCTTTGTTGCATTCATACATGACTAACGATATGTGTGTATAATAACATGCATTATGTATATATGAGTCAGTCATTGGATATAGGGGTTTTCTGGCTTTATATGAATATAATGGGCCGATGATAATAATTTGCCATTATTTTACTCACTTATATAGCGCTGATATATTCAGCAACACTTTACAGACATTGTCAGCACTCAATGCCGCCAGTGGGACCCTTTCACTTTTTTCACATTTTTTGTTTTGTTACAGCCTTGTGCTAAAATTAAATTTAAAAAATCACGTTTTCCCCATCAATCTGCACTCCATACCCCATAATGAGAATGTGAAAACATAATGTTAGAAATCTTTACTTCTCTATTGAAAAAGAACAAAAATCTTGCATTGACATAAGTATTCAGACCCTTTACTTAGTACTTATGTGAAGCACCTTTGGCAGAGATTACAGCCTCTCGTCTTCTTGGGTAGGTTTGCACACATGGGCGTAGCTAAAGGCTCATGGGCCCTGGTGCAAGAGTTCAGCTTGGGCCCCCCCCCCCCCTTCCCTAAGTGCTTTGTGGCCAGGATCAGGGAAGCACATAACATTCATGCTGCCTGAGGCAAAAATTCAAACGCCTACATTCCCCCCATGCCAAATACTTGACCTAACCCCTTCCCTCCAGCCAGAGGTGTAACTTGACCAGCATACACATTTTATGATACCAGTGTCTTCCTAGGCGGCACAAGGGTCACGGATGTTCAGTTGGGTTCATGTCAGAGCTCTGGCTTAGGCCAGTCAAGGACATTCATATTGTTGTCCCTAAGCCACTCCTGTGTTGTTCTGGCATTGCTAAGGGTCATTGTTTTGTTGGAAGGTGAACCATAGGCCCAGTCTGAGGTCCAGAGTAGGAATGGTATTGAGCAAGTTTTGAACGAAGTGACTTCGGATGAAGCAACGAAGCTCACATCACTCAACACCAGTCTCAGGTTACATAATTTTAAATAAAATTAGTTTTACCATGAGGTGAATTTTTAAAGTCCGTTTTACAGGTGCCTGCTTTGCTGTAATTGTTGCCAAATTAATGAAATGGTGTACAATGTCTGATCACTTTGGTGCATCTTTAACCCCTTCCTGATATAGCCATTTACCATTTTTAATTTTTGCACTCTGCCTTCCAAGAATCACAATGACTTTTTTATTTATTTTTTATTCACAGATGTATGGGTACTTTCACACTAGCATTATAGTTTTCCGATTCCATTCAGTATGCATCAGGATGTCTTCATTCTCAGTCCCTCTTATGGTATTTGGCTGGAGAAAATACTGCAGCATGCTGCAGTTTTTTCTCCGGCCAAAATTCCAGAACACTTTCCATTGAAATGTATTAATGCCAGATCCGGTACCAAGTGTTCCGGATCCGGTTTCCCAGTCTGTGCATCTATTTTTACGGTTGACACCGGAGAAACGGATTCGGTATTTCAATGCATTTTCAGATGGATCCGCATCCGGATCCGGAAACAAATGCTATCTGTTTGCATACGGATTTCCGGATCCAGCAGGCAGTGTCGGCAATGGAACTGCCTGCCGGGATCCTCTAACGCAAGTGTGAAAGTACCCTATGAGGGCTTGTTTTTTTTGTGGGAGAAGTTATATTTTCTATTGGCACCATCAAATGTTCAATTAGATGTATTGGGAAGTTGGAGAAAATTCGAAATGAGTTGAAATTGGGAAAAAAATACATTGTTTTTATGAGTTTTGTTTTCACGGAATTCAGTAGGCGGTAAAAATTGTCATCTTTATTCTGCTACTCAGTCCAATTACAGACCAAGTTTTTACGTTTTTTCTTGTGTTTTAATACTTATACGAAACTTTGAAATAGACATTTATATCTACAGAGATGTGTGAGGGCAATCTAGTTTTCATTGATAGCTTTTTGGGGTGTGTATGACTTTTTGATCACGTTTTATGACTTTTTTGGGAGGTGTTATGCTTGTTAATGGGGTGATTGGTTGCACATTTCTGCCCATGGATTATTAGGAATGAGCGTTCGTACTAACATTTGTTCCCGATAAGTGGCCCGACAAGTACTTTTAAACAAGTGTAACTGTAGTGTTCTGTTTTATGGTTCTTTGATATGGCACAATATTACAGAGCTATTCTTCCCTAGAGGCAAAGCTTCTAGAAGGAAGTGCTTGCAATATGGCATCCAGTGCATGCAACTTTTTTAATTTTTTCTGGTGGTTTTGTGTTCATACAGAAAACACCATTGTTTTCCACTCTTTAAAATTGGATGCATGTGGAGGCACATTAGGGCAAGATAGTCCATTACAGATGCCATTATACAGTAGCTCCATACAGCCCAGAGGTTGCTCAGAGACATAATACATCGGCTTTCAGGAATCACAGCTTTAGGCCTCCTGCACACGGCCGTGTGGCTTTTTCAGTGTTTTGCGGTCCGTTTTTCACGGATCCGTTGTTCCGTTTTTTGTTTCCGTCCTGTTTTTCCATTCCGTTTTTCTGTATGGCATATATAGTATATAGTAATTACATAGAAAAAATTGGGCTGGGCATAACATTTCCATTAGATTGATACGGAAGACATACGGAGTACATTCCATATGTGTTCAGTTTTTTTGCAGACCCATTGACTTGAATGGGGCCACGGAACTTGATATGCGGGCAATAATAGGACATGTTCTATCTTTCAACGGAACGTAAAAATGGAAATACGGAAACGGAATGCATACGGAGTGCATTCCGTTTTTTTGCGGAACCGATGAAATGAATGGTTCCGTATACGGAACGCAAAGAACAGGAAAAAGGCCTTACAGATTGCAGATTTCTGGTCCTGCACAGGACATGATTTCTCCTTTATGCCTTAATATTGTCCCTATTAGAGAACTTACATATGCCTTATGACAGGCTAATGACCATAAATGTGGCACAATTTATATATATTTTTTAATATTCTCAAAGCAATGTGTTTGAAGGATTTGAACCAGCTTAAAAGCCAAATACAAATTTCACATTAAGAAAGACATAAAGAACCACCTCACCAGTACCACCTACTGGAAGTTTTTCCCTAGGAGTCCAGGTATTTGACAAGAAAATCTAGCCAGGCCATATACCCATCCATAGACGGCTGTTTCGGGGTGCTTACTGCATGGTATGGAGACTTATTGGCAATGCTCCATGGTAAATGAATATGCAAAGATGTATCTCCCTAGAAAGAGAACCATCTTGCCAGTACCACCTACTGGATGTGTCTACCTAGGAGTCCAGGTACGACTTTTCATCAAGCCTTGGGATTTGACAAGGAAATCTAGCCAGGCCATATATCCATCCATAGACGGCTGTTTAGGGGTGCTTACTGCATGGTATGGAGACTTATTGGCAATGCTCCATGGGAAATAAATATGCAAAGATGTATCTCCCTAGAAAGAGAACCATCTTGCCAGTGCCACCTATTGGAAGTGGCTACCTAAGAGTCAGGAACTGACTTACCAACAAGGCTTGGAATTTGACAAGGGAATATAGGCCAGATATCTGTCTGTAGACTTATATAGTCATGTGCATAAGCCCTAAAACTCATAAGGATAAGCTTACCCCAAGAGAAACTCACTCTATCCTCATGCTGCAAGCTCTTTCGCTATGGTGTGTCCATATTTGTCTTTTCTCATGCGTCATGCTATATTTTTATGTCTGATAACTACTTGTCAAAGACTAGCGGAATGGTGATAATCTCCTTTAGGATTAGACAGATATAGACAGATTCCTGAATCAAGACATGAAGCTATTGAGCCCATTGTCAAACTGCTGACAGATTGCAGATTTGGTGCATCATCCATCACTGCTGGGTACTATCAGTAGTCTGAGAGCTCTATCAGCCTGGGGATGACGAAAGCCTAGCCTTTATTAATATTTTCTACTGTAGAAAATATTTCATTATTAATCCATACAATAATAAGTATGCCTTAGTGAAATGATTTGAAAAAGATGTATTTTAATAAGCTTAAAAATGAATTTATAATTCCAAAATTTCTAATGGAAGCATCTGTTTTACGACACCATCCTCTTAATTATTTCTCCCCTAGCTTTTGACAGGTCTTTTACTATTAACGGTGGCCTGTTTTTTTAAGGCATGTCTTAAGTCGTACTTTGATAAGCTGTTAATTGCATTACAAGTGAAATTCTAAAAATGAGCCTGTTACACGGCTGAACAAGTTCATGAGTTTGCCGCCTAATAATGTCTTGCTAGGTGCCAAAAGACTTCTAAAGTGGAACCGGCAACAAGAAAATGTACATGAAGAGCAGGATTGTGTGCTAACCATACACTCTGCCCAATTCTCCTCTGCTAATAGACTGATGGACAGGTGTTATTAACCTTGCTAGTGAGAACTGCAGTGGTATCCTGATATAGTACCCATTTGAGCGAAGCAAATGCATATTTATCTCCTAAATAGGGGCATGTATTTTATCTGCTGCAGATAACTAAGAGACTCTTAAGACTCTAGATGGAATCTCATCAGCTACATACTATACTATTATCATTAGCAACTCCAGTCATGATAGTGAAAAGGATCATTGTCAGGGGAACCTGCCGGCGTCTCATTCTCCCATGCTGTAGCGCTGGCCAATCGCAGCGCTCAGCTCATAGCCTGAGAGGCTTTTTTTTCTCTCAGGCTATGAGCTGAGCGCTGCGATTGGACAGCGCTACAGCATGGGAGAAGGAGACGCCTAACTATGAAGATACCGGAGGCTATACCGGGAGAACGGAGCGGCGCCCAGGTATAACAGTAAGTGCAGGGAGATCCCTGGGCGCCGCTCTACATGTCTGTATAGTTAGTTTAGATGTTTTATTCTAGTGAAAGGTCCTCTTTAAATCAATTCGCTACCACAATGCACGAGGAAATTCAGCTTTGCGGCAAATCAAATTTATCACTTCATGGACTTCGATTCGCTCAACACTAGTTCCTACATCAGAATGACGGAGGATTGTCAGTCTATTGTTTTTTTTCTTAAAGGGAACCTGTTAATGCGAACTAGTAGTACAATCTGCAGCAATTAAATAAGAAAAGGAAACCAGTCCATCTCACCACGTCTGTAGGTTCAGTGTATCTGACCCCACGTATAGGACGGTGCACGGGTGACCACTTCGGCTGCAGATACAGCATACCAAATGGAGAAAATCCAGCAGCATGTCCATAAAATCGTCTTCTTTATTAGATCACATTAAAAACATAACCTCCAAGTAGTACATCACGGCCTACACTGGTTTAAAAAGGGGGAAGAGGATAAGACCATCCCCCCTTTTTTTTTTTTGTTACAGCCAATTGGGAGTTAACCCATTCTGGTAAGGGTCTATTGTATGTGCACAGGTTGTTTTTGTTTCAGTATGATTTAATAGACTATGTTACCTGAATGAGATAACTTAGTATGGCTTAACAGGCTATGCTATCAAAATAGGTCAACTCCCAATTGGGTGTAAGCAAAAAATGGGGATAGTCTTATCCTCTTCCCCCTTTTTAAACCAGTGTATGTCAGTTTTTGTTTCATGCCATGACTCGCAGAGGCAATGATGCACTACTTGGTTGCTTATTCTTTTAATGAGATCTCATAAAGGAGAAGATTTTATGGATGTGCTGCTGGATTTTCTCTGTTTGGAGTGAAATATGCAGGCAGTCTAATATAGTGCAGTGTGCTGAGCAGATTGGAGTGTGGAGGGATGAAACTATATATCAAAGACATAGTGATAGGGAACTTAGATTGTGAGCCCCCTTGGGGACAGCTTGACGATAATGTCTGCAAAGTGGAATATAGTAGCGCTATATAAGTGCATACATTAAATAAATAAATGGGAAAAAGTTCAGCAAAATGTGTATTATTAATTTATATCCCTGCTCTTTGAAGGCTTAGTAGTCATGTGGGCGGATCTACTTGGTGACTGACAGCTATCTCTGTATATGCAGTAATACAAGGAAGAATGCCAGCCGTTGATAAGACCGCCCACTTGACTCCTCAGCATAAAAGGAGTAGATATTTAAATTCGTAAATGACAAGTTTTACTGAATCTTTTTCCATCAAACTATATATCAATCTGCTCAGCATCTCCTGCTCTATAGCATGCTGCCTGCGGATGGCACTGAATGTTTATGGTGACAGTTTACTTGAGAAGAGTTTATTTCACATATGAAAATACAGCAGCGGGTTTCTCTGAACAATCTAGCGCAAATGGTCAGGTTTCTACAGTAGCATTGCGGCAGGAATTGCAGAGGGTCTTTTGCTGCTTTGAACCTTTGCACTACAATCCGCGGGTGAAACTTGTCGCCAAAATTAACATCCTGCAGATTGAAAACCCACAAATCATTTCTGAAAGTGTCAACGTTTTCTGTAAGATGTTGTAGCATTTACTTACATCCCTTGTGTACATACCCTTATTACATGATTGTGCATTATCATTAACTTATGGCGTCATCTATAACCACTTAATTATTGGGAAACTAGTAACTCACCTCAATATACAGTTGAAACCAGAAGTTTACATACTCTATATAAAAAGACACACATGCATGTTTTTCTCAATATCTGACATGAAATCAGAATAAACCTTTCCTGTTTTTGGTCAATTAGGATTACCATTATTATTATTTGCCAAATGCCAGAATAATGAGAGAGAGAGAGAATGTTTTAAGGCATTTTTATTACTGTCTGCAAAGTCAAAAGTTTACATACATTTCATTAATATTTGGTACCATTGCCCTTAAACTGTATGACTTGGGTCAAACGTTTTGGATATCCTTCCACAAGCTTCTCACAATAGTTGGTCGGAATTTGGGCCCATTCCTCCTGACAAAACTGGTGTAACTGAGCCATGTTTGTTGGTCGCCTTGCTCGCACCTGCCTTTTCATCTTTGCCCATACATTTTCAATAGGATTGAGATCAGGGCTTTGTGATGGCCACTCCAAAACATTGACTTTGTTATCCTTAACAGTGATGGCTAGTTCGCAGTGTTCGCCAGTGTTACCTGTGCCTGTGCCGGTCTGAAATCAAATGCGGTCACCGGGAGCAGGCAGTTCCGAGAGCAGCCCGATGAAGGCCCCCGGCGGCTGTTCTCGGAACTGCCTGCTCCCGGTGACCGCATTTGATTTCAGACTGGCTCGCGGCACAGGTAAGGGGGTTACCTGTGCATCGCCGGCCGGGTGAGTCTAACCTTACTAAAGATGGCAGCCCGCATGTGTTCGCTGGCGAACACTGTGAACTGGCCATCACTGATCCTTAAGCCACTTTGTAACCAGTTTGGCAGTATGCTTTGGGTTATTGTCCATTTGGAAGACCCATTTTCAGCCCAAGCTTTAATTTCCTGGCTGATGTCTTGAGATCTTGCTTCAGTATTTCCACATAATCTTCTTTCCTCATGCATCAAAACAACCCCACAACATGATGCTGACACCCCCGTGTTTCACAGTTGGGATGGTGTTCTAAGGCTTCCAAGCTTCTCCCTTTTTCCTCCAAACGTAATGATGGACATTGTGGCCAAAAAGTTCAATTTCGTCAGACCACAGGCCATGTCTCCAAAAATGTAGGTCTTTGTTCCTGTGTGCATTTGCAAACACATTAATCTGGCTTTTTTATGTTTCTTTTGGAGTAATGGCTTCTTCCTGGCAAAGGGGCCTTTCAGCTCATGCTGATACAGTACTCGTTTCACTGTTGCTATTGACACAATCTTACCAGCTTCCGCCATCATCTTCACAAGGTCTTTTGTCTTTGTTCTTGGGTTGATATGCACATGTCGGACCAAATCACGTTCATCTCTGGGACACAGAACCCGTCTCCTTCATGAGCGGTATGATGGCTGGACATTCCCATCTTGTTTGCACTTGCGTATAATTGTTTGTACAGATGAACGTGGCACCTTCAGGTATCTTGAAATTTCACCCAAGGTTGAGCCAGACTTGTACAAGTCAACAATTCTCTTCCTGATATCTTGGCTGATTTCTTTAGACTTTCCCATGAAGCTACACAAAGAAGTAGTGTGTTTCAGGTGTGCATTTATATACATCCACAGGTGTGTCTCTAATTAACTCAGATGTTGCCAACAACAGAAGCTTCCAAACACATGATGTCATCATATGGGCAGTCCAGAATTGTTTAAAGGCATAGTAATCTTAGTGTATGTAAACTTTTGATTTTGCAGAAAGTAATAAAAATGTCTTAAAGCATTCTCTCTCTCATTATTCTGGCATTTGGCAAATAATAATAATTATGGTAATCCTAATTGACCAAAAACAGGAAAGTTTTTTTCTGATTTCATGTCAGATATTGAGAAAAACTTGCATATGTGTCTTTTTATATAGTGTATGTAAACTTTTGGTTTCAACTGTATCTTTATACATGATAAAGGAACCTGGCCACAAATGACTGTCTGTTCAGGTCTCCAATCCTCTTAGTCCAGTTGCTGCATAACCCAGTGCCTACAAAGACATTAACTGTGTCAGATTTTAGCAGTATTTTTTTTTTTTTCACTCCAGCTTACTATAGTTTATTAAAGGGGTTATCCAGAAATTTATATTGATGACCTATCCTCAGGATAAGTCATCAATATCAGATCAGCTGTTAGGAAGACTCACAGACCACCACTCTCTTCTAGGCCATGTGACATCACTGTACATCGGTCACATGGCCTAGGTTCACTTCAATGGGGCTGAGCTGCAGTGCCAAGCACAGCCGCTATACTATACATAATGCGGTCATTGGAAAGCTGCGGGAGCCTGCTTCGCTCACCAGAGCTCCGGTGAATGCAGCGGTTCCCTGTAACAGCTGATCTGCGGGGGTGCCGGGAGTCGGATCCCCACCAATATGATAATGATGACCTATCCTGAGAATAGGTCATCATTTTCAATATCTGGATTATCGCTTTAAAGCCTAATGTACGCGACCATATCCATTTTGTGGTCTGCAAATTGCAGAGCCACAAAACACAGATACAGGTCACATACATCCTGCATTTTCCCGTTCCACACATCATGCCTTATGTTAAAAATGTCTATTGCCTTATCTTGTCCATAAAACTGATAAGAATAGGTCATGATCTATCTTTTTTGGCAGAACGGACATACAGATGCAGACAGCACATTTTTTGTGGCACCATTGAATTGAATGGGTCCGCCTCTGATCTGCAAAAATTGCGGATCGGATGCAGCCCAAAAATATGGTCATGTGCATGGGGTCTAAATGCAAGTCTCTCAGCAGTAATTAACATTGTGAGAATCAGGTCCCCATGTACCCACCCAGTGACATCACATGCCCTACTGAATTAATCTGCTGTGGTCCACATCTCACCTCCTAAGCCCTCAGCTCCATATCTTAATCAAACACAACTGGAGGAGAAGGACAGAAAATGGCTGCTATTGATGCCATCACAGCTTTTGTGGCAATATACTGTGGTGCACTGTGGTATGTGGTTCTGCTGGAACGTTTTTTTTTTTTTTGCACTATGGTATTGCTGCCCCTGCTTACTTGTGTTGCCCTGCCTTCTGTCAATTTGGGCCAGTTTATTTTTTTATTTTTTTTTAGGGCCACTCTAAGTTTCAAGTCCACCCCTGTGTGTAGCTGTGGATGTCTGATCATATTCTCATTTCATATTGTTTATGTATTTTTATTGAATGTCCTGTATTTTTTTATTCATTTCCCATTGCTTGCAGTAATAGAGCAATCTAAACCCTTGTTTTTAAATCTCTGCAATGGTCAGAAACTGTGTTACACGTGATTGCCAATCTTCATCATTGTTTGGCATGATAATTATTTCCTTTTGAGAGTAACCTAAATTAGGCGTTTAGTGGTTCATATTTCAAATTGTTTTACATTTTTTCCTCTAAAACATAGACTGGATACAAATAAGAGAAGTGTAATTATTTCTTTTATATTTTTTTTCTCCATTTAGCGTGCGTTCTTGGCTTTGGCTAAAACAAAAGGTTCACACAGAGCTTTTTAGAGGAGGTTTTGAGAAGGGGATTCGAAAGGAACTCGGAAATATAAAGGAAGGACGGCTTCTCCTTTGTGCTGGGTCCACTTATGGCTTTGGCTGAAAAAAACTTAAGCAAAATCGTCCTCAAAACCTCCTCTGAAAAAACACCCTACAACATTTAAAAAAAAGGTTAATTGTACGGCAATATGGAGTCATAAAATGCAGTGGTATACACAGAAATCATTGGGCCCATAGCAAAATTTAGAATGATTACCCTCTCCTAAGTTAATGTGCGTTGGTTTAGTTGGATTTGTCATTCTTTTCTATGACGTTTCTAAGACTTCACATATAGTTTTTGTGGCATTTGTTGTCACACCTACAGCATGTTGAGAAGGAAAAAAACTAAATGTCACTGATCTATAAATGCTCTAAAACTGAAGAAATGTCTCAAAAAGACACAGTTTGGTGTGCATTTTACAGTATATTTCTCCATTGGCTTTAAGCTAGTGTATGTCCAGAGCTGTTACTGAAAAAATAAAAAAAATAATGTTGTCCATCAGAAAAAGTATAGTCTTCATCCCAGAGATTTTATCAATATATTTCTGCTATAAACCTGCCATAAATATACTAAATAATCTCCCCCTGGGATCTGCATATGATATTTCAAATAATAAAGCTTTGGCTGCCTGCATCCAAAACTAGGAGGAGCTCTGAATGTATACAGCTGTAATAGAACTCAAAAGAAGCTGAATAAATCTCTATGCAGTGAGCTCCCCCTAGTGGTGGTTGCAGGTAATTCATTTGGTTATGTTGGGAAGCAATGAAAAAAGCATAGTGCCGAGCCCACTTCCACCACTGACTCCCTAGCAGCTGCAGAGTCTGCCTCCATGCAAAGTATGCGACTGCACACAAGCTCCATAAAAACTCACCGTCCATGTGCATTCTCTTCGCATATTTTGTTTTCTATAAAAGGGTCCTCTGATGATTGCTGAAAAGACTTTGCCAGAAATATGTTAGAATGTTGAACTTGATACGAGCTATGATTAGAGCTTCCTATTGTTAACGGTAAAAGTGGCCATACACATTAGGTGTTTATCAGTAGTGATGAGCGGCAGGGGCAATATTCGAATTCGCAATATTTCGCAAATATTTTGTAGAATATTCGTCATATATTTGCGAATTCGAGATTATATTCGTGATTGCGAAAATCGGCAATGTAATATTCGCGTAATGTGCGCGTAATACAGGCGTGGGTCACTTATGCTACATTTTTCAAGCTGGTATAAGTTTCCTGAGATTGGAGAAAATGGTTGGCACGGCAGAACATTAGAATAGCTTTATCTGCAGATAGAGTGCTCCAATATATTTGCGCTTGCGAATTTTCGGCATTTTTAAAACTAATAGACCACAGCACTCTTTCTAAGACTGGCAAAGGTGGGTGCACGTCCGGGTTATGTTCTGGAGCTCCACCTCAAGAACTGTAGATATCACACAAATTTTTAGACAGCACTCCGTGATAATGATGATAATAAGTGAACTATATATATATGTTAACTGTCTAATGTAATACAACAAAGCACATAGCACAGCAATGACACTGCTGTCTCTTTCATAACTGCAATAGACTTTAGAAAATAGCTGCTGGGGAGGTTCTTATATAGTAAGGGGTAGGCAACTTTCCTATTGGTTGATAGAAATGTTGCTAAGCTCTGACAAAGCCTTCTCATTGGCCCACAAGCTAGAAGAAGGGAGGGATGATCACCTGATGTGTACTGTGTTAAAAAAACAACAACGAATATTCATCATTACAAATATATAGCACTATATTCCAAATATTCGCAAATTCTCGAAGTGCCGATATTTGCGATATAAATTCGTAATACAAATATTCGCGCTCAACACTATTTATCAGCTGAACCCACCAATTTTAGTAGGCCCGGCCAACCATCTAATGAGCATGAGGCCCTCCCAGCTCTCCCCCAGTAGCAGATGTCGGTAAAGATAAGGATTAGGCAGTTAGATTTCAACATGCCTGACCTTTTTTCTTGAAGAGATAAACCATTGCCAGCCCAAGGTTCCAGACCTAGTTGTCCTTTTCAGGTGGCGACCCCCATATGACAGCTTAGTGAGGGACACGCTAGCCACTATTAGAGAATAAATAGATGTAAACCATTGCTTATGCAGTCATTCGTCAACTAATACCCCCATGGGAGCCACAGATGAGCAAAGTATTATGACTGTTCCCATTTATACTTTATGTGCTGATGGAGATTTTTTCACTTTGCTTCTTTCCCGATCTGTGGTGTGTTTATGTTGTGTGCGGACTGTGATATTGGTCACAGTTTGGTCTTAAGAAAAAGGAAAACGTCTGGTACCGTGTTAGCCAATAGAAAACTAGTTTAGTGCTCTTATTAAGAGAAACAAAATAAGAGTATTGCAGGTTTGATAGCTTTTAATGGCTAACAAAAATAGAAGTAATGATGTTACATAGCAAGCTGCCTGATGAAGGGACTGGTGATGTCTCGAAAGCTCTCTATGTAACATCATTACTTCTATTTTTGTTAGCCTTTAAAAGGTATCAAACCTGCAATACTCTTATTTTGTTTCTCTTAATGAGAGCACTAAACTAGTTTTGGTTTTAGGTTTACATGGACTTTAATGATATTGATGAAAAGTTCTGTTTTATGGTTTCCCCACTTTTGCTCTGATTATATGCTAAAAGACCATATAGGTCCCAGTATTTTATAACTAGGTAAAGCAATTATACTTGAAGCCTATTTCTGCAGTAGCAGTTATTACAAAAAAACATAAACAGCTCGAATAAGCTTGATGCCTCAAAGGCCTCCTCCTCCTGTTAGATTTTATTGCAAGTTGCAGGTCATAACTTTTTATTGAACCCGCATAAAGCATTATTGAACTAGCTTGAGAATTACATAGCCTTCAAATATTTGTCAGCCAGGCTCATAAATATTCAGAGATTTACAAGTTTACAATCATGATGGGTGTTTTTCTTCATTTTTTTAAAATTATTCTTGAAAGAAAACTGACACAGATTGAAAGCAAAATAAAATATATCCTTATATTATTTTTGGGTACTTGTTACTTGTGGCGCAGAGATATCAATAATGGAGCAGGGTAAATATTGCCATTATTTAATGCGTCCAATACTAATTCTTTAAAAAAAATTTACACAATTTGTTAGACATCAAAATGAAAATGCTGGAATGCCCATGAACCACTAGAACTGAGGTCCTCTGTTCACATTCCCTCTGACTGAGGGACTGAAATAGAGGAGGTAAAGGGTGAAGCAGATGTTTTGCAGACACTCCTCATACAAGTCTATGGGGAATATGGATCTAGCCAAGAACATTAACTCATTTAGTCACAAAATAGAATGGAGATTTTCATTCTTCAGCTCACCTATCTAGCTGGCCCAGTTAAAAGGTATGGCGGTGAAGGGATGGCCATCAGTATTAGCGCTGAGCTCTTTGAAGAGGTAGCTACCTCCTTTGCTGGTCTAGGACACTAAAGCTGTAAATGCACACATATGTGTATGTTTAGAGTAATTCGAGGGTAGGTAGACCTGCAGTATTCTAAGGTGATCAATGGGTTTTCTGAAACAACCCTGGATATATGTGGTAGTAATGAGGATGATATGCACATCTTTGGTGGTTTCAACATAGATATATCCTTGACAGTAGATGGGGTTATCGGGCAAATCCTCGATGCTGTAGTAATGGGCACATTTCTAGTGGTCTAGGGCAGTGAAAGGGCTAATGGTTGACCACTGGATTTTGTTTCCTCTATCCCACACGCTACTGCCGCTAACTACTGGAAGCTGTGAAAGAACTTACCTGCTCCTGCGGGCCTATTGTTTCTACTGCTTGGCTGTCATTATGCCTGTCAATCTGTTGCTGCCTGTAAAGAAATTGTACTTTAACAGGTAAACAGTGTAGGACAGCAAAGATCACTCCGAATATCTGCATGCCCATGTGGACCTTACTACCTTAAAAAATCAGATGTAGCCACAGCCTCCAAGTTCAATGTCCCATGTTTATTCATCTAAAAAAGTCATGTGTTATCTAAAATGGTGATGTTTAACCCCTTGGTACAGCTAGGTCTTATTTAAACTTGCCATTTTCATGTATATCCTATTTGGATTGATAAAGGAATGAAGATGCTGGGGTTACACTTGTCTTTTCCTAAGGAAAGAGCGCTGTCTGGGGCAGGATGCTCACCTAGCCTCATTGACAGTGCAGCCCTGGTTAGACATATTTGAACCCAATAATACAGCGCTCACTTTAATACTTTTTCCTTTTTTTCATATGAAGTAGAATATGTGCTTTCTACTTATCAAGCGACCACTAAAAACTGTTTTATGGTAGTATATTAGATAAATGTATATACAGACACTTCCTATTCTTGTCTGCTCCTGGAATATATATTGATAATACTGCAGTTTAAATTTGCTTGCATTTATGAAAAGCTCAACTAATATGTGTGAATGTAGCTTCAATAAAGGAACAATGACCTTCATTTTAGACTTTATAGGTAATATATATGGTGTGGAGAATATAACATCATTAGTACTGTACACTGGTATTACTGGAATGTGTCACAAAATTCCACAGGATCTTCTGTCGCTTGTAGGTTACACTTATTAAATCAATGTCTGCAATACTAGACATAAGGATCAACCTCTAAAGTACAGATTGTCCTTCATCCTTTGTCATATGTGAATGTTTTTGTGGTGATGCATGCAGCAATACAGTGTATACGAGCTTTTAATATTTTTAAATGGCCATTATAGTCATCCTGCCTTCTGCAAAACCCTCTATATATATTTTGTTTGTTCACATTTGGTCCAGTTATATAAAAAATATTACCCAAAATACAAAAGCGAATTGCACATTGCATTTGAGATTTGTAAACATCCCGATTATTTCAGTAAGGCCTCATGCACACAGCAGTATTTTTTCATGGTCCGCAAAACGGGGTTCGTTGTTCCGTGATCCGTTTCCGTTTTTTTGTCCGTGTGTCTTCCTTGATTTTTGGAGGATCACCAGACATGAAAAGTGAAAAAAAAAATCTAAGTCAAGTTTGACTTGAAAATGATAGGAAAAAAATGGACATGGATCACGGACACGGATGACAATCTTGTGTGCCTCCGTGTTTTTTCACGGACCCAGGGCCATTGACTTGAATGGGTCCGCGAACCGTTGTCCGTGAAAAAAATAGGACAGGTCATATTTTTTTTCACGGGCTGGAAACACGGATCACGGACGCGGATGACAAACGGTGCATTTTCCGAGTTTTCAACGGACCCATTGAAAGTCAATGGGTCCACAGAAAATCACGGAAAACGGAACAACGGACACGGAACCCAACAACGGTCGTGTGCATGAGGCCTTACAGGTGAAACTCGAAAAATTTGAATATTGTGCAAAAGTCCATTTATTTCAGTAATGCAAATTAAACGGAATTGCATTAATGCAGCTTAAAATTAGAATTTTGTGAAAAGGTTCAATATTCTAGGCTCAAAGTGTCACGCTCTAGTCAGCTAATTAATCCATATACCCTGAGCAAAGGGTACCTGAGATTGTGACTTTGGGGTTTCCTAAGCTATAAGCCATAATCATTCAAATTATACCAAATAAAGGCTTGAAATATCTTGCTTTGCTTAATAAAAGTTATTTTTTCTAAATTACTGCGGCACATAGTGAAATGGGACTAATATAGTTATGTTCATCTGACATTAGCACATCGCTAATGTCAGCTAGCTCAATACCCATTTTTCTGCTGACAGAAACTCTTTAAATACTTAATACAATTTTGCCAGTCTGTGTCCTGATTCAAACTAGTATCTTTTAGGGTGGGTTCACATCATGTTTTTCCCATCCTCTTAACATATACAAAAAACATATATGTTAAATGGATGCCTCAGACCGATGCCATACAGTGGCATCTGTTTACCATAGAGTTCTATTGTAAAAAGTATACAAATATATGTCAAATACATATGTTTAAAATAACTAAAAATATAAAATTGGATTAAAAACATGGCTAACGAAATCCCCCTCTTGAATAAACCCCAAATGATAATAGTTGAAATTCGATAACACTCCGAGGCCCTAACAACAGAAAAGATCAAGTGATTATGTGGCTGGAGGTATATTAGACGGTCACCGTATAGCAATTTTACTGTTGGCCAGAGGAGTACAGGCCCCAAAAATTATTCATTCACCCTACAGAAAAGAACAAGTGATTATGTGGCTGGCTGGAGATATATTAGACGGTCAATGGATATCAATTTTACTGCAGGCCAGTGGGCTACAGGCCCCAAAAACTATTCATTTACCAGACAGAAAACATCAAGTGATTATGTGGCTGGAGGTATATTAGACGGTCATTGAATATCAATTTTACTGCAGGCCAGTGGACTACAGGCCCCAAAAATTATT
Source organism: Bufo bufo (assembly GCF_905171765.1). Classification (NCBI taxonomy): domain Eukaryota; kingdom Metazoa; phylum Chordata; class Amphibia; order Anura; family Bufonidae; genus Bufo; species Bufo bufo. Next base: position 637,963,072 of record NC_053390.1, on the reverse strand, counting down.
CATTTACCAGACAGAAAACATCAAGTGATTATGTGGCTGGAGGTATATTAGACGGTCATTGAATATCAATTTTACTGCAGGCCAGTGGACTACAGGCCCCAAAAATAATTCATTCACCGTACAGAAAAGAACAATTGATAATGTGGCTGGAGGTACATTAGGCGGTCACCATTTTACAATTTTACTGTTGGCCAGTTAGATTACAGGCCCCAAAAATTATTCTTTAACCGTACAGAAAAGAACAAGTAATTATGCGGCTGGAGGTACATTAGGCGGTCACCATATAACAATTTTACTGTTGGCCAGTTAGATTACAGGCCCCAAAAATTATGCATTCACTGTACAGAAAAGATCAAGTGATTATGTGGCTGGAGGTATATTAGACGGTCGATGGACAGATGGATCTGTATAGCTGCGGTATCTCAGCAGAACCGCACACAACTGCTGCACAATACAAATGCACTATGAAGAAAGTATATTATAGCTATATCACACCCCTTCCTCAATCAGTTTTTTTGGGGGGCAACTGGAATATCACACCAGTTGCAATTAGTTGTTCCAATAACGTTTGTCCCTCTGTATAGCTGCTGTATCTCAGCAGAACCGCACACAACTGCTGCACAATACAAATGCACTATATAGAAATTATATTATAGGTATATCACACCCCTGCCTCAATCAGTTTTTTTTTTTGGGGGGGGCTACTGGTATATCACACCAGTTGCAATTAGTTGTTCCAATAGTGTTTGTCCCTCTGTATAGCTGTTGTATCACTGCAGAACCGCACACAACTGCTGCACAATACAAATGCACTATAATACTTTCTATGTTAGAAAGTATATTATAAGTAGATCACACCCCTCAGTATGTCACACCTATCGATAGCACACCTATGCCAGTCCTTAAAAGGACTTTTGTGGCCCTATTAGCTAGATTTTGGTCTCCCTAACAGTCTGTCCCTGCTCCACACAGCAACCTCTTCCTACACTGGCAAAAGACTAAATGTAAAATGGCGGCGAGATCGGGTTTATTTATAGGGTAGGGGGTGTGTCCATGTGCTGAAACGTCTCAATTGGCTGTCCTGTCCCACCTGATGGATGTGTCATGGGTCAAAGTTCGGCGCAATGCAAAAGAATATGGCCCCAGCGGACATCGCCATATGTTCGCATGTTCGGCGAATCGAGAACGAGCAAAGTTCACCGCGAAACAACTGAGGGGTCAACCGTAAGGCCATCTCTACTTGCAACTGCATATACTGCATATAAGGTGTAAATCCCCACTGTGCCATAGTTCAGTTTGGTCTTTTAATATCCAAAAATGACTAATAATTCCAAAGAAGTTAGTACCCTAATAATAGGGACTTTTTCCAACCATCTTTCGCACAACTGGCCAGATTTCAGTGCAGATATCTTTACTACTTCTGACCGGTGAACTAAGGAATTCATATTGTTCCCACCTGATAAGAAGAAAATGCTAGGATGTCAACAAGTAAATTTTAATAAGAGAGATTTATTCAAGTTAATGTTTATCTACGAGAAGCTTTCGTAATACTTGATAATTGAATAAGATGGTTAAGTGATTAGTTTGTACCCTTGAAAAAAATAAAATATCATCAGCATACAAAAGTATCTTGTCCCCCTTCCCCTCACCCCATTCCATAGACCAGTGTTTCCCAATCAGTGTGCATCCAGCTGTTGCAAAACTACAACTCCCAGCATGCCCGCACAGCCAAAGGCTGTCCGGGCATGCTGGGAGTTGTAGTTTTGCAACAGCTGGAGGCACACTGGTTGGGAAACACTGCCCTAGACCACCCTATCCTCGCTGATCATGATGGCCAGGGGATCCTCCAGAAACGCAAACAGTAAGGCTACATGCACACGAGCGTATTTTGTTTCCCTGTCCGTTCCATTTTTTTTGCGGATAGGATGCAGACCCATTCATTTCAATGGGTCCGCAAAAAATGCAGACAGCACACCGTGTGCTGTCCGCATCAGTATGTCTTTTCCGTAGCCCCACAAAAAAATAGAACATGTCCTATTCTTGTCCGTTTTAGGCATAGTTACAATTGATCCGCAAAAAAAACACGGGTGGCATACAGATGTCATCCGTTTTTATTTGTGGACCGCAAAACACATATGGTCGTGTGCATGTAGCCTAAGGGAGAGAGGGATCAACCCTGTTTAATCCTCCTTTCCATCTCAAAAAAGGTTAGGTTTATGATAAAATATTAAAAAAATAAATGTATTACCCAAACCAAATTTTTCTCACACAACCCAAAGGAACCTCCATTCCACACCCACGGCATAAGGCTTCCACACACTGAAGATTTACAAATGCCTTATGTGTATTGTTTGATGATGACCTTTGAGGCAAAAAAAAAACACCTCAATGATTGCCATAAATGAGGGATTCTACAATCTGGCTGTGAGTATATTTGCTAGTATTTTAATATCATTATTTAAAAGTGAAATTGGTTTGGTACAAGCCAGGATAACTATCCTTATCTGGTTTAGGGATCAACACAATTGTGACTTCTTCCATCGATTTGAGTAGTCTACCACACATCAATTGGAAGGCCATCTGGCCCTGGCATGGCATATCTGCTATCACTACTTCAACCTCTTGCCTTGTTATAGAAAATTCCAACATACCTTTCTGTTCTTCATTTAAGGGTGGAATTTTGACTCCATTGAGATACGTTCTTTTCTGGTTCTCATCATAATTATCCCTAGAAGTGTACAATTCCTGTTAGAAGTCCAACAACTACACAACACTGTTTGTCCCTTAAAGGGTTTCTATCACTTCATATGACATAATTAGCTGGCAGACACTAGCGATCTGCTAGTGTCTGCTCTGGCCAACCATCCTACTATAATCACTTGTGGGGCAGCGGTTTTGCTAAAAAACTAACTTTTATAAATATGCTAATGAGCCTCTAGGTGCTATGTGGGCGTCATTAGCACCTAGAGGCTCCGTCTACCTTCATACACAGCGGCCGCCCAGCACGTCCCTCCAGCCCGCCCATGTCCTCCTCCGTGTGATGCAGCGGCCGAATTCTCGCGCATGCGCCGTGCGCGGCTGTATTCGGCACATTAGAGATGTCTGAGCTCGGAGCAGTCAGACATTCAATGCGCATGCGCCGAATACAGCCGCGCATGCGCATTGAATGTCTGACCGCTCCGAGCTCAGACATCTCTAATGCGCCGAATACAGCCGCGCACGGCGCATGCGCGAGAATTCGGCCGCTGCATCACACGGAGGAGGACATGGGCGGGCTGGAGGGACGTGCTGGGCGGCGGCTGTGTATGAAGGTAGACGGAGCCTCTAGGTGCTAATGACGCCCACATAGCACCTAGAGGCTCATTAGCATATTTATAAAAGTTAGTTTTTTAGCTAAACCGCTGCCCCACAAGTGATTATAGTAGGATGGTTGGCCAGAGCAGACACTAGCAGATCGCTAGTGTCTGACAGCTAATTATGTCATATGAAGTGATAGAAACCCTTTAATCATAAAATGGATAGCTTGACTCTCTGGCAATTGATAATTCTGGTTGACTGTTTGCCAGGCCTGTCCCCTTCTCAGTATCTTGTACTATTTGCTAAAAGGTCAGCACTTTGTGCTTTCTCAATCAAATAATTATTATAGTTTTCTGAGGCAATTTGCCAAACACTCTCTCAACTCATCAGTTTTCCCTTCTATGTAGGCAGTTTCTGTCTTCCTCCTAACCTTTTGCTCTAGTTTTCTTTCCTTTTTTTTCTAACTAGTCTCTTTGCATTTATAATTTCACAACAAAAAAACATAATATATGCTTTAGCTGTGTCCCAAACCAAGTCCATACCTGCTGGATCCACATTATTGAGGAAAATGTTTGTGATTATTTCATTTAACTTAAGTTGTTCGTTAAATATTTCCACCCAATGTCGATTAATATTATAATCTTTTATTTTTGACATATCATGATTAAAGGGGTTGTCCACTTTTTACTTTTAATGACCTATCCTCAGGATAGGTCATCAAAATCAGATTGGCAAGGGTCAGACTCCTGGCACTGATTCCTGCCTTCTGTGCTCTGTTTACCTTCTTCCTGCAGCAATTGCAGTGGTGAGCAGGTGTACTTACAAGTATGATGTCCCCATACACTTCTATGGGACGGCTCTGTCTGTTCAAGTGAATACTACTGAGCAGTCCTATAGAAGTGAATGGGGACATCATACTTAATTGCATGTGCTCACCACCGCAATTGCTGCGGGGAGCAGGTAGAGCAGAGAAGGAAGTGCCGCCAGACTTTTGGCACAAGTCGAAACCAAAAACCAGAAGGGACATGTCCAGATGAACACAGCTCGAAGCTGTGGTGGGTGTCCTTCGGCAAAAACCACAGAGGTAAGAGTGTCAAAATCTACCATGTGAACATACCTTTCGTGTCCTAAAAAATCAGCATCTAAAAAATAAACTGCCCTTTTTTTAATCTATTTTTCTGTCTAACACAAAAGAGAAAAAGTCTAATACAGTGTTAGCCAGAACAAAATGGGTTTATTGCTCCCAAACAAAATAAAAACCTTTCAGGTATTATACCTTTTAATAGCTAACAAAATAGAAGCAATGATGTTACACAGCAAGCTTTCAAGACCACTTCCCTTCAGTGTAGAGGGATGCAAAACCTGTTTCCATGAAATGGTAGAAGACAAGATTCAGATCCCCAACATACAGCAAGACTATAAAATCCCTGGGTCGTTCACATGTGCTTCATTCAATGTTAAAGGGGTTATCCCATGACTAACGTAAAAAATGAAAATCAGACATTATATAGTACATGACAATCTCTTTCTAACAAAGCTAGAACCAGCCCTGTACCTCACATGGATCCAGAGATCTCCTCATTCATTGCTCTGCTAGCACTCAAGGGGAGTGTCTTTTCTGCTGCAGCTCAAGGGGCGTGTCCATGCTCTCCCTATCACAGCTCAGGAGGCTGAAAGGATGAAACTGAGCATGTGCGGCTATCTCAGTGAGCCAGACAAAGAAATAAGAAAAAAAAAACTGCAGGTGGCGCTATACAGATACATTTTATTGAATTACTCAGTGGCTATGCTAAATTTTTAATTACATCCAATTACAAAAGAATTCAGATCCAGATGCTGGTAGGAAAACTGTAGAATATTATTTGTGGTACAATCCCTTTAAGATCCTGATTTTCTGCACTAAGACCCTGATTAATCAAGACCGGAGTGTGCAGTGTTCCTTCCCGCCAATTTGCCATCCTCGTCAGTGGAGGAGTAAGCTGCATTTGCATGCTGTTATCTTCTCCACAGTATGGGGAGGAGGGATCTGTAATGGCATCGCTCGTCCCCATATAGAACATATGGTGCTGTTTAGACCGCATGATCTGCTGCCAGAAAACAGTGCTTTAGGTGACCACATGAAAGATCTAATTACCCAATGTACCAGCACCTTTTACATTGGCAGATTATTGCTAATGAGCGTTCTTACGAAGGCTTCTTACTGATGATCTGCTTGATGTTTGGGCACTGTAAAGGGGCCTTTACACCTACTGTAACTTTGTGATGAATGAAAAGTGACCCCTGGTGAATATCCACTGTAATTTGAGTGAATTTGTCGTGCAAACCATCTTCTAGCAAATATTCTTAATTTTTCTGTGCTCATGTGAGTTTTCAATCAAGCACACTATAGCAGATAAATATCCACCTATTATTCTAAATATTGCATGTCTTTTAAGTCTATTTCTATGCCTGCGTGTTACTCTGTGCCTTGTACTTTTAGCATCACTCAAAACGGTTAGAGTTTATCAATATTCATATGGAGATAAATGGGCTCATACAGACACTTCCTATTCATGCCTGCCCCTGGAATATATATTGATAAAACTGCATTTTAAAATGACTACAGTTTATAAAAAGCTCTTCTAATCTGTGTGGAATGTAGCTTGAATAGAGATTCATTGACTTTCTTCTTAGACTTTGTAGCTAATATATAGGGCGTGAAGGACGTAAGTCCATTAATACTGTACAGTGGTATTACTGGAGTGTATCACCAGGGCCGTCTTTAATATTGATTGGACCCTGGGCAAAAATTTACTTGGGCCCCCTGGATCCCGCCTTCCCACACCTTAGCAGGCAATGACTGTAAATACTTCCAGTTCTGAAGACTCCAGCGGCTCAGGATCAGTGCTCTGGGAAGCTGGGCTCAGGCTGGAAGTAGGCACCGCTCTGCAGGAAGGAGACCGGGGCTCGGCTCACCCTAGTGTTACAGTGCCCCCTAGCACCCCACAGTATGCAGCATAGCACCCTATAGTATACAGCAACCCACAGTATGCAGTATAGCACCCTATAGTATACAATATACAGCACCCCACAGTATACAACACCTCACAGTATGCAGTATAGCACCCTATAGTATACAGCAACCCACAGTATGCAGTATACACCCTATAGTATACAGCACCACACAGTATGCAGTATAGCACCCCACACTATACAGTACCCCACAGTATATAGTAGAGCAGTATAGCAGCCCACAGTACACAGCACCCCACACTATACAACACCTCACAGTATACAGTAGAGCAGTATAGCACCTCACCGTATACAGCACCCCAAACTATACACGATACAGCACCCCACACTATACAGCCTCCCACACTATACAGTACAGCAGTGTAGAACTACACAATATACAGCACCCACAGTATACAGCCCCCCACAGTATACAGTACATCAGTATAGCACTCCACAATATACATTATACAGCCCCCCCACAGTATACAGCCCCCCACAGTATACAGTACAGCAGTATAGCATTCCACAATATACAGTATACAGGCCCCCCACAGTATACAGGCCCCCCACAGTATACAGGCCCCCCACAGTATACAGGCCCCCACAGTATACAGGCCCCCAACAGTATACGGGCCCCCACAGTATACAGGCCCCCACAGTATACAGGCCCCCACAGTATACAGCCCCCCACAGTATACAGCCCCCCACAGTATACAGGCCCACACAGTATACAGCCCCCCACAGTATACAGTACAGCAGTATAGCACTCCACAATATACAGCCCCCCACAGTATACAGTACAGCAGTATAGCATTCCACAATATACAGTATACAGCCCCCACACTATACAGGCCCCCCACACTATACAGGCCCCCCACACTATACAGTAGTTTACAGTATATTAGCATAACAGCCCCTGTCACCTTTTTCTGATGTAATCTTCACACAAAAAAGCTCCACAGTTAAGGCAAACTTCTGTCACAACACTCCTGGTAGGACCTTGATGACCTCATAGCCATGTGACCAGTAATATTGCTAGGTTACTGGTCACATGGTGATGTCATCTAAGGTCCTAAAGAATCACAGCTCACAGTACGCTGCCTGGAGTGCCGGCAGACATGGCATGGCAGCACCCCCTGTGTAGCTAACAGCCTGACACCCGGGGCAGTGGCTAGCAGGGCTCAAGAGGCAGCTGCCTTGGGCCCCCCAGGAGCAACTGGGCCTGGGGCAGCTGCCCTTTTTGCCCCTGGGTAAAGACGGCCCTGTGTATCACACAATTCTGCAGCTGATTTTCCCTCAACCTTTGTCATATATATATGCAATTGTGGGCACGTATGTAGCAATACAGTGTACATGAGCCTTTAATATTTTTCTTTGTCTTTTCAACGTCAGGTACTAAATGGCCTTTAGACATCAGAACCTGAATGACATAAAATCTACAGTTTTGCAGAGTTGCATTCTAACCTTTTCTGCCTGTGTAGAAGCCTTTACTGTACTAGAATATAAATCTTAAAATGCAAAATGATCAGGCAACATATGGAGACCATCACCTCTATGTGTCCCTATTATGGATCCCCTATGTCAGGGATGGCCAACCTGAGGCTCTCCAGCTGTTACAAAACTACAACTCCCAGCATGCCCACACTGCTTACAGCTATCAGCCTACAGCAGGGCATGGTGGGAGTTATAGTAATGTACTGGAAGTATGGATTCTCTAAGCCACAATCTATTTGGCAATGATTAGACAGAAGTGCTAAATTTAAGAGAATCTCTGGTTTTCAACCTCTCCGCCCACAATATGATGGACCACAATAATATGCGACTGACCATGCTGGCTAGACCCTCACGCTGATGTTAAAAGCTGAGACTTTAGCCAATATCTTCCAGTCAGGAACATATCGGAGCCCTGCACACCCCGTCAAGGTATCTCAGTATGGTGTGGGTCCTACCGCTAAACTACATATCGTGTGTGATAGGTACAAAGGACTGACTCACAGCCAAGCTCCTACATACCTCCATAGGAAGATCCCTAATGCAATGGGAGGGAGGAGGAGGCTGTGAGGCCCTCCTATAACAGGCCATGTGACACAGATTCCCATGCCATGATCCTAGAAATAGTTACAGGTTGGCGGCAGCAGCACTGGTGCAGTAGTACAGTAGTTAGAAATGTAGCCAACAGTTATCACCAGGAACACAGTCAGAACAGGACTGGCTACAAAATGGGGGAGTAGTCAGAAACCTAGCAAGGGGTCAGGGCCAGGAGTTGAACTACACGTATCATTAAAACAGTCTGAAGGACAAGGTAGGATCAAGGTCAGGAGCAAAGCCAAGGTCAGGATCAGTGGCAAGACAATAGCAATGCACAGGAACAAGAGCCAGCAAGGAATGCACCTTAACTACCCAGCAAAGCATGTCAGGACAGATTCTTAGCAACTGGGACACGGCCTTTGAACAAGGTTAGGTGAATGAGCTATATTTTTAAGTTAATATAGCTCCCACTGTATATACACAGTTAAAGGGGTTGTCCCACGAAAACTAGTCTACATTTTTTTCAAATGAGCAACTGAATCTGAATAATTTTGTAATTGCATGTAATTACTAATTACCATAAATTATTATATAGCCACTGAGTTATTTAAGCTGTGACAGTTACAGTGAGAGAGCTACAGTAGAAAGGCCATGCCCCCTGAGAAAGGGCACACCGTCTGTGCTGCACCAGTAAGGACATGTCCACTAAGCTACAGCAGAAAGGACACACAGTCTGAGCTGTCAGCTTAAAATAAATCTAGCAGAACAGTTGGAGCAATGCATGGGGAGAACTCATGATCCGTGTGAAGATACAGGGCTGGTTCTAGCTTTATTAGAAAGATTAGAAAGGTTATCATGTACTATATGATGTCTGATATTCATTTTCTTCATTAATCATGGCATAACCCCTGTTAGCCCAGCTCCCCGAACCCGCGATTCCGTCCCCACACGCAGGTACGGGCATCCGGCTTCTTCACTTCTTCCTGCTACTGAATGCCGTGCTGACAGATGCGGGCAGCGGGGTTTTTAGCTGTGGTCTGTATTCCTGCTGTCACGTGCCGGAGGCCCAAGGCAGACCTCCTGGAAATCAGGGAACCAAGACATGGCAACACAGACCAGCAGCAACACAAAACAAGAGCTGCATAAAGTTATACAGACTACGCACAGGCACTACTACACGGAACAGCGGGTGTGGACCCACTGTGCCACTGACTGGCAATACTCTGGAGGGGGGTGACTAAGCAACTACCTGGTATTCACTAGACCCTCAGATGGTAAGGATAGACTTAAGCCAAAAAGGTAGTTCCCAGGGGCTACTCCAGAGCAATCCCCAAGTCAGTGGCAGCTGGTCCAGACCGACCAGGAAGTACCTGAATTAGGTACCGGCAGGAAGTGTAGACAGACAGACAGAGACGGAACCAGGAGCAACGGCACAGACAAGCGAAATACAGATCAGAGACACGGAACAGGCTAGAAATACATACAGGCAAGGGATTTCCCCTCCGGGGAAGCCAGGGACCCTCTCACGAAGGCAGGACACAGAACAGACAACAAACAGAAGCAATTAAGCACTGCTAGGCGATCAGATACAGTTACGCACAGCTAGGTGAACAAGGAACATACTACATGGCAGGTACAGAGCAGAACAGGACATGACATAAAACACCATAACAGAGCAGGTACAGACGAACAGAGACTAACAATGCAAAACCAGGTGACACAACGCAAAAGGATAACTGGAACCCCAGGACAGAAGCGAGGTGCTACACCTAGCCAGGCACAGACAAGACTGAACCGACCTAACAGAACTAACCAAACTCCCAGATAGATAAGGCTGGATAATGAGGGCACCTGGAAAGCCCCTCCCAGGCACAGATCAGGGGAGTTAACCCCAACAGAACCAGAGTACAGAACACCAGACACACAGGCTGTGGCACAGGTTGTTGCCCCTGGCAACCAGCATACACGGAGACACCCGCAGCCAGTACGCCAAGGCACAGCAAACCCGAGACACCACAAACAACCAGGGAGGCATCACGGGAACAGCACAAATCTTGGGGACAGCAACATACACATTCGAGTTCAAGACACTGCGGCCAGCACGCAGCCCCAAGCAACCAGCCTGAACAGGTAATGGCCTGCAGCCAGTAAGCAAGGGAGCATGCAGCCAGCCTCAACGGAAAACTGTCACAATGAACTGCACTGTGGCACCTGCCACCAGCATTTCCTTCCTGACTCTTAGCAGAGCTTGCACTATGGCTCAGAGTTCCTTGTGTGCGGGCGTGTCTCTCCTCTCTGTTTGGTAGTCTGCGCACGCCCTCTATCTTCCTCTGCCTATGGCTGGTCTGCAGGAGGTATTTAAAGGCGCCTCCTTCTACAGGAAGGCGCCTGAACAACTTAGGGTACTTTCACACTAGCGTTTAAGTTTTACAGTATTAAGTCGCGTCATGGGGGTTCAATACCAGAAAAAAAAAACGCTTCAGTTTTGTCCCTAGTCATTGTCAACCGAAATGCATTCAGTTCTGTTTAGTTGTGTTCCCAGACCGGAGAGCAAACCACAACATGTATTTGGTTTCCGTCCTAGGATCCGCAAGTCAATGGGGACGAATCCGTTTTCTCTGCCACAATAGAAAACTGATCCATCCCCCATTGACTTTCAATGGAAATAATGACGGATCCGTCTTGGCAATTTCTAAAGATATGTTAAAGATATTACAACCGGATCCGTTCATAACGGATGCAGATGGTTGTATTATCAGTAAAGGAAGCGTTTTTGCTGGACCCTGCCGGATCCACCAAAACGCTAGAGTGAAAATACCCTTAGGTTCCTAGCTAGTCTAGTATCCTGTTTGAACTAAGGTGTTCTGTTGGTTCTTGTCATTCTGTGTACTGGACTTTGGATTACATATTATGGACTTTGCCTGATTACCGCCTACCCTGACCCTTATCTACGTTTACAGACTTTGCCTGAATGCCGACTGCCCTGACTTCTGCCTTCCTTACCCTGGCTATGCTTCCATCTGATCAGCCTCTGGCCTTCCAGCATCCACTGGGTGTATTGTGTCACCTGGAGCTCAGTCCAGTGGGTTCACACTCCTATCCCGATTCCCTCGTATTCCAGTTCCCCTTTGAGGCAGCACTTGGTACTCCCCTCGGGAAAGTCTCTCCTCACCATCAGAGGTATCATCTGAAGAACGAGGGGTGTGCTCAGACATTGCCCTCAGAGGGAGTTGGTCACGTAGGGCTCATACACACATGCTGATTTCATTTGCAGAAGGTTTTGGATCCTGAATTCCATAGGAAAAATAATAGCATCCTAAGGCATTAAATATTTTAGGAAGTATCTTCCCTTCTGTAATATGGTCAGCCATAGACACCATACAGTGGAACATGTACAGGGTGTCAGCATACTCATGACATACAAGACTGAATAAAGCATTCCTTTTATAAAATGCCAGCCCCGCTAGCGGCATCACATGATCACAACTAGGATAGAGCAAAAATGTTGAACAGAATCCTATCCTCCATATGTAGCAAACAATACTAGAATAAGAAATATTTTAGCAATTGCAGCTCAATGTTTTAACAAAACTACATCACATCTTGGCGCTTGTTCACACCCTTTGGGCACTTTGTAACACTAAGATCCAATTTCTCTGTTCATAAGTTTCCTTGTATAATCGCCACCTATCAACGGAGAAAAGACACGTTCTATTCCCGAAATGTGGAACGCCACAAATCTCCCTTATGCACTTCTGTAAAATGTTTAGTGAGGGAAGAAACATTTACCTTATTAGTCGCAGCAGAAATATGGCACCTTATGCGCACCTCAAGCCACCTGCCCCACATATTGCAAGTTGCCAAATAAGTCACGTGTGGTATTGCAATTTATGTCCGCCCTAATTTTAAACTCTTGCATAGTGGTACAGGCTTAAAAACAACTATTAACCCTAGCTTACCTGCATGCCTTGAATTTCCGATCTCAACCAGAAAAAGACAATAAAGTCCTTTGATGTACATTCCCAGGGGAAAACTGACTCGGAGAAACAACATCACCCAATGTCTGTGCCCATCTCAGTACGAAGCTGACACCCCTTTTTATAGAGTGTCCAAGTACTTTGTCTTCTATTTGAACTGGTAAATATTTATGTATAATATTTACTATTTGGTAATATTGTCTACTGTAGGTACTGTAGTTACAAAAGTAATTGGTTGCTCAGATTTTTCCTTTTTGGTAGTATATTTTGATTCAACCAACAAAGAAACTTGGGTATGATTCTGCCCTTTTCAAGAAGCCTTCTTTAGGGTAAAGTCAGAATAACCTCTTTGTCTGAGACGAGCGAGCACCTTATCTTTTTCTTCATTATACGTGTCATCGTGTATGCAGTTACGTCTGATGCGAACAAACTCTCCATATGGTATATTATTAATTACATGTTGAGGGTGATACGAACTAGCTGCCAAGATGGAGTTACCGGCTGTGCTTTTTCTAAATGGCATACTAATGACTTTACCATTCTCCTGGGAGAGCACTACATCCAGGAATGGCATGATGATATAGTCAAAATGATGTGTAAAGCTCAGATTTATGTCATTCCTATTGATGTACTGAACAAAATCCAAAAAATCAGAATGACTACCCTCCCAAATCAACAACAAGTCATCAGTAAAGCGTCCATGCCAGATTATTGATGACAAAAATGGGTTGGAGTCTGATAGAACGACCTGCATCTCCCACATGCTTATGTATATACACTGCCTGTCCAAAAAAAAAGCCTTTAGCTTTGATTACGGCACGCATTCGCTGTGGCATTGTTTTGATAAGCTTCTGCAATGTCACAAGATTTATTTCCATCCAGTGTTACATTAATTTTTTTACCAAGATCTTGCACTGATGATGGTAGAGTCTGACTGCTGCGCAAAGCCTTCTCCAGCACATCCCAAAGATTCTCAATGGGGTTAAGGTCTGGACTCTGTGGTGGCCAATCCATGTGTGAAAATAATGTCTCATGCTCCCTGAACCACTCTTTCACAATTTGAGCCCGATGAATCCTGGCATTGTCATCTTGGAATATGCCCGTGCCATCAGGGAAGAAAAAATCCATTGATGAAATAACCTGGTAATTCAGTATGTTCAGGTAGTCAGCTGACCTCATTCTTGGAGCACATACTGTTGCTGAACCTAGACCTGTCCAACTGGAGCAACCCCAGATCATAGCACTGCCCACACAGGCTTGTACAGTAGGCACTAGGCATGATGGGTGCATCACTTCATCTGCCTCTCTTCTTACCCTGATGCGCCCATCACTCTGGAACAGGGTAAATCTGGACTCATCAGACCCCATGACCTTCTTTTTCTGGTTTGCCTCACTGATTAGTGTTTTTTTTTACGGCTACACAGCTGTTCAGTCCCAATCCCTTGAGTTCCCTTCTCATTGTGCATGTGGAAGTGCTCTTTCACTATTATACATAGCCCTGAGTTCTACTGTTGTTTTTCTTCGATTTGATTTCACCAAATGTTTAAGTGATCGCTGATCACGATCATTCATTTTCCCGCCACATTTCTTCCTTGAATATGATGGGTCCCCACTATCCTTCCAGTTTTTAATAATGCATTGGACAGTTCTTAACCCAATTTTAGTAGGTTCTGAAATCTCCTTAGATGTTTTCTCTGCTTGATGCATGCCAATAATTTGACTCTTCTCAAACAGACTAACATCTTTTCCACGACCACGAGATGTGTCTTTCGACATGGTTGTTTAAGGAATGAGAAGCAACTCATTGCACCAGTTGGGGTTAAATAACTTTATTGCCAGCTGAAAGATAATCGCCAATGCAGTAATTATCCAATACGAGGCTCATAACTATTTGCTTAGTTAAATCCATTGTTTACTTTTTTTTGGGACAGGCAGTGTATTAGCAGAAGAAGAGGAGAAGCGAGCCCCCATAGATGCCCCACGAACCTGAAAGAAAATACTTTGTTCAACATAAAACATTGTTTTTTTTTTACAAAAATTTAACAGACATCAAGATAAACTCTTGTAATTGAGCAGTATATCTCCTGTAGAGTCTAAGATGTTCACCAAGTGCTGACAAACCTTGGGCATGTAGAAGAATATAGCCACATTACATTGCAAGTAGCCCAACTTTATGTGTCTGACCATTTTTCAAGACATGCTTTGTGTCATGTAAGTAGCTGGGAATTTTAATCACAAGTGGTTGTAACTGTTGATCTACCCACATGCCCAATTTTTCGCACAAGGAGCCACTATAGGCCTAAAGGGGGGAGGAAACTTCCTCTTATGCACTTTGGGGAGGGAGTGGATATTCTGCCATTCTCTCATTAATGACCCCCAGAACTATACCCTCCAATAATAATTTTTTTAGGCATTCCTGTACATAATGAGTAGGATCAGTATTGACGCCGCATCATTTAGTCTGAGTTCACACGGGCGTGACAGATTTGTTCAGGATGCGTCCCGGGTGTACTGCGGCAAACCCGCGGGAGTAGGTACCCAATTGCAGTCAGTTTTGACTGCGATTGCGTTCCGTTGTTCAGTTTTTATAAAAAAAACTGACTGTGGTACCCAGACCCGAACTTCTTCACTGAAGTTCAGGTTTGGGTTCGGTGTTGTGTAGATGTTATTATTTTCCCTTATAACATGGTTATAAGGGAAAATAATAGCATTCTTTAATACAGAATGCTTAGTAGGTGGTCAATTGAGGGTTAAAAAAAATATATAATTAACTCACCTTCTCCTCTTGATCGACATGATCTATCTTTTTGCCGAAGGGAAGTACGGGACGAAACCCCACGGAAGCACTCCATAGGGTTCCGTCCTGTACTTCCGTTCAGCACCATTCCGCATCTCTGGATTTGCGGACCCATTGAAGTGAATGCACACGGAACAGTGCCCGTGTACTGCGGATCCGCAAATGCGGTCGGCAATACGGTCACAGAGCGCACATGTTCGTGTGCAATAAGCCTTAAAGTCTTCATTCTGTGCATAATCTGACAGTGAATCTTGCGTCTCCTTAATTTGCTTTTGAGTATAATTCAGTACATTTTGTTCTTCCTGAATAATCAGTGACATTATTCTCAGCAAACAATCCGAAAGTATGCTGTTCTATTGTTTCAAAAAATCTCCATGGTATCAAAAAGTAGGGACCTTTTTTCAACCCTAATCCATTGATTATCCATGTCTTCAATTCTTTTGCAAGCAAACTTTCCAGGCGTTTCACATTTCCAGGAGTTAACATTTCTGTTGGAGGCAATTTCTGATTGAATGTGCTACTATAGCCTCCAAATACTGAAGCTATTTTATTCAAACGTGCCTCTGAATCTTGGACCTCCATTAAACTCAATGGGTTTTCAGACTCAATGGGGGGATATGTAAAAAGACTGCATGTAGTGTGCACGCTCACCAAGCTTCTCTAGTACAAACAAGCGTAGATGTGATGCCCCTGGTAGTTTATAAGGGGAATGTTTTATTCAGTCTTGTATGTCTTGAGCAAGGACTAGGTCTGTTTTTATGAAACAACATCCTCCAGGTGCTGTATTTCCTTTCTTCATTGACTTCAGGGAGTCTGTGATTCGCATTTTACAAGCATATTCTATATTTCTGCTAAATGGACATACCGATGCGGAAAGTACAAAGATGATCTGTGTGCTTTCTGCATTTGTATGTCTGTTTTGCAAAAAGATACAACATGCCCTGTACTTGGTCACAAAATGCAGACCACGGACCCATTAAAGTCAGTGGATTTACTAATCGTAAAGATAGCATAGTCTTAGACAGTCTGTTTAGACCTGGACCAGATTTATCACAGTGTCGGATGGTTGGATGATAAATGTGTTCTAGGGATCGGCTGTTTGCGAAGGCACTCCTGTGAGTGCCACAGTCTTCTCTGTGCTCACCAAGCACAGCGCCATACATTGAATAGCGGCTGTGCTTGGCATCGCAGCTCAGCCTCATTCAATTCTATGGAGCTGAGCAGCGGCTATGCCATAAAACCGATGAATGCATATCAAGAGGTTGTCTTTTCAAAATAGACGTATGAGTGCTGCCAGCACTGCTGTAGAAGTTAAAGGGGTGGGGGTCAGCCTGTCATACTCAGACCATGCGCTGCACGCTGCATCAAATTGGTCTGTATGGCTGTCATCCCAGAAGCCTCTTCTAAAGATGATACACAAGAAAGCCTGCAAACAGTTTGCTGAAGACAAGACTAAGGACATGGATTACTAGTACCATATCCTGAGGTCTGATGAGACCATGATAAACTTATTTGGTTCAGATGGTGTCACGCGTGTGTGGCAGCAACCAGATGAGGAGTACAAAGAAAAGTGTGTCTTGCCTTAAGTCAAGCCTAGCGGTGCGGCTGCAGTGGGGCTGCATGAGTGGGGAGCTACAGTTCATTGAGGGAACCATGAATGCCAACATGTACTGTGACATACTGAAGCAGAGCATGATCCCTTCCCTTCAGAAACTGGGCCGCAGGGCAGTATTTCAACATAACAACGACCCCAAACACACCTCCAAGATGACCACTGCCTTGCTAAAGAAAATGAGGGTAAAGATGCTGGACTAGCCAAGCATGTCTCCAGACCTAAACCCTATTGAGCATCTGTGGGGCATTTTCAAACTGAAGGTGGAGGAGCGCAAGGTCTCTAAAAACCATGTCATCATGGAGGAGTGAAGGAGGATTCCAGTGACAACCTGTGAAGCTGTAGTGAACTCTATGCCCAAGAGCGTTAAGGCAATGCTAAAAAATAATGGTGGCTACACAAAATATTGACACTTTGGGCACAATTGAGGTTTTTTTGAGGGCACACCAAATTTACACACAAGTACAAGCTGTACACTGACTACTTTACATTGTATCAAAGTGTCATATCTTCAGTGTTGTCCAATAAAAAGATATCATAAAATATATACAAAATTGTGAGGGGTGCACTCACTTTTGCGAGATACTGTAAGTCTCGGAAAACCACCTTGAACAAGGAGGCCATGTCATTAGATTTTCTTCTTTTATACCCTTTCTTGCCAGCCACGCTGTGGAGTACTTGGACGCGTGTGATGGAGCATTGTCCTGCATGAAAATCATGTTTTTCTTGAAGGATGCAGACTTCTTCCTGTACCACTGCTTGAAGGTGTCTTCCAGAAACTGGCAGTAGGACTGGGAGTTGAGCTTGACTCCATCCTCAACCCAAAAAGGCCCCACAAGCTCCTCTTTGATGATACCAGCCCAAACCAGTACTCCACCTCCACCTTGCTGGCGTCTGAGTCGGACTGGAGCTCTCTGCCCTTTACCAATCCAGCCACGGGCCCATCCATCTGGCCCATCAAGACTCACTCTCATTTCATCAGTCCATAAAACCTTAGAAAAATCAGTCTTGAGATATTTCTTGGCCCAGTCTTGACGTTTCAGCTTGTGTGTCTTGTTCAGTGGTGGTCATCTTTCAGCCTTTCTTACCTTGGCCATGTCTCTGAGTATTGCACACCTTGTGCTTTTGGGCACTCCAGTGATGTTGCAGCTCTGAAATATGGCCAAACTGGTGGCAAGTGGCATCTTGGCAGCTGCACGCTTGACTTTTCTCAGTTCATGGGCAGTTATTTTGCGCCTTGGTTTTTCCATATGCTTCTTGCGACCCTGTTGACTATTTTGAATGAAACGCTTGATTGTTCGATGATCACGCTTCAGAAGCTTTGCAATTTTAAGAGTGCTGCATCCCTCTGCAAGATATCTCACTATTTTTTACTTTTCTGAGCCTGTCAAGTCCTTCTTTTGCCCCATTTTGCCAAAGGAAAGGAAGTTGCCTAATAATTATGCACGAAAATAAATGATATAACTATGTATGAAAGGTACACGTCCCTAGTATTCAGATAGAGCAAATATTGAAAAGGGACATTACAAGGGCAAAAATAATAAAAGTTTATTTGTGCTACAGGGATGGGGGTGAATGCCTACATTAATCATGAGACATAGTGACAAATCCGTCTAACCAGCTAATACAAGCAAAATGTAATTGATCAGGATCCAGCCAGACCAGGGTAAATGGAGGATCACTGTGTTGTAGTTAGCAGACAGACGGACTAATATGTTAAAAATTATGTATATAAATCCGCCGCATAGAAACCAATAGTAGTCCACTGTGATTCATAGGAAATATCACTCAGTGGTAACCTATGCTGACGGACTAGAGGCAAAGTGGTATGGTCCCTAAGTTGGTTCCATCAGGACCCCACCACATACAGCGCACATCTGCCACTAACCAGGAACGGTGGTATCACTGGGCAGTGAGGGATAGTATGAGGAGTAGTTATGTATAATAACGTATCTCCGAATAACTATCTCCGATGTGGAAGTCTATCATCACAGGTGAGAGGCTGTTGCTGCCACGGTACATGCAGCAAACAGCCTACCCGTGCAGACTGAACTACGGCTCGGAGCTGTTGCCGTCGGGGTATATGCAGCAAACAGCCCGCCCGTATGTGTAGAACTACGGCTCAACGCGTTTCCATGCACTTCATCAGTGCATTTCTTCAGGAGCCAGCGTATCTATAACACATTCGCCTTCCTGAGCCGATACCCTAGTGTGGGAAACGGCAAATCATATAAGGCTAATTATAGAGTACCCCCGAGTCTTAGTATAGATCTCGGTGCACTGTTTTTAACAAACAAAGTCTCGGCATTATAATGGCCATTATAATGCCGAGACTTTGTTTGTTAAAAACAGTGCACCGAGATCTATACTAAGACTCGGGGGTACTCTATAATTAGCCTTATATGATTTGCCGTTTCCCACACTAGGGTATCGGCTCAGGCAGGCGAATGTGTTATAGATACGCTGGCTCCTGAAGAAATGCACTGATGAAGTGCATGGAAACGCGTTGAGCCGTAGTTCTACACATACGGGCGGGCTGTTTGCTGCATATACCCCGACGGCAACATCTCAGTCTGCACGGGTAGGCTGTTTGCTGCATGTACCGTGGCAGCAACAGCCTCTCACCTGTGATGATAGACTTCCACATCGGAGATAGTTATTCGGAGATACGTTATTATACATAACTACTCCTCATACTATCCCTCACTGCCCAGTGATACCACCGTTCCTGGTTAGTGGCAGATGTGCGCTGTATGTGGTGGGGTCCTGATGGAACCAACTTAGGGACCATACCACTTTGCCTCTAGTCCGTCAGCATAGGTTACCACTGAGTGATATTTCCTATGAATCACAGTGGACTACTATTGGTTTCTATGCGGCGGATTTATATACATAATTTTTAACATATTAGTCCGTCTGTCTGCTAACTACAACACAGTGATCCTCCATTTACCCTGGTCTGGCTGGATCCTGATCAATTACATTTTGCTTGTATTAGCTGGTTAGACGGATTTGTCACTATGTCTCATGATTAATGTAGGCATTCACCCCCATCCCTGTAGCACAAATAAACTTTTATTATTTTTGCCCTTGTAATGTCCCTTTTCAATATTTGCTCTAATAATTATGCACACCTAATATAGGGTGTTGATGTCATTAGACCACACCCCTTCTCATTACAGAGATGCACATCACCTAATATGCTTAATTGGTAGTAGGCTTTCGAGCCTATACAGCTTGGAGTAAGACAACATGCATAAAGAGGATGATGTGGTCAAAATACTCATTTGCCTAATAATTCTGCACGCAGTGTATACCTAAAAAATCATGAGGGAGCCTAAAGGACTTTCTAATAAATAACTCTCCATGTGGAGAGTCCCTGGTAGTTTCTTCTCTGCTCTGTATCCCCAAATCAATTTTGCGTTCAGTATACTGGCCGTTTTTTTTAGTTCAGTATGCTTTATATATGCTGAACCATTCATTTCAATGGTTCAGCAAAAAGACTGAAGTGTCTCCGTGTGCATTCCGTTTCAGTATTTCAGTATTTCTGTACCGTGAAAAAATAGAACATGTCCTATTCTTCTCCGCAAACCACAGTGCTTGGCTCCATTCAAGTCAATGGGTCCGCAAAAAAAACCGAACACATACTGAAATGCATCCATATGTCTTCCGTATCCCTTTGATTTAAATAGAGGGACCCGTCAGGGCTGCCCATTATCCCCATTGTTATTTGACATTTATACTGAACCTCTTGCGCTGGCCATTAGGCAGGATGATCAAGTTAAGGGATTTGGTACGCTAGGGGTGCAGGACCGTATTTCCTTATACGCGGATGATGTTCTTTTTTTTATAGACCATACGGAAACAACTCTCCCCAGAATTATTCAAATGGTTAAGTCATTTGGTGAGGTGTCCGGTTTTCTTATAAACTGGTCTAAGACCAGTTTGATGCCAATAGACCCCCTGCCACAGAAAGAGGTTCTTGTGACGCAGTTGGATATCGTTGATTCTTTTCAGTATTTGGGTTTGATTATTTCACCCAGGGTTCAAAATTTTTTACAACTTAATCTGATCCCCATGGTGACAAGGATTAGAGCCAAAATAGGGATCTGGTTGAGACTTCCCCTGTCTAGAGCTGACCGAGTTTCATTGGTCAAAATGGTGATTCTACCACAACTTCTTTATGTGCTTAGGAATACACCTATTTGGATACAAGACAAATACTTTAAACTTATGGAAAGAATAATTAATGATTTAATATGGGGAAGAAAACGAGTGCAAATAAAGTTAGAACATTTGTATAAATCACTGGAGTGCAGGGGTTTAAATCTCCCTTACTTTAAAGGTTATTTTATTGCTACTCAGTTATTGATGTGCTATGAATCAGAAAATAGTGCACTTCTAGGGAAAATATTGGGTAGCCACGCTCATAGTAATATATTCACTCTTCTGGAATCTGGGCTATTGAGGAGCTATGAGCAGGGCTATAGAGAGACTATAAAATTACTCCTGAAAGTGTGGGCTACTACTAGGACATGGTTGAAGGTAAAGGGCTCACTTACATTCAGGCCTCTTTGGCATAATCTGCACTTACAAAGGTTAGATGATATTGCAGCTGACACATTCTGGCAAAAAAATAAAATCTTGTATATTTCACAGGTAGTAAAGGATAGAGAGATTAAGTCATTTATAGAGATATCACATAATATAGAAAATGTTTCATGGTTTAGATATTTTCAACTGCGTTCAGCATTATCCAGTTTGGACGATAAATCAGTGTTGGATATAGATAGTTCATCTTTTTTGAACGATTGGGTAGGGGGGACACTGCCTAGATTGAAGATTTCAAATATATATATAAGTTATTACTTAAGGCACGATTTAGTGATACACAATCACCAGGACAAAGAGCGTGGGAGATGGATTGTCCGAATATACAAGTAGAAGGGTGGGAGAATATTTTTGGGAATTTAGGGTCACTATCCCAGAACTTTAACCATGTTCTAGTACATTTTAATATTTGTCATAGATTATATGTTACCCCTTTATGGATGAATAAATGTGGGCTAAGAGACACCTCTAATTGCCCTAAATGTGATACTTCAGGTGCGGATTATCTTCATATGATCTGGACCTGCCCAGAACTTATAAAATACTGGAATAGTATTAACAACTTTATCCGCTATAAATTAAAAATACGAATTCCTCTCGAACCACAAGTGTTTGTGCTTAATGATTTCTCCAAAATAAATAACCATAAGTATCAAAAGATTTTCCTAGGTAGAATACTGATGTTGGCCAGAGTTTTGGTCAGTCGGACTTGGTTTGCTCGATGTATTCCAGAGATGAATACATGGATAAACCTAATTAACAAGGTAAAAAATTATGAGAAAATTATGTACAAACAGAGGGAAGCTGAGGAGAAGTGGACTAAGATATGGGGCGGTTGGAGGATTTGATCAGTTTGTATAATTGTTTCCTTTTTTTTTTTTTTTTTCTTTTTTGTTTCGACGCACCACAGGTATGGGGAGGGGGGTGGGGGGATAAGGGGAAAGGAAAATGAAAAAAAAAAATCTTTTTTGTACTGTAATTTGTTTTTATATCTCAAGTAATAAAGATAATTAATAAAAAAAATAAAAAAAATATGTCTTCCGTATCCGTTCCGTTTTTGCTCAACCATCTATTGAAAATGTTATGCCCAGCCCAATTTTTTCTGTTATTACTGTATACTGTACATTAAAAGACAAGAACATGCAATGCGACAATTCACTGAAATATAGAGTACAAAATTGCATAATGATAACAAGTGCTACACTATAAGTGAGAGATACTTGGCAAATTATTTGAGCCTGTCTGCCGCACGTCAAGGCGATCTCTGTTAGACGGGTTCCAACTGGCCACCAAGGACTGTAGTGAGAGTCCACAAACTATCTCACTCCTGGTGCCATGGCTTCAGTGAGTGAAGGGGAGCAGGCCTGACTATGTACTAACACTAATTAAAATCAGCCTAAAGGGCAGACAGGGTGGTCAGGAGTGCATGACTGAGGAGGCAGCCACATCTCCAGTACAAACTGCAAAGAAAGACAAAAAAGGGGGGTTAGTCAGCACACCAAACCACAGGAGCACATTGCTATGGCAGGGAAAAACATTAAAAGACAAGAACATGCAATGCGACAATTCACTGAAATATACAGTACAAAATTGCATAATGATAACAAGTGCTACATTATAAGTGAGAGATACTTGGCAAAGGAGTGAGATAGTTTGTGGACTCTCACTGCAGTCCTTGGTGGCCAGTTGGTGCTGGTGGTGTTGTGGAGTGGGCCTGCTGTGGAACCTACACTCCCTGAAGTGTATGGTAGCCGTCATGGCACCTAACAGGTAGAATTTAGCGTAGGAACCCGTCTAACAGAGATCGCCTTGACCTGCGGCAGGCAGGCTCAAATAATTTTGTACAAAACGATTTGCCAAGTATCTCTCACTTATAGTGTAGCACTTGTTATCATTATGCAATTTTGTACTCTATATTTCAGTGAATTGTCGCATTGCATGTTCTTGTCTTTTAATGTTTTTCCCTGCCATAGCAATGTGCTCCTGCGGTTTGGTGTGCTGACTGACCCCCCTTTTTTGTCTTTTTATACTGTACATGGCATACGGAAAAACGGAAACAAAAAACGGAACAACGGATCCGTAAAAAACGGACTGCAAAACACTGAAAAAGCCATACGGTCGTGTGCATGAGCCCTTGCTGATTTTTCTAGGACATGGAGACTTTGAAGGATGATTTGAAAGAAGTAAAGCCAGCAAAAGATGAGGATGGTCATCATTAAGACCTGGTCCTCCCTAAAGGGTGCAGTCTGAATGGTATTGATTGGCACGTTGGGCACTGGAGTAATAAAGGATTCCATCTTATTGGTATTGAATTCTTCTATTAATTATTTTCAGCAACACTATCCCTAGTGCATGAGCGCTTGCCACGTCTCTCCTTATGCTCAGTTCACAAGAGAGTGGCGGAGACCATGCTGGATGAGGGTTTTATAGGGGTGAGACATCACAGTGGATGGCTACCTGCGGATTGGCTGGCTGCACGGCATTATGAGTGATCTCGCGTACCGAGGCTTGTCTCCTCTACACTTAGTTTTGATTTGTAACACGTGCAGCCACCTGATTTGTTATCATGAAGCGCAAGAAAATTTGGATAAAATTTCGGACCAAATTATGCTTTGCTGAACACTAATCCTAACTAATGTCTCAAGGTTTAATATAGACTTATATGACTTACCTTCCAACTAGTGGAACCAGAGGCACAGCTTTTACTATTTAGATTTTTTTTTGTAAAGGGGTAATGTGCATAAGGAAAAACTACATGTGAGACTAAACGTCTGGCGATTTTAACAGCAGTAGTTAAAATCACCATGGTCCTTTGGTCATATAATATCAGCAGAAGATGAGTGATTGGATAAAGACAAGTATCAACCTGTAATCTGTCTTACATCTGTTCTATTTGTATACTGTTCTATTAATACATATGGCTATTTCACCTTCATTAACGAGCTATCGTCTTTGTAGTGAACCCTCATCTCTTAATGTCACTCGAGAGTTACAAAAATGTCTTTCTTCTTTTCATCTGTAGAAAAGTTTCCTGGGCTGCAGCACATTTAAAGTGAAGGATCTGGTGAAAGCAAAGGAGCAACCATTGTCTCTCAGCCTCAAGTAGGTTTCTTTTTTTCCTTGACTTTCCTTAACCCCTTCTACCCCGGGCCAGTTTTGACCTTCCTGCCTAGGCCATTTTTTGCAAATATGACATGTCACTTTTTGTGGTAATAACTTTGAAACGCTTTTATTTATCCTAGCCATTCTGAGATTGTTTTCTCGTGACACATTGTACTTCATGAGGCAATATATTTCACCTTTATTTATGAAAAAATCCCACATTTACCAAAATATTTGTAAAATTTGCAACTGCCGCATGGTTTTTAGAAGGCAGATTTTGCTGGACTGGTTTTTAGACACCATGTTCCATTTGAAGCCCCCCTGATGCACCCCTACAGTAGAAACTCCCAAAAGTGACCCCATTTTGGAAACTAGGCGATAAGGTGACAGTTTTATTGGTACTATTTTGGGGTACATATGATTTTTAATCGCTCTATATTGTTATTGTTATTTTTTGTGAGGCAAGGCACTGTTTTTTTTTTGCAGGAAGAGTTAATGTTTTCATTGGTACCATTTTTGGTATGATTTTTTGATCATTTATTATTACACTTTATGAGGCAAGGTTACCAAAATAATTGGTTGTTTTTGCACAGTTTTTATTTATTTATTTTTGCAGCGTTCACCTGAGGGGCTAGGTCATGTGAAATTTTTATAGAGCAGATCGTTACGGATGTGGCAATACCTAATATGTATACTTTTTCTTATTTATTTAAGGGTGGGTTCACACTAGCATTATGGAGTCCGTTATGGCTTTCCATTATAACAGTGTTATAATGGAACATAACGGAATCCATAAGACGGAAGGGCGGATCCGTTTTGCTGCCCATAGACTTGCATTATGACGGAATGCAGAACGGACGCCTTTAAAAGGCATTCAGTTTGCTTTCCGCCCTAATAGAAGTCTATGGGAATCAAAACGGATCCGCCTGGTTCCCATTATGCAAGACGGAAAACAAAGTCCTGTCAAGGAGTGCTTCCGTGGGGTTCCATTCCGTGCTTCCATTCCGCCAAAAAAAAGAACTTGCTCTATCTTTTTGCGGAATGGACGGATCCCGGAAGTGAATATTTGGTATATGTAATATACCAAAGAATAAAGAAGGAGCAATGTTGAAATAGTTTGTCATAAGTGTATGCCCGCATGGTACAGGAATCCACAGCGTATCTGCCAGATTTCTGCAGCAGCAAAAAAAGGCACACTAATTGGTGCTGATATTGTTGCAGATGTCATGGCATGAATACTGGATTGCAAAGAGCGGTGGGAATCCAATAGCATAAATCGACATGCTGCAGATTTAGTATTCTCACCACAGGTCAAGTTATCTGCAGATTTCATTGCATTTTCCACATTGTGTGGATGAGACTTTATTAAATGTCAGCCACTTTGTTGGTACTGTAGTATACATTGGATTTTCTGCATGGAAATTCATAATAGACAACTTGCACATATAACACATGTGAACATATTCTTAAAGTAATGCATTTTTTTAATTTGATGTTATATGCAAAACATAAAAGTGACTGAGGTAGAGCAGAAATGTTATCATATGTGTTACCATATGCCCCCCTTTTCAGCTATAGGCGGATAGAGATGCACCAACTGGAGCAGAGGAGAAAATAAGCGACTTCTGTTTTGGGATGCTGTTGTAGCAACTGGAAACTGGCTCCATTTTGATTTGTGTTTTGGTGTCTCCCTCCGTTCTGTCCCTGGCGGTAGAAACCATTAGAATTTTGATCAATTAGGGTGCGTTAACACGACTGTATGTATTTTGCAAAACACAGATCCGCAAAATACGGAAGTAGCACATCCTACCTTTTGCAGAACGGACATACGGATGCAGACAGCATGTGCTCTGTGCATCTGTATGTCTGTTCCGCAAAGCATAGAACATATTCTGTTCATGGGTCTGCAGAAAAAATGGATGCAACACGGACATCACACGGACGTAATTCGTACTTTGCGGACCGCAAGATACATGTACAATGTACCTTGGAAATGCAAAGTGATTAAACATGAGAAATCTAAATCAAATTAATATGTTTTTCACAGATTCAGTTCTACAACTGTTCATCATAAAATCACATTCAAGGCTAGAGCGCAGCCAAGAAAATCACATCTAGAACATCTATAGGCAACTGTTAGTTGGCTATGGAAACCAATCAGATTCTACCTTTCATTTTCCAGGAGCTCTGAAAATTTTACACCAATTTTGAAAAATCTCCCCCATTGTATTTCCATAGATTTTTTACCCCATTGTTTGGTGTTGCGGTAATGGCTCTTTTTGAAGCACCATTGCTGCCCTGTTTCAATATAGAACTAGCACACAGAACTAGGAGAAAGACTGCACAATAAAGTAAAATAAAAATATCTAAGTATCATTTGGTATATTCTGAGAGAATTTCCTATTTGATTATCCTTTATCTTTTTGAGGTTGTATGAAAATTCAGATAAGTGGGGTGAACTATCCTATACTTGCTCCTTCAACAGTGTCACTATTTCCTCTGTTAATTGATGACAACTGAAGTAGCATTCCTCGGTCATTCTGTAGTAGGTATCAGTCAGAAATATACATTGTTCCAGTGACCTGCCCTGACTTAAGAGTAGATGTTGCCGTGCCAGAAGGGTTTTACCATAGGGTCAGTAGGTGTAGTTGAAGTCCCTCCAGATAACCATGTGTGTTTGTGTGTGCAATAAGTACATGCGAGACACAAAAAGACCTACAGAGAAAATATGTGGAGGCCAGGACCTCTTCAGCCACCAAGAAGCCGTCAGAGGCAGACAGAGAGTGATTGATGCCTGAGAAGGATTAGAGTCCGTAATATGTGGAGATGATCAGAAGAGAACAAGACAGGTCCTAAAGACTGGAAGCCCTCAGGGGGTCATTCATGAGAGAGCAATAGAGCCTGGTGAATCAGGGTTAAAATTTAGTCTTAGGAAGCCAGTGGCTGTGTATTGTGACCAGAGCATTGTATTAGGACCAAAAAAAAGATACCTGCCGGCCTGGTCCAAAGCCATATTGAAAGTCACAAAGAGTGTGTAGGAGTTGGCGAAAGCTAGGGTCCGCATCTTCAAGTGGAAAACAGTGCAGTTGGCACTCAACTGGTCAGGGTGGCCCAAAGGAATATAATCAAGGTGATACTATGCAAGTTGCTTGTGTGCTGTATTAGAAGTTAAATTTAAGTGGTACTTCTTGAGAGGCAGTAAGCTCTATGTTCAAACTGTGATGAACATGCCTGTTTGAGAACTGTTGAATTGAGTTAAATTGATATGTGTTAGGCTACTTTCACACTTGTGTTTTTGCCTGATCCTGCAGGGATCAGCAAAAATGCTTCCGTTATTTATAATACAACCATCTTCATCCGTTATGAACGATCCGGTTGTATTACCTTCAACACAGCAATGACGGATTCGTCATGAACACCACTGAAAGTCAATGGGAGACGGATCCATTTTGTGTCAGATTTTGTCTGAGAAAACTGATCCGTCCCCGATTTGCTCCGAATCCCTTGACGGAAAGAAAACCGCAGCTTGCTGAAGTTTGCTCTCCAGTATGTGAACGCAACTAAATGGAATTCAATGCATTTTGTAGCATTCCGTTGTGTTCAGTTACGTTTTGTCCCCATTGACAATGAATGGGGACAAAACGGAAGCGTTTTCATCCAGTATTGAGATCCTGTGACAGATCTCAATACCGGAAAATGTAAACGCAAGTGTGAAAGTAGCCTTAGCAGCATATGCATTGTGAGTTGAAAGCAGTAATTCCTGAGAAAGTTAGTGGCCTAGTGGTAGTAAGAAACCTCAGAGGCACTTGAGCACTGGCTGTTGTGTCTGTTGTAAGCTTGCATACAATGCCTAGGAAAGGCATGCTGTGTTAAGGGGAAGCCTTCATTAGATGGAAGATTCAGGTGAGAGTGACACAGAAGATTTAGGTGAGAGCCGTCAGGGATGGGGGCAGCCTGACCCACTGGAGGATATGTAATGTGGTGCACAGTCCTCCAGACCCCAGCAAGGTGGGGTTTAAGTGTATTTAACCACTAAGCATATTGTGCCACTGCATCAACTGCCTGCTATACTTCTAGCAGGGTGTAGCCCTTTGACTATTTTATGGTAGAAACTAAGAATGAGTGAATCAATTCTACTGAACCAAATTCTTTTGTGATACATTGAGAGAGAGAGAGAGAGAGAGAGAGATAGATAGTTGCAGATGTGAGGCTGGAATAGCTATTTTCCTAGTTTTGCTACATACACTAAGTATGTTTAAAAGGCTGATCAATGACTGGAAGGATGTGCTGTAGTTGTGTAACACTCAGCATTTTTTATCTTTTTTTGAAAGAAAGCTAAATTACACATGCTTTTTACAAGCAGATGTCTCTTTATTTGTCTGAAAAGAATTGCAAAATATTTGGGCTTGTTAAAATTAAAGGGCTTGTCTGCTCTGCTTTTGCTATCTTGATGACCTATTCTCAGGATAGTTCATCAATATCAGATTGATGGGGCCCCTACTTCCGGCACACCCGCCGATCAGCTTTTTGAAGAGATCTCTCTTGTTCGGGTTTGATCGATCTGTGTCCGAACCAAATTTTTTGAAAAATTTGGGGAACTTAAAATGAACTGTATAGTGCATGCGCCAATCAAACGCACTGCCACAATAGTTCAGAGCCAGGCGTGATTACCTCTGTCTCTCAGGGGGAGGGTGGGCACAGCAGGCACAGAAACAGACTGGTGCTTTGGGTGTAAGGTTGCACCAAGGGTCTAATTTGCACAATAAAAAACGGCTTATATTTCGATATTCGGACCACCTATCAACATGGGACAAATGGGGTTGGACTCAGCTGTCAAGTGTAAATCACCCATGTCAACTGGATTTATTTAAAGGTATGAGGTGATAGATTCCCTTTAAGGGGGGAAAGTATTGTGTAATTGTATGATAAGAGGGTTATTATACACCATTAAATTAGTCTTATTAACAGCCACAAAGTGATATACTGGTTCCAAGGCTTTTAATTCTGCTCAAAATCGCTTGCTGATGGAACTGTAATATTTATGTTGTCTTCAGTAAATTCTATACCATCTATATCCTAGGTGATGAAATGCCTATACATTCTCACCATGTGAACTGCTAGGGACAAATAAGGACAGGACGCAACTCTTCTAAGAGCTGAATGTCTGCGTGGATAATTGCAGCTGCTTACTCCTCTCTTTCTGGACATTTGGGGTCATCCTTCTTTCAAGTTCTACAATGTAACAGAACAAAAATAAGCCACCATTCTCTTGGTATTAAAAGGATGATAACACATTTGCAGTTGGGTCATATTATTCTAAAAGCACAGACCAAGGGTGTAAATATAAAGACTGGGCAAATCAGCGCTACAATCTGTAATAGTCTTTGAAAACTCATGACTGTGTAGTTACTGTATAAAAGTGTTTAAAGGCGTCACACTTGAATAAAAAAAAAGTTTCCAGAAGATGGGAATAGAGAGAGGGTGCAACTTTCTAATAGGCACCCTGTCCTGAATGAGCAGCACCCATTACTGGCATTTAATGGGAAGTGAATGCATTGGAGGTATCATGTCCTAGATCAGGGATGCCCAACCTGCAGCCCTCCAGCTGTTGCAAAACTACAACTCCCAGCATGCCCGGACAACCTACACCTCGCAGCTTACAACAGGACATGATGGGAGTTGTAGTTTTACAACAGCTGGAGGGCCGCAGGTTGAGCATCCCTGTCCTAGATGTAGAAGTACTTAGGCTTCTTTTACAGATGTAGCAGAGCAATCCAGCAGGCTGTTCCAGCATAGGAACAGCCAGCCAGAGTTCTCCAGATCTGACCTAGCCATTCACTGTCGGACAATAATGGGAACTGGTGGGATCTGGACTCTCCCCGGGATTTGTTCAGAAAAATTCTATTGCGCGCAGCGATATTTGTCTACCTGAAACCTGGCATCGATACTGGGGAGTAGCTGGATCCCATTATAGTCTAAGGGGTCTGGCGGGCACATGGTACTATCTGGCTCTGTCGGATACGGAAAACTGTTCTCTGCCGTAACGGCATGCAAGATTGCTTTCCCACATTATTGAAAGACGCTTACTACTTTAACATAGGCAGGAGGACTAAACATTTTTGACATAGTTTGTGTATCTTTACACTACACACTCCTAAATTTTCAGATTTGCATTCACACACAGACATGTGTATATGTCAACCTTGATAGTGAATATTTCCAGGAAATTGCCTTGGTATGAGGCAAATTATGGGTGATCACCAATTTGTTTCTGTGAAGAGAGAATGTTATGAAGAGATGCCCATCAATGTCTTGAGAGAAAAAGGTTATTTCCTAGTCTGTTTGAAATTGTATATTTTACACACAGTTCTATATTTCAAGAATGTTAAAACCTTAATTAAGTAAATATGTACCTTTCAGTCTTAGATGTTAATGCCTTACAGGTCCTCAATTTGCTGTTAAACCAGGCACAGTACCTTGTAGGTCTAGCTCATCTGAATGAGTACCTTTCACTTAGCAATTCATTGCATCTTTCTGTAGAAAAATTACTTTTAATTAATTTGCAAATGTGCAGTTAAGTGCACCAAGGGCAGACCTAAGCCACTCTGTACACCCTTGCCCTTCCTTCTTCCTTTGCCCACCTCCCTCTCATTGATTGACAAGGTCCCACATAATCATCTTGCCTGATCCTGTCAATGAGTGGGATGGGCTGGCAGAGGAAGCTGCACAGAGTTGCTTGGGCCCACTTTTAGGACACTGCTCATATGCATTTTTATCCAGAATAAAGTAATGGATTGCTATATGAAAGGTATCATTACATAGAGTTGAGCTAACCCTACAAAGCATTGTGCATAGTTTATCAGTAAATTTCCTGCTGACAGATTCTCTTTAAAAGGTATATAACTAAAAATAGTGTCCTGTGCAACAATAAGTTAACTCTGGGGTGCTGGCCTGCCAGACAGAATTCCAAGGAAAAAGCCATATTTGATACTGTCAAATAGAAAGACATAAATTATATTTTCCTGGAAGCTTGGTTGGTGAAATGTTATACAATGGATCTATTATATTGCGGGTAATGTAGGCTATTAACACAGAAAACATGGAATTATACCAAAATAGTTACCAACTAGTTGGTGAAGAAACCGGAAGCAGAAGGCTGACTTTGATAGTCTTGCTGGCATAATCCCCAAATCTCTGCTCTGTTTAGTGCATATTATAAGAAAAGGCCATAAAAGCCAAAAACACTTCTGGGAGGACTCTGAGTTATGGGTTCAACTTTGAAACCTGAAAGCTGGAATGCGGCTAGGATTCTTTGATAATGATAAAGTTTGGTGAACAGAAAATTTACATGAAATCAAACTAATAATTTGTAAAGTGTATAATAATTTATAAGAGCGTATCATTTCTGGTCAATCTAACTGTACCTTGGGCAGCGACCGGGCCACAGGGGCATGTGAGTGGAGCTAATGTTGTGGACATGGACCAAGGAGTAGTCTCTACTTGCAGCTAGCAGCTCCCTGGGTTGGTGTGCAGTAAATGGAAGAATAGCACCAGATTCCTTCAGGGCACTCTCAGGGTTACCAGATGGTAGTCGAGGTCCCCTTGATGGTCTGGGTGTAAGGTGCAGGGTAGGCAGGGTCCCTGATATATTTGTGATGGCAGCACTCTTGGGTGCAAGTAGGTGATGAGTTTACACAATAAGCAGACCAGTTCTCAGAAAAAATTCTCAGTACTTTACTGAACCTGATCCAAAGGTCATCAATGCACATATAAGTCATTTACAGCAAGGCAGCTTCTACAATGGTTCAAGTTAGTTCCTAAAAGTTGCATAAGGGGTTGTTTTCCTCTATAGCAATCAATATTCATCTTTTGTTTCTCCAGGCTGGAGGGATCTACCGTCTCTGATGTACCGTATTGCCATATACAGTACTTTGGTATACAATAGCGTCGGTATCCTCTCTAGGAATACTATCTCCTGACAGGTGGTGTTTCTGTCTGGTAGCTTGGAATCTCTCCACCAAATGCAGAGGAGGCTAAAGCCTGATAAACAACAATTACCTTCCTTTACCAATATTGTCACTCCCTCTCTGGGTTGCCTGGATCTTCTGTAATCTTTTACATCTATCGGCTGGTACACAGAACTATCTCTGGAGTTTAGCGAACGCTCCAAAATGGCTGCTGAGGAGTTGCTTCTACCTCCGACAACACACTACACTGTACTGACTTCCTTCTTGGGGAAAAAAAGAGTTGATTCAGCCCTGGGAGGTTTGTTAGAACCTTCCCCTCCTTTATACAACTTCATGGGAACCTGATACGACACATTTTCATGAAACACAATCACAATACTAAGAAGTGTGTTTCAGGACACTGCATATGAAAAAATGTTCTGTTAATGAATCTAAAGTTATCAAGGAATACAAAGTTTAGCTATAGGAAATAAAAATATGAAATTATATTTTAAGGTTACTATTGCTAAGGAGCGTTTAAGTAGATAGTGTATCCTAAGAACAGGCTATCAGTTTATGATTCGTAGGACTCCTATCCCCCACTGATCATCACAACTGATGGGCTTATTTTGTGCTTATCCATGCACAGTGGAATACCTACTGGTGTGTTTAGGCCTGGTATTATACTCCAATGAGCATACACTGATTGATAAGCCATTAACAGAAAATCCTCGATAACCCATTTAAAGAGGACTTGTCACCACAAATGCAATGCAACCTGCATGTTTTAGAGCAGGAGAAGCTGAGTAGATTGATGTATAGTTTTGTAGGAACCGATTCATCAAAACTTGTAATGTATGGCCAAAAGTTTTGAGAATGACACAAATA
Source organism: Bufo bufo (assembly GCF_905171765.1). Classification (NCBI taxonomy): domain Eukaryota; kingdom Metazoa; phylum Chordata; class Amphibia; order Anura; family Bufonidae; genus Bufo; species Bufo bufo. The sequence goes on along the minus strand of NC_053390.1, from coordinate 637,929,820 downwards.
TTAGTTTTCACAAAGTTTGCTGCTAAACTGCTTTTATATCTTTGTTTCAGTTGTTTCTGTGATGTAGTGAAATATAATTACACGCACTTCATACGTTTCAAAGGCTTTTATCGACAATTACATGACATTTATGCAAGCAGTCAGTATTTGTAGTGTTGTCCCTTCTTTTTCAGGACCTCTGCAATTCGACTGGGCATGCTCTCAATCAACTTGTGGGTCAATTCCTGACTGATAGCAACCCATTCTTTCATACTCACTTCTTGGAGTTTGTCAGAATTAGTGGGTTTTTGTTTGTCCACCTGCCTCTTGAGGATTGACCACAAGTTCTCAATGGGATTAAGATCTGGGGAGTTTCCAGGCCATGAACCCAAAATGACAACATTTTGGTCCCCGAGCCACTTAGTTATCACTTTTGCCTTATGGCACGGTGCTCCATCGTGCTGGAAAATGCATTGTTCTTCACCAAACTGTTGTTGGATTGTTGGAAGAAGTTGCTGTTGGAGGGTGTTTTAGTACCATTCTTTATTCATGGCTGTGTTTTTGGGCAAAATTGTGAGTGAGCCCACTCCCTTGGATGAGAAGCAACCCCACACATGAATGATCTCAGGATGCTTTACTGTTGGCATGACATAGGACTGATGGTAGCGCTCACCTTTTCTTCTCCGGACAAGCCTTTTTCCAGATGCCCCAAACAATCGGAAAGAGGCTTCATCGGAGAATATGACTTTGCCCCAGTCCTCACCAGTCCATTCACCATAATTTCTGCAGAAGATCAATCTGTCCCTGATGTTTTTTTTTGGAGAGAGGTGGCTTCTTTGCTGCCCTTCTTGACACCAGGCCATCTTCCAAAAGTCTTCGCCTCACTGTGCGTGCAGA